>NC_069502.1:913595424-914195424 GCF_027579735.1 Bombina bombina | reverse complement strand
GTTAAAGATGGGAGTGATACACCCAGTTCCAATGACGGAACAAGGAATGGGATTTTACTCAGATCTGTTCGTAGTTCCCCAAAAAGAGGGAACCTTCAGACCAATTCTGGATTTAAAGATCCTAAACAAATTTCTCAGGGTACCATCGTTCAAAATGGAAACCATTCGAACGATTCTATCCACTATCCAGGAAGGTCAATTTATTACTACTGTGGATCTAAAGGATGCGTACCTACATATTCCTATCCACAAAGAACATCATCAGTTCCTAAGGTTCGCCTTTCTGGACAAACATTACCAGTTTGTGGCCCTCCCATTCGGATTAGCCACTGCTCCAAGGATTTTCACAAAGGTACTCGGGTCCCTTCTAGCGGTTCTAAGACCGAGGGGCATTGCAGTAGTACCATACTTGGACGACATTCTAATACAAGCGTCGTCCTTTTCAAGATCAAAGGCTCATACAGACATCGTCCTGGCCTTTCTCAGATCTCACGGATGGAAGGTGAACATAGAAAAAAGTTCTCTGTCTCCGTCAACAAGAGTTCCCTTCTTGGGAACAATAATAGATTCCTTAGAAATGAGGATCTTTCTGACAGATGTCAGAAAGTCAAAACTTCTAAGCGCTTGTCAAGTTCTTCATTCTGTTCCACGTCCTTCCATAGCTCAGTGCATGGAAGTAGTAGGGTTGATGGTTGCAGCAATGGACATAGTTCCTTTTGCGCGAATTCATCTAAGACCATTACAACTGTGCATGCTGAAACAGTGGAATGGGGACTATACAAACTTGTCTCCAGTGATTCAAGTAGATCAGAAGACCAGAGATTCACTCCGTTGGTGGATATCCCTGGACCACCTATCCCAGGGAATGAGCTTCCGCAGACCAGAGTGGGTCATTGTCACGACCGAAGCCAGTCTAGTGGGCTGGGGTGCGGTCTGGGAATCCCTGAAAGCTCAGGGACTATGGTCTCGGGAAGAGTCTCTTCTCCCGATAAACATTCTGGAACTAAGAGCGATATTCAATGCTCTCAGGGCTTGGCCTCAGCTTGCAAAGGCCAGATTCATAAGATTCCAATCAGACAACATGACGACTGTTGCGTATATCAATCATCAGGGGGGGAACAAGGAGTTCCCTGGCGATGAAAGAAGTAACCAAAATAATACAATGGGCGGAGAATCACTCCTGCCATCTATCTGCGATCCACATCCCAGGTGTGGAAAACTGGGAAGCGGATTATCTGAGTCGTCAGACATTCCATCCGGGGGAGTGGGAACTCCACCCAGAGATTTTTGCCCAATTGACTCAATTATGTGGCATTCCAGACATGGATCTGATGGCGTCTCGTCAGAACTTCAAGGTTCCTTGCTACGGGTCCAGATCCAGGGATCCCAAGGCGACTCTAGTGGATGCACTAGTAGCGCCTTGGACCTTCAACCTAGCTTATGTGTTTCCACCGTTTCCTCTCATTCCCAGGCTGGTAGCCAGGATCAAACAGGAGAGGGCCTCGATGATCTTGATAGCCCCTGCGTGGCCACGCAGGACTTGGTATGCAGACCTGGTGAATATGTCATCGGTTCCACCATGGAAGCTACCTTTGAGACAGGACCTTCTTGTTCAGGGTCCATTCGAACATCCAAATCTGGTCTCCCTCCAGCTGACGGCTTGGAGATTGAACGCTTGATTCTATCAAAGCGTGGGTTTTCAGATTCTGTGATTGATACTCTGGTTCAGGCCAGAAAACCGGTAACTAGAAAGATTTACCATAAAATATGGAAAAGATATATCTGCTGGTGTGAATCCAAGGGATTCCCTTGGAATAAGATAAAAATTCCTAAGATTCTTTCCTTTCTGCAAGAAGGTTTGGATAAAGGATTATCTGCGAGTTCTCTAAAGGGACAGATTTCTGCTTTATCTGTCTTACTACACAAACGACTGGCAGCTATGCCAGATGTTCAAGCATTTGTTCAGGCTCTGGTTAGGATCAAGCCTGTTTACAGACCTTTGACTCCTCCCTGGAGTTTAAATTTAGTTCTTTCAGTTCTTCAAGGGGTTCCGTTTGAACCTCTACATTCCATAGATATTAAGTTGTTATCTTGGAAAGTTTTGTTTTTGGTTGCTATTTCTTCTGCTAGAAGAGTTTCAGAGTTATCTGCTCTGCAGTGTTCTCCGCCCTATCTGGTGTTCCATGCAGATAAGGTGGTTTTGCGTACTAAGCCTGGTTTTCTTCCAAAGGTTGTTTCTAACAAAAATATTAACCAGGAGATAGTTGTACCTTCTTTGTGTCCGAATCCAGTTTCAAAGAAGGAACGTTTGTTACACAATTTGGACGTAGTCCGTACTCTAAAATTCTATTTAGAAGCTACAAAAGATTTCAGACAAACATCTTCTCTGTTTGTCGTCTATTCTGGTAAAAGGAGAGGTCAAAAAGCGACTTCTACCTCTCTTTCCTTTTGGCTTAAAAGCATCATCCGATTGGCTTACGAGACTGCCGGATGGCACCCTCCTGAAAGAATCACAGCTCACTCCACTAGGGCTGTGGCTTCCACATGGGCCTTCAAGAACGAGGCTTCTGTTGATCAGATATGTAAGGCAGCGACTTGGTCTTCACTGCACACTTTTGCCAAATTTTACAAATTTGATACTTTTGCTTCTTCGGAGGCTATTTTTGGGAGAAAGGTTTTGCAAGCCGTGGTGCCTTCCGTTTAGGTGACCTGATTTGCTCCCTCCCTTCATCCGTGTCCTAAAGCTTTGGTATTGGTTCCCACAAGTAAGGATGACGCCGTGGACCGGACACACCAATGTTGGAGAAAACAGAATTTATGCTTACCTGATAAATTACTTTCTCCAACGGTGTGTCCGGTCCACGGCCCGCCCTTGTTCTTTTAATCAGGTCTGATGAATTATTTTCTCTAACTACAGTCACCACGGTACCATATGGTTTCTCCTATATTTTTCCTCCTGTCCGTCGGTCGAATGACTGGGGTGGGCGGAGCCTAGGAGGGACTATATGGCCAGCTTTGCTGGGACTCTTTGCCATTTCCTGTTGGGGAAGAGATATTCCCACAAGTAAGGATGACGCCGTGGAACGGACACACCGTTGGAGAAAGTAATTTATCAGGTAAGCATAAATTCACATCAGCGATCCACCTCCGTGTTTCACAGTAGGAAGGGTGTACCTTTCATCATAGGCCTTGTTGACTCCTCTTCAAATATAGCGTTTATGGTTGTGGCCAAAAAGCTCAATTTTGGTCTCATCACTCCAAATGACTTTATGCCAGAAGGTTTGAGGCTTGTTTCTGTGTTTGGCGTATTGTAAGCCGGATTCTTTGTGGCATTTGCGTAGTAATGGCTTTCTTCTGGTGACTCGACCATGCAGCCCATCTTTCTTCAAGTGCCTCCTCATTGTGCATCTTGAAACAGCCACACCACATGTTTTTAGAGAGTCCTGTATTTCAACTGAAGTTATTTGTGGGTTTTTCTTTGTATCCCAAACAATTTTCCTGGCAGTGGTGGCTGAAATTTTAGTTAGTCTACCTGACCGTGGTTTGGTTTCAACAGAAACCCTCATTTTCCACTTCTTTATTAGAGTTTGAACACTGCTGATAGGCATTCTCAATTCCTTGGATATCTTTTTCTATCCCTTTCCTGTTTTATACAGTTCAACTACCTTTTCCCGCAGATCCTTTGACAATTCTTTTGCTTTCCCCATGACTCAGAATCCAGAAACGTCAGTGCAGCACTGGATGAGAGATGCAAAGGTCTGTCAGGAGTCCAGAAACTCATTGACCTTTTATACACACTCACTAATTACAAGCAAACAGATATCAGGCCAAAATCACCAGGGTATTTATTTAAACTTTTTATCAGGGTCATTTGGGTAGTTTCTGTTGTCATTATGATTTTAAAAAGAGTAAACGCAGTTGATTAATAATAAATGGATTCAGCCAAACACTAACCATGATTATATATATATATATATATATATATATATATATATATATATATATATATATATATATATATATATATATATATATATATATATATATATATGTCATGCAGGTTTCAGGAAAAGCACTCCTCCGGATTTAAATAAACATTTATTTATTGGTCCTCAGATACAATATAAATGAAACAATTCTACTCACCACACTATAAACCCTCTCACCCCTTGGACAGCTCTGCCAAAAGTGCTTGCAGAGCCACAGCATCCCCCAGCAGCCTCTACGCATGCGTTATGGGCACTATGGATGCCTGCATAGGCCAAATGTCAAAATTAAAAATGGAAATCAAAACAATACAGCACAACGTTGCGAAAATAAAGCTAACTGAAAATTGACACACACATACATGTGAAATACAATATAATAAGTGAGCTGGCTAAATTATACTACATACATACATACATTCATTTCTGGGGACTCTTTATTGCTGGAAAAACTTACACTTTTGTTTGTTTGAGCAGTGTTTGCACTGAGTTGTGCACAAACATTTAGTTAAAACTCTGGTGAGAACAGCCCGTGACGTCACTATCCTCCTCATACCATTAGTTCCGGCTTCTTAGGGAAACACTGCGACTTGTCTACTCATATCGAAGCTATTCTGACTGGAGTCTTAAGGGGACAGTCTACATCAAAATTGTTATTGTTTATAAAGATAGATAATGCTGTATACTTGCCTATAGCGCGCTGGGGAGCCATGCTAATCTGACGTACTTCTTCATAGCGTTCATATATACTGTTGGATTTCGTTTGTATATATTCATCATTTTTTAAATTAGTTAATGCATTTGCTCGCATATTCCTTTCATTAAAAATAAACAAATTTCCCATAACCTCTACCCCACATGCCGCTTAAAGGGACAGTCTACACCAGAATTGTTATTGTTTTAAAAGATAGATAATCCCTTTTTTACCCATTCCCTAGTTTTGCATAACCAACACAGTTATATTTATATATTTTTTACCTCTGTGATTATCTTGTATCTAAGCCTCTGCAGACTGCCCCTTTATTTCAGTTCTTTTGATAGACTTGCAGTTTAGCCAATCAGTGATGGCTCCCAGGTAACTTCACGTGCATGAGCACAGTGTTATCTATATGAAAAACATGAGCTAACACCCTCTAGTGGTGAAAAACCTATTAAAATGCATTCTTAAAGGGATACTAACCCCTCATTTTTTTTCTTTCATGATTCAGATAGAGCATGTAATTTTAAGCAACTTTCTAATTTACTCCTATTATCAATTTTTCTTTGTTCTCATGTTATCTTGATTTGAAAAAGCAGTAATAAAAGGTTAGGAGCCGGCCCATTTTTTAGTTCAGCACCTTGGTAGAGCTGCTGATTGGTTTGCTACATTTAGCCACAAATCAGGAAGTGGTACCCATGTGCTGAACAAAAAATGGTCTGGCTCTAAAGCTTACGGTACTGCTTTTTCAAATCAAGATAGCATGAGAACAAAGAAAAATTGATAATAGGAGTAAATTAGAAATTTGCTTAAAATCTCACGCTCTATCTGAATCATGAAATAAAAAAATTGGGTTTAGTATCCCTTTAAGAGGCGGCCTTCAAGGTCTAATAAATTAGCATATGAACCTCCTAGGTTAAGCTTTCAACTAAGAATACCAAAGGAACAAAGAAAAATTGGTGATAAAAGTAAATTGGAAAATTGTTTAAAATTACATGCACTATCTGAATCATGAAAGTTTTTTTTGGACTAGACTGTCCCTTTAAGGAGGCCGATAAAAGTAGCTCCGTTTATTATTTAGAGTTTTGTTATACTCCTGTCACTTTTTCAAAAAGCTACCAGGCCTAGCAGTAGTATCTGATTTGACATCAAACTACTCTAAAAAGAGGTGTTTCATCAATTTTCTGTTAAGTTAAGAAATGGAGGGAGACCACCTCACAATTCTATTTTTTTACACATATTAGTTAATATTTGGTAAAACGATTAACAAAAATATATTTTGTAATAAGCAAGTAATTTTTTAGTTTTTTTTAATTCTTTTATATTATTAATCAAAGCTGCTGTGTTATTTGCTGTTCTGTTTTCCAGGTGGCTTATGGGCAAGTGCTTGGAGTAATAGGTTATTCCTTGCTTCCGTTGATTGTAATAGCCCCTGCACTGCTAGTAGTTGGATCATTTGAAATTGTGTCTACAGTAATAAAAGTAAGTGAAAGTATGAATCTGTGAGGTGTGCAGTCATTAAACACTTTCTCTGTGTCGCAAAGGTTTTAAGTCTTTGTTGCATATAATCTGTTGTTCATTCCTACAGTGTCCATATTAAAGTGTCAGTAACCTTAAAAATAATGTTATATAATTCTGCACATAGTGCAGAATTCTATAACATTATATTAGCGCAATCTTTATAAAACGTAATATTCCCTTTGAATTTTAAAAAACTCCGGCTGTTTTACAGACCTGCTCTCTGTGCTCTTCTGAGCGGGTCTGTTTTAGTCACACAGCGCATCGGGCCAGCTGTATAGTCACAGCCCGGCCCGACCGCACCATAACACTAAGTGCAGCTCGCTCCTGCTCTGTCTGACAGCAGGAGCGAGCTGCACTGTGTATAAAGGCACGGTCGGGCCGGGCTGTGACTATACAGCTGGCCCGATGCGCTGTGTGAATAAAACAGACCCGCTCAGAAGAGCACAGAGAGCGGGTCTGTAAAACAGCCGGGGGGGTTTAAAATTCAAAGGGTATATTACGTTTTATAAAGATTGCGCTAATATAATGTTATATAATTCTGCACTATGTGCAGAATTATATAACATTATTTTTTTCATGTAATTAGCAAGAGTCCATGAGCTAGTGACGTATGGGATATACATTCCTACCAGGAGGGGCAAAGTTTCCCAAACCTCAAAATGCCTATAAATACACCCCTCACCACACCCACAATTCAGTTTTACAAACTTTGCCTCCTATGGAGGTGGTGAAGTAAGTTTGTGCTAGATTCTACGTTGATATGCGCTCCGCAGCAAGTTGGAGCCCGGTTTTCCTCTCAGCGTGCAGTGAATGTCAGAGGGATGTGAGGAGAGTATTGCTTATTTGAATGCAGTGATCTCCTTCTACGGGGTCTATTTCATAGGTTCTCTGTTATCGGTCGTAGAGATTCATCTCTTACCTCCCTTTTCAGATCGACGATATACTCTTATTTATATACCATTACCTCTGCTGATTTTCGTTTCAGTACTGGTTTGGCTTTCTACAAACGTGTAGATGAGTGTCCTGGGGTAAGTAAATCTTATTTTCTGTGACACTCTAAGCTATGGTTGGGCACTTTATTTATAAAGTTCTAAATATATGTATTCAAACATTTATTTGCCTTGACTCAGAATGTTCAACATTCCTTATTTTCAGGCAGTCAGTTTCATATTTGGGATAATGCGTTTGAATCAATAATTTTTTCTTACCTTAAAAATTTGACTTTTTTTCCCTGTGGGCTGTTAGGCTCGCGGGGGCTGAAAATGCTTCATTTTATTGCGTCATTCTTGGCGCGGACTTTTTTGGCGCAAAAAATCTTTTCTGTTTCCGGCGTCATACGTGTCGCCGGAAGTTGCGTCATTTTTTGACGTCCTTTTGCGCCAAAGATGTCGGCGTTCCGGATGTGGCGTCATTTTTGGCGCCAAAAAGCATTTAGGCGCCAAACAATGTGGACGTATTATTTGGCGCCAAAAAATATGGGCGTCGCTTTTGTCTCCACATTATTTAAGTCTGATTTTTTTCTTTGCTTCTGGTTACTAGAAGCTTGTTTATTGGCATTTTTTCCCATTCCTGAAACTGTCATTTAAGGAATTTGATCAATTTTGCTTTATATGTTGTTTTTTCTTTTACATATTGCAAGATGTCTCACGTTGCATCTGAGTCAGAAGATAATTCAGGAAAATCGCTGTCTAGTGCTGGAACTACCAAAGCTAAGTGTATCTGCTGTAAACTTTTGGTAGCTATTCCTCCGGCTGTTGTTTGTATTAATTGTCATGACAAACTTGTTAAAGCAGATAATATTTCCTTTAGTAATGTACCATTGCCTGTTGCAGTTCCCTCAACATCTAAGGTGCAGAATGTTCCTGATAACATAAGAGATTTTGTTTCTGAATCCATCAAGAAGGCTATGTCTGTTATTTCTCCTAGTAAACATAAAAAATCTTTTAAAACTTCTCTCTCCACAGATGAATTTTTAAATGAACATCATCATTCTGATTCTGATGACTCTTCTGGTTCAGAGGATTCTGTCTCAGAGATTGATGCTGATAAATCTTCATATTTATTTAGAATGGAATTTATTCGTTCTTTACTTAAAGAAGTACTAATTGCTTTAGAAATAGAGGATTCTGGTCCTCTTGATACTAATTCTAAACGTTTAGATAAGGTGTTTAAATCTCCTGTGGTTATTCCAGAAGTTTTTCCTGTTCCTAATGCTATTTCTGAAGTAATTTCCAGAGAATGGGATAAATTGGGTAATTCATTTACTCCTTCTAAACGTTTTAAGCAATTATATCCTGTGCCGTCTGACAGATTAGAATTTTGGGACAAAATCCCTAAAGTTGATGGGCTATTTCTACCCTTGCTAAACGTACTACTATTCCTACGTCAGATGGTACTTCGTTTAAAGATCCTTTAGATAGGAAAATTGAATCCTTTCTAAGAAAAGCTTATCTGTGTTCAGGTAATCTTCTTAGACCTGCTATATCTTTGGCTGATGTTGCTGCAGCTTCAACTTTTTGGTTGGAGACTTTAGCGCAACAAGTAACAGATCATGATTCTCATAATATTATTATTCTTCTTCAGCATGCTAATAATTTTATCTGTGATGCCATTTTTGATATTATCAGAGTTGATGTCAGGTTTATGTCTCTAGCTATTTTAGCTAGAAGAGCTTTATGGCTTAAAACTTGGAATGCTGATATGGCTTCTAAATCAACTCTACTTTCCATTTCTTTCCAGGGTAACAAATTATTTGGTTCTCAGTTGGATTCCATTATCTCAACTGTTACTGGTGGGAAAGGAACTTTTTTACCACAGGATAAAAAATCTAAGGGTAAAAACATGGCTAATAATCGTTTTCGTTCCTTTCGTTTCAACAAAGAACAAAAGCCTGATCCTTCATCCTCAGGAGCAGTTTCAGTTTGGAAACCATCTCCAGTCTGGAATAAATCCAAGCCATCTAGAAAGGCAAAGCCTGCTTCTAAGTCCACATGAAGGTGCGGCCCTCATTCCAGCTCAGCTGGTAGGGGGCAGGTTACGTTTTTTCAAAGAAATTTGGATCAATTCTGTTCACAATCTTTGGATTCAGAACATTGTTTCAGAAGGGTACAGAATTGGTTTCAAGATGAGACCTCCTGCAAAGAGATTTTTTCTTTCCCGTGTCCCAGTAAATCCAGTGAAAGCTCAAGCATTTCTGAATTGTGTTTCAGATCTAGAGTTGGCTGGAGTAATTATGCCAGTTCCATTCTGGAACAGGGGATGGGGTTTTATTCAAATCTCTTCATTGTACCAAAGAAGGAGAATTCCTTCAGACCAGTTCTGGATCTAAAAATATTGAATCGTTATGTAAGGATACCAACGTTCAAAATGGTAACTGTAAGGACTATCTTGCCTTTTGTTCAGCAAGGGCATTATATGTCTACAATAGATTTACAGGATGCTTATCTGCATATTCCGATTCATCCAGATCATTATCAGTTCCTGAGATTCTCTTTTCTAGACAAGCATTACCAGTTTGTGGCTCTGCCGTTTGGCCTAGCTACAGCTCCAAGAATTTTTTCAAAAGTTCTCGGTGCCCTTCTGTCTGTAATCAGAGAACAGGGTATTGTGGTATTTCCTTATTTGGACGATATCTTGGTACTTGCTCAGTCTTTACATTTAGCAGAATCTCATACGAATCGACTTGTGTTGTTTCTTCAAGATCATGGTTGGAGGATCAATTTACCAAAAAGTTCATTGATTCCTCAGACAAGGGTAACTTTTCTGGGTTTCCAGATAGATTCAGTGTCCATGACTCTGTCTTTAACAGACAAGAGACGTCTAAAATTGATTTCAGCTTGTCGAAACCTTCAGTCACAATCATTCCCTTCGGTAGCCTTATGCATGGAAATTCTAGGTCTTATGACTGCTGCATCGGACGCGATCCCCTTTGCTCGTTTTCACATGCGACCTCTTCAGCTCTGTATGCTGAATCAATGGTGCAGGGATTACACAAAGATATCTCAATTAATATCTTTAAAACCGATTGTACGACACTCTCTAACGTGGTGGACAGATCACCATCGTTTAATTCAGGGGGCTTCTTTTGTGCTTCCGACCTGGACTGTAATTTCTACAGATGCAAGTCTCACAGGTTGGGGAGCTGTGTGGGGATCTCTGACGGCACAAGGAGTTTGGGAATCTCAGGAGGTGAGATTGCCGATCAATATTTTGGAACTCCGTGCAATTTTCAGAGCTCTTCAGTCTTGGCCTCTTCTGAAGAGAGAATCATTCATTTGTTTTCAGACAGACAATGTCACAACTGTGGCATACATCAATCATCAAGGAGGGACTCACAGTCCTCTGGCTATGAAAGAAGTATCTCGAATTCTGGTTTGGGCGGAATCCAGCTCCTGTCTAATCTCTGCGGTTCATCTCAGTCGCCAAACGTTACATCCGGGCGAATGGTCTCTTCACCCAGAGGTATTTCTTCAGATTGTTCAAATGTGGGGACTTCCAGAAATAGATCTGATGGCCTCTCATCTAAACAAGAAACTTCCCAGGTATCTGTCCAGATCCAGGGATCCTCAAGCGGAAGCAGTGGATGCATTGTCACTTCCTTGGAAGTATCATCCTGCCTATATCTTTCCGCCTCTAGTTCTTCTTCCAAGAGTAATCTCCAAGATTCTGAAGGAATGCTCGTTTGTTCTGCTGGTAGCTCCGGCATGGCCTCACAGGTTTTGGTATGCGGATCTTGTCCGGATGGCCTCTTGCCATCCGTGGACTCTTCCGCTACGACCAGATCTTCTGTCGCAAGGTCCTTTTTTCCATCAGGATCTCAAATCCTTAAATTTAAAGGTATGGAGATTGAACGCTTGATTCTTAGTCAAAGAGGTTTCTCTGACTCTGTGATTAATACTATGTTACAGGCTCGTAAATCTGTATCCAGAGAGATATATTATAGAGTCTGGAAGACTTATATTTCTTGGTGTCTTTCTCATCATTTTTCTTGGCATTCTTTTAGAATTCCAAGAATTTTACAGTTTCTTCAGGATGGTTTAGATAAAGGTTTGTCCGCAAGTTCCTTGAAAGGACAAATCTCTGCTCTTTCTGTTCTTTTTCACAGAAAGATTGCTAATCTTCCTGATATTCATTGTTTTGTACAGGCTTTGGTTCGTATAAAACCTGTCATTAAGTCAATTTCTCCTCCTTGGAGTTTGAATTTGGTTCTAGGGGCTCTTCAAGCTCCTCCGTTTGAACCTATGCATTCATTGGACATTAAATTACTTTCTTGGAAAGTTTTGTTCCTTTTGGCAATCTCTTCTGCCAGAAGAGTTTCTGAATTATCTGCTCTTTCTTGTGAGTCTCCTTTTCTGATTTTTCATCAGGATAAGGCAGTGTTGCGAACTTCTTTCGAATTTTTACCTAAAGTTGTGAATTCCAACAACATTAGTAGAGAAATTGTGGTTCCTTCATTATGTCCTAATCCTAAGAATTCTAAGGAGAATTCGTTACATTCTTTGGATGTTGTTAGAGCTTTGAAATATTATGTTGAAGCTACTAAGTCTTTCCGAAAGACTTCTAGTTTATTTGTTATCTTTTCCGGTTCTAGAAAAGGCCAGAAAGCTTCTGCCATTTCTTTGGCATCTTGGTTGAAATCTTTAATTCATCTTGCCTATGTTGAGTCGGGTAAAACTCCGCCTCAAAGGATTACAGCTCATTCTACTAGGTCAGTTTCTACTTCCTGGGCGTTTAGGAATGAAGCTTCGATTGATCAGATTTGCAAAGCAGCAACTTGGTCCTCTTTGCATACTTTTACTAAATTCTACCATTTTGATGTATTTTCTTCTTCTGAAGCAGTTTTTGGTAGAAAAGTACTTCAGGCAGCGGTTTCAGTTTGAATCTTCTGCTTATGTTTTTCATTAAACTTTATTTTGGGTGTGGATTATTTTCAGCAGGAATTGGCTGTCTTTATTTTATCCCTCCCTCTCTAGTGACTCTTGCGTGGAAAGATCCACATCTTGGGTAATCATTATCCCATACGTCACTAGCTCATGGACTCTTGCTAATTACATGAAAGAAAACATAATTTATGTAAGAACTTACCTGATAAATTCATTTCTTTCATATTAGCAAGAGTCCATGAGGCCCACCCTTTTTTTGTGGTGGTTATGATTTTTGTATAAAGCACAATTATTCCAATTCCTTATTTTATATGCTTTCGCACTTTTTTATCACCCCACTTCTTGGCTATTCATTAAACTGAATTGTGGGTGTGGTGAGGGGTGTATTTATAGGCATTTTGAGGTTTGGGAAACTTTGTCCCTCCTGGTAGGAATGTATATCCCATACGTCACTAGCTCATGGACTCTTGCTAATATGAAAGAAATGAATTTATCAGGTAAGTTCTTACATAAATTATGTTTTTTGAGGTTTACTGTCCCTTTAATACACTGCTAATTCTCAGAATACATTGTCTCTGAAAGTGACATTGATTTATGCATATTAGAATTCAGTGACCCAGGTGCTGTTATCTCACAATTGTGAAATCAACATGTGACTTTGAGGATTGAGTTGCCAGATGTCATTGGTGTTGTCACAGGGCATTTTAGTCCAGTTGATTGTATATGTGTTTATACATTTTGCAACTGTCTCTCTGGTAAAGCTACTTAGGGGCGAGTTATCAATCCAGGGCAGACAGGGGCGTTCAGCCCTGTCCTCCCCAGCTCACCTCTAGTGGGCAGCAAACCGCTACCGTAATTTACCATTGCACACAAGCGTTATTTTATGTTTGCGTGCGACACCACCTGCGCACAGCCAATCACACGCAGGCAGTAGCTGTCAATAGTTTAATTGTTTATATTTAACTTTTCAGCTGTACTTAATTGGAGGGAGAAAAAAATAATTAATTTAAATAGTTTTATGTTGCCAAATAGAAATAGTCATTATCTTAATAATAACAATTTAAACAGTTTTATCTAAAGGTACAGTCTACACCAGAATTTTTATTGTTTTAAAAGATAGATTATCCCTTTTATTACCTATTCCCTAAATTTTCTTAATCAACACAGTTATAGTAATACACTTTTTACCTCTTTGATTACTTTGTATCTAAAGCCTCTGCAAACTGCTCTCTTATTTCAGTGCTGACTCCCACGTAACTCCACGTGCGTGAGCACAGTGTTATCTATATGACACACATGAACTAACTCCCTCTAGTGGTGAAAAACTGTCAAAATGCATTCATATAAGAGGTGGCCTTCAAGGTCTAAGAAATTAGCATTTGAACCTCCTAGCTTTAGCTTTCAACTAAGAATACCAAGAGAACAAAGCAAAATTGATGATAAAAGTAAATTGGAAAGTGGTTTAAAATTACATTCCCTATTTAAATCATGAAAGTTTATTTTGGATTAGACTGTCCCTTTTAACTAAAGAAAAATAATCATTACGCTAATAATAATTTAAAGGGCTATAAGATTGAAAAAAAAAAACGATAATACAAAGTTTCTCCTTTTGCCGCAATGTAACAATAAAGAGCAATCCTTTTCCAAACCCACTGTGGGACTCATTATGCAAGTCATATCATGGTTGGCTACCTTGGTAGAAGTTGGGGCATGCCTTTTGGGAGCACTCATGTACCCTTACATGCGCATACATTAGCTTTTGTGATTGTACATGCCCATTGAGAAGGTGGTGTAATCACCAATGTCACCATCATGCAGATGCAGTGCCTTTAAGTGATGTGCTAGTGAAAGATCCATTATGCATTTAAAGAGACTATGATGTCGGGTGAGGAATGCTTGTGCACATGTGATTAGTTATGTCCACAATGCACATGCAATCAGGATTATGGTTTTGCATAATGAATATGCAAATTTAAAGTAATGCATTTGACCACCTGCTTTTCAAAATTACAACCCTTTTATGACATAAAATTGATAAATAAAAACCTATTTCCTAAGAAAGAAACTTCCTATTGCATTGAAAGTTTGTTTTCTTCTTAAATGGAAAGAGTCCACAGTTGCATTCATTACTTTTGGGAAATAAGAACCTGACCACCAGGAGGAGGCAAAGACACCCCAGCCAAAGACTTAAATACTCCTCCCACTCCCCTCATCCCCCAGTCATTCTTTGCCTTTCGTCCCAGGAGGTTGGCAGAGAAGTGTCAGAATTTAATTTGTCTCTTATGAAGGGTAGTACTCTTCGACATGGGACCGGAGTTTTAAGTAATCCCATCAGTCTCTCAGTGACGGCTTGGATGAAAGTTAGTCTGGAGATGCAGGGAGAGTCTTTATGCAAAACCATCCCTATTCATATTAACAGCTCTTCAAGCAATCGGCGTTGTCGAACTTCGCTGCCTGCTTTCTTCACTCCAGTCCATGGCGGAGGCAATGCTACTATCAGTCACACTTGAAGGGCTGTGTTCCTGTTCCACGGTGTAGATTCCAGTAAGATTGTTTCATTTTACTTTCTTCTTGAATGTACTGTAGTTCCGATGTTTTCCTTAGAGGCTACCACCTTGCGGGTCTAACTTAACATAAGGGTCTCAGTGAGTCTCCATTAGTATCTTGGAATCAAGGGTTAATATCTCCTGATGGGGGTTATTGAACAGGGTTTTTTTTTTAATCATGTTTATGTGATTCAACCTGCTTATGTGTGGTGTTAATTGGGCTCATGGTTTGGAACATTAAGGCCTCTGGAAGTGACGCAACTTTATGGTTGGGCGCTCTTTTTTGGACTGTACAGTTCACCTTGTGGCCGGGCGTGATTACGTTCCGTCTTCCATTTCTGCATTCCTGACCGTGTGGTGAAGGAGAAATTTTAGTCCGCAGGGGTCTGGTCATAGGAGGTGGTGAGTGCCCCAGCCATTGTGGGTGTCAGGTGCCGTTTAATTTTAATTCTTAGTCCATATTTGCATATCCTCTATCTGATGCTGAGACTGTTTTAACTTCAGATTCTGCGACCGGTGATGAATCCGGATTGGCCTTGTTGACACATGTCAATGTCAACCAGTTAAGTTCTGTATGCCATATGAGAGCGCCTTCTTCCTCAGGCTCGGGGAATCAAGGGACAGCTGAGCCATACGCCTCTGGGGGACCAGTTCTCCGAGAGGCGAGTTCCCTTCCACTCCATACTTCTTCTACACATGCGGGTAACCCAGTTTGTTATTATTCATCCATGCAGGGTGGCGTGTCCCCCCCCCCCCGGTGGTTGCAGCACGTTTTCGATTCCACATATTTTTGCCGATTATTCATCTGCAGAGTCCAGACGTTTATTTGCGATTGTGCTCGTGCCCTATTGTCCTGTTTCTCTGGTCTTGGGGAGGGCCTCTACAGTTCCCTGCGGGTGTAACTGTCCCTAAGTGTTGTGCCTTTCGTTACAGAATTGCGCGCCTTCATGTATTACTCAGACATGTTTTTCAGTTATTAAATGACCCTATCCTTATCGGATATGGGAATTTTCAGTCTGCTAATTCGAAATGGTGCACCTCATTAGACATGTGGGGATGATGTATTCTCCTGATTGTTATTTTATTGAGATCTTTCCCAGTTTATGGAAGATCAGGGCTCCTTTTGGTTGGTCCTGCGTGTAGGCCTGTTTCTTCTTGGGCGTTAACCTCCGGATTGCCTTATATTTTCTTTTTATCCAGTAGGATGTTTTTTATTATGTTTGTTTCCTTCTGGAACCTTCTGGGATTGATACTCTTTGTTACTTCTTCAGAAGTTGTTTTGGACATGTTAGTCCTATGTTAAAAAATTTCTGTTTTCCTTTCTTCCCCTCTGAGGGAGGACTTATGCAGCTTGCTGGTTAGGGCCCTGGGTGTGGACTGGTCCTGTTGGGTTCGTCCTATCTCGTGGCTGTTCGGACACATGGCGCTGTTCTGCTTGGCTGGTCCGGTCGAGGTGCCAAGTGCTCAGGTCATCATTTGTTTTACATGTTTCAACTAAGAATTTGAGAGGACCTGTGGGTCCGTGAGGCGAGGAGGATTGTTTCAGTCCTTATAGCCTTCAATCATGGATGACTGGGTCAGTGGAGTTTCCACTGCATCACTCTCTCTCTCTTACGTCTGGTATTATCAGACCCTAGAGTTTCCTTTCCCACGCAGTGGAGGGTTGGAGGGCTTAGCACCCTCTTACCGCTGTTTGAGCGGTTTAGCCTTCTGAAGGTTTGCAGTGTGCAACCAGCTGCAGCTCTTTGCACCTAGAATGTGTGCTCGCAACCAGTTTACTGGAACCAGTTGCTGCTATTGCACATTGACCATGTACTGTCTAGCTGAGTTATAAGACCTTCTTGGTCTTCTTCCGTTGTCTCCGGGCGAGTTAGGTCTCCTTTTAGCAACCTGAGTTCCCTCCGGGAGATGGTTGATCCCTATAGGGACATTGGGCTTTGTTCTGGGCTTCCCGGAGCTGGGAAGGCTTCACGCCTTTCCTCCCTGTATTCCTCTGTTTGTATTGAGGTGATGTGGAGGCTAGCCCTGCTCGAGGGGTTTGGACCTTTAAGGTATCCCTTGCTTTGTTGTCCTGAGGCTGTTTGAGAGGTCTAGGGGCTCTAGGGTCATAATACGACTTCTATCGCATTGCTCCTCACGTAGGACTTTAGCAAGGGGTAGTTCCTTCTCTCGGTCTGGACTTACGAGTTCTTCTCGTTATCCGGATTGATCTGGATATTGCATTCTTATCCCTTGCGTCTGTTTTTTTGTCAGACGGGGTGTTCAGTTCTCGGGTATTGTTTGATAGAACAATTGGGTGCCAGAACCTGTTTTCTCCCTGAGGCTTCGCTCTGCGTTTTCCCTTGTGGACCCAGTTATGGGTTGTTACTGGAATCCTAGGCCTCAGGGCTGGTTTTGTGTTCCTTAGTACTGGGAACTTGAGCTATGTCCCTTACTCCTTAATCTACCTGACCTAGTCACGGTTGGCCAGGTTTTCTGAGTGTCTCTTACTCATTAGGCTTGATGCGCCTTAGGGTTGGATTCCCTAGGTCAGCTTGCTAGGGTAACCCTTAGATTCACTGCTCTGCAGGCGAATGGGTTTACAGTGTCTCTGCTGCATCCAGTACACAGGGAATGTGTGATAGCATGCTACTTTTATGGGGGTCCTTTCCAAGGACATCTGTGTTGGGGACTGACCTCTCCTTCAGCCAGTGGCTTCATGCCTTGAGGACAGATGTTGTCTTTCTGGCTCCATCCCTTTTCTTAAGGGGTTATTCTCCTTCTTATGGAGATGTAGTCCCTTTCTTGGGGCTTCTCCAGGAGGTTGGAACAGTGGGTTAACTTATCGGAGAGGGGTGTCTCTCTGGGTTGTTATGTTCCATCTGGAGTCTTGCTGGCTCCAAGTTGATTTTTTTGGGCCTTTTTGATAGATCCTTTGGGTCTACGGCCTTGGCGTCTGTTTTAGGAGTCGGTTTGTAATGGTGCTCTGTAGGGATGGCTGTGGCCATTCTTCCACTCGTTCTTGAGATGGTTTTCGGGGTTCTCCTGTTCCCCTGTTTTAGATCCACTGATGCTGGGTGTGTGTTCTTAAAGACGTCATTTTCAGGATCTAGGTGGGTATAGTTGCTAGCTCCCTAGGCTTACAGGCATAGGGTCCAGGATTAAACCTCTCCTTCTTGGGCGGCCTCATTTGGGGTTCTGTGTTCCCCTTTTGGAGACCTGTATGTATGTCTGGTGGCTTAGGTTGCCTAGAGTGTGCCCTCTGGGGGCTTGCTTTTGCAGTCTGTTCTTTTGTTGGCTGCTTCTACTTACTAGCAAGTATCCTCTGTGTCGTCCTGATGTTGACTGTGTTCTGACTCAGGGTTTTTCGACTGGGTCTGTTACACACTTTTTTGTGTTTGGATACTTTTGTATTCTATGTTCGGACGCTGTGTGGACTCTGTCTTCAGTTGTCTTCACTGCTTACATGGTGGTGACCTTTTGGTTTCCTTCAGTTCTCCTTTAGCCGTGTACCTTTGGGAGTTTAGGCTGGTGTCCCCTTCATTAGTGTGGGGTGAGGAACCTACTGTTGGGCGACGGTGTCTCCTGGAGGACTTTTGGCTCAGTTGAGTCCAATTTGCGGTCTCTAGCTTGACTTCTGGACTATCTGTGGGTCAGTGTCCTTGGGGCCCTTCCTTATTAAAGGTTTTTTTTGTTGGGTAGGGGTTCAGGCCTACCCTCCCGTTTTTGCATTCAGTGTCCTCTATAGTTTGGGTGTTCTTTTCCCAAAAGTAATGAATGCAGCTGTGGACTATTTTTTTTATTTAAGAAGAAAAACATAAATTATGCTTACCTGATGATTTTCTTTTCTTCTGATGGAAAGAGTCTACAGCTCCCGACCCTTAATTGGTTTTTGTGGGGCATCCTTATTTATTCTTCTGGAACCTTTTACTTGATATTTCTTCTACTGTTCCTTGTTCCTCGGCGAAATGACTGGGGGATGAGGGGAGTGGGAGGAGTATTTAAGCCTTTGGCTGGGGTGTCTTTGCATCCTCCTGGTGGCCAGGTTCTTATTTCCCAAAAGTAATGGATGCAGCTGTGGACTCTTTCCATCAGAAGAAAAGAAAATTATCAGGTAAGCATAATATATGTTTTACTTACACTAAATGTATCTTTCATATGCAACCCTTTAATTAGTTTTATTTAACTAAAACAATAACATTATAGGTTTCAGTTTTATTTTTTACTGCTTGCCCCTCCCTCCGCACACTTAGGTGCTTGCAGATCTATTCCACTCCAAACAATCTTTTATTCATTGAGATTCTTGAAACTTTAGCAGTCTACACCAAAATTGGTATTGTTTAAAAAGATAGACAACGCCTCTGCTATCCTTTCCCCAGCTTTGCACACCATGGTTATATTAATTTACTTTATAACATTTAAACACCTACATTTCGACGACTGTCGACCACTGTCTTTTGCTCCAAACCTTCCATTCCTTCAGCATCTGCGACACAGCTCTCTCGTGGTTCTCTTCCTATTTATCTAACCGTACCTTTAGTGTAGCCTTCTCTGGGGCATCCTCTGCCCCGTTACAGCTTTCTGTTGGGGTACCGCAAGGCTTTGTCCTCTGTCCCCTCCTCTTCTCAATCTACACGTCCTCATTAGGTTCCTTAATAAAGTCCCACAGGTTTCATCATCATTTGTATGCCGATGACACCCAAATCTACCTCTCTGCACCAGAACTACCTCCTTCCTTGCTATCCCATGTCACTAACTGTCTCTCTCATATCTCATTTTGGATGTCCTCTCACTACCTCAAGCTAAATCTCTCCAAAACTGAGCTCCTTATTTTCCCCCCTTCTTCCAAAATCTCCACCCCCTATTTCTCTATAACTGTTGATAACTCCATTACCCCAATCACACATACCTGATGTCTTGGGGTCACACTTGACTCATATCTATCTTTCACTCCTCGCATTCAGTCCTTGGCTAAAGCCTGCCGCTTCCACTTTAAAAACATCTCTTAAATAGACCTTTCCTTACACAAGATACAACTAAGATTTTAATCCACTCTCTTATCCTTTCCCGCCTTGACTACTGCAACTCCATCCTCTCTGGTCTCCCTAGCTGCTGCCTAACTCATTTACAATCCATAATAAACTCCTCTGCCAGGCTCATCTTCCTTACATGTCGCTCTTCATCTGCTGCACCTCTCTGCCAATCCCTTCACTGGCTTCCTCTTTCCTCCAGGATTAAACACAAAATTCTCACTCTGACATACAAAGCCCTCAACTGCACTGCTCCCCTCTATATCTCAAACCTGGTCTCCAGATACTCGCCCTCCCGTCCCTTTTGCTCCGCTCATGATCTCCTACTCTTCTCCCTTGTTACTTTCTCACATTCCCGTTTGCAAGATTTTTCCTGACTGGCTCCCATCTTATGAAACTCTCTGCCTCGCTCCACAAGACTCTCCCCTAGTTTTGAAAGCTTCAAGCACTCCCTGAAGACTCTACTATTCAGGAATGCATACAACCTACACTAACCCTCCTATCTCCACTGCTATCCCCTTAAACCCCATAGCATGTAAGCCTACGAGCCCAGCTGTTTGTAGTTCACATTCATAAGAGTTGACTGTCCCTTTTAGTAAGGGATTGATTCTGTATACATAGAATTGTAGCGGTACAATGGGATTAAAGGGAGAGTAAAGTCAAAATGTATTCAGATAAAACATGCAATTTTAAACAACTTTCGGCACTTATACTGCACTCTCACCTCACTACCTGTCCCCTTGACCCTATCCCCTCACAGCTACTCCCCTCCCTCTCTGCCACCCTTACCCCTATACTCACACACACTTTCAACCTCTCCTTCAGCACCGGTATATTTCCCTCATCGCTGAAACATGCACTGGTCACACGTATCCTCAAAAAAACTTTCCCTTGATCCTACCTCCCCATCCAACTACCGCCCTATTTCCTTCCTCCCTCTTGCATCAAAGCTTCTCGAAAAACTAGCTTATGCACGCCTATCCCATTTCCTTACAATAAACTCCCTCCTTGACCCATTGCAATCTGGATTTCGTCCCCATCACTCCACAGAAACAGCAATTGTTAAGGTTACCAACGACCTACTTACAGCAAAATCAAAAGGCCACTTCTCTCTGCTTATTCTCCTTGATCTGTCCGCAGCCTTTGACACTGTTGACCACCCTCTCTTGCTCTAAACCCTCCAATCCTTCGGCATATGTGACACAGCCCTCTCGTGGCTCTCTTCCTACCTGTCAAACCGTACCTTTAGTGTAGCCTTCTCTGGGGCCTCCTCTGCCCCGTCACTACTTTCTGTTGGAGTACTGCAAGGCTCTGTCCTCGGTCCCCTTCTCTTCTCAATCTACATGTCATCACTAGGTTCCCTAATAAAGTCCCATGGTTTACAATATCATTTGTATGCCGATGACACCCAAATCTACTTCTCTGCACCAGACCTTTCTCCTTCCTTGCTAACCCTTGTCACTAACTGTCTTTCTCACATCTCCAACTGGATGTCCTCTCACTACCTCAAGCTATATCTCTCCAAAACTGAGCTCCTTATTTTCCCCCCTTCTTCTAAACTCTCCACCCCCAATCTCTCTATAACTGTCGACAACTCCATCATTACCCCTACCCCGCATGCCCGATGTCTCGGGGTCACATTTGACTCAGATCTTTCTTTCACTCCTCACATTCAGTCTTTGGCTAAAGCTTGCCGCTTCCACCTTTAAAAACATCTCTAAAATTAGACACTTCCTTACACAAGACACAACTAAGATTTTAATCCACTCTCTCATCCTCTCCAGCCTCGATTACTGCAACTCTGTCCTCTCTGGTCTCCCTAGCTGCTGCCTAGCTCATTTACAATCCATAATAAACTCCTCTGCCAGGCTCATCTTGCTTACTTGTCGCTCTTCATCTGCTGCACCTCTCTGCCAATCGCTTCACTGGCTTCCTCTTTCCTCCAGGATTAAACACAAAATTCTCACTCTGACATACAAAGCCCTCAACTGCACTGCTCCCCCCTATATCTCAGACCTTGATACAACTAAGATTTTAATCCACTCTCTTATCCTTTCCCGCCTTGACTACTGCAACTCCATCCTCTCTGGTCTCCCTAGCTGCTGCCTAGCTCATTTACAATCCATAATAAACTCCTCTGCCAGGCTCATCTTGCTTACTTGTCGCTCTTCATCTGCTGCACCTCTCTGCCAATCGCTTCACTGGCTTCCTCTTTCCTCCAGGATTAAACACAAAATTCTCACTCTGACATACAAAGCCCTCAACTGCACTGCTCCCCCCTATATCTCAGACCTTGTCTCCAGATACTCTCCCTCCCGTCCCCTTCGCTCTGCTCACGACCTCCTCCTCTCTTGTCACCTCATCACAATCCCGTTTACAGGACTTCTCGAGGCTGGCTCCCATGTTGTGGAACTCTCTGCCTCGCTCCACAAGACTCTCTTCTAGTTTTAAAAGCTTCAAGTGCTCCCTAAACACTCTACTGTTCAGGGATGCATACAACCTACTCTAACCTTTCTTTATACCAGTTCCTCTCCTCCATTGCTATCCCCTGAAACCCCTTAGCATGTAAGCTTAAGAGTCCAGTTGTTTGTTGATCACCTTCTCAAGAGCTGACTACAACAGTGCAACTCTTGGCAGGGCCCTCTACCCATTTGATCGCTATAACTGTTTTGTTGTACTCCGCCTTTGCTAATAGTGCTGCGGAATCTGTTGGCGCTCCACAAATTACCGATAATAATAATAATAACTTCTATTAGCTAATATTGTCCCATCCCCTCTCCAAGTTGTCCCATTTCACAGATGCAAATATTCTGAAATCCAAACCTTTACTGGTTCCAAGCAGTTTGTATAAAGGGTTTTGTACCTACTTTGTATACTGCAATGTTGTTGTTTTTTCGGACATAGTATTAAACGATTATTTTTACAGTCGGAAAGTGTTTATGTCCCTTTTATTATTATTATTATTTTTTTATTTTTTTTATTTTGTTTTATATAAATGTCAGCTATCACTGTTTAACCTTACTCTTTCTGTTCCTTGCAGCTCTTTGGAGTGTTTTGGGCTGCCTACAGTGCCGCATCCTTATTAGTTGGAGAAGAATTCAAAACGAAGAAGCCCCTTCTAATTTATCCTATATTTTTGCTGTATATCTACTTCCTATCTTTATACACAGGAGTGTGACAATGTTTCCGAGATGCCCAGTTAGTTTGGTACATTGAGATATATATATATATGCTGGAGGGTTTGGTGAGGGTTCTTTTGATGGAAATCCTTTGCAAACCTTGGGTCTGTATTACCCGTATTTGTGTATATAATTAACCCCTAGCAGAGTCTTAGGGGCCTAATGTATATTACAATATTTTGAGGTCTCTTAGCTGTCAAGGGATTTGCAAAAGAAATTACACTATAACTTTTTTATGAAAACAAGAAAAAATGTTGGCAATTTTATTTGTCTCCATTTTAACTTTTAATGAAAAGATGTTAATAAAGCAGTACTTAACCTATTGTTTTCAGCTTGTCAGGTGAATGGATTTTATCAGTCGACTGTTAAAAGATTAAAGATAACCACGTGTAGATATTTTGCGTTTAAAACTGTTTTAAGGAGAGTGCCTACCAATATATATCTAATAGTCTTCAAATTCTGAAGATGGTATATACTTGGTAAAGAATGAATCAAAATCAAATGCCATCTTATTATAGAATGTAAAGTGAGAGATGTTTGTGCACAGTTTGCCAGTCTTACTCTCCATTCTAATTGCACAGAAATTGTGTTCAAATTTAAACTGACCAATGGCAGTATAGATAGCATACAGCTTTATTTGTTTTTTTAAAATATAAACATGGTATATTACTGTGTTGCCAAAGATCAACATACAAAATTACTGTTTTAAAAACCTTAAAAATTCATGACTTTAGCAAAACTCGCATTGTTTTGCAGTCCATATATCTTTTGCTTTAGCTAATTTGGGACATCGATAAATGGTCTCATGCACGTATAAAGCATTCATTGTGTTGAATGTTGCAGGGCAAAGGTTTTGATTCTCTATGGCCCATGGCCGAGGTAAATTTATTGGATGATGCACTCCCTGCGAAAGTTGGAAATAAATGAAAGGGAAATAAAAAAGAATAAACTAAAAATAATAAGTTTAATAAAAAAATTAATATATATATATATATATATATATATATATATATATATATATATATATATATATATATATATATATATATACACACTAAAGGAATTTCCTGAAGTTCCATTTAATTCCCTAAAACAGAATTAATTTAGACTGTGCACTTTTTGTGTAGTGACCCCTTTTTTATGGTTGCTTTTTTATGGCATGAAAAGTTCCAGCCATATAGTTTTAATTCCAAAAAATAACAAATGTTTGTTTGTTGCCAGGATTTGATACTATTTATTTTGTCAGTGGAAGTTAAATCAGGCAATTCAGACATTTATGATGCCATATCTAAAAGCTCGACAAATTTTGTTCAAAATCTATAGCTTATAAAGTTAGAAGCCAGAATAGTTTTTGTTGACTGACTATATGAAGATATATATAAATAATCGTCCCCGTGAGGGGGGAGTATGGGGCCCCCATAGGGGACTCTATACCAAGGTGCCAGGGCCTATTTTTAAGGCGCCAGGGACTCACTGGCGCTTTGGGATGTCAAGCCCAGCCATGTCTGCTATGTCTTTTTTTAAATGTTGGATATATTTCTAGTTTGTCATTAAACATCTGCAAATTACATTTTATTTAAAGTCCTGCATTATTTGATCTTGGTCTTATGTAAATAAATGCTATAAATTGCTGCTGTGATAAGACCTGTTTCACTAAATAGATTTTTAGTTTAAAAGTTCAAGTTATTTGGAGGATTGGCACTCTTATCTGGTGGTTATTTTTTTTTTAATATTTCAAACTATTGTGTAGATATGGTAAATAAATATTTATGAGACTATTATTTCTCCACATGTAACAGTTTTTGATGTGATACCTATATTTCTTTGATTTGTAACTGTTACATGTAAAACTTTTTATAGATTTAATTTCTAATTCATTTCAAAGAAAATAAACTACAGAGAATAAATGTGCATTTTGTATTTATGTGGCTTACTGTATTGTTTTAGTTGTAAATAATATGCAATAGCATGTTTTAAAGGGAATTACTGCTTCCTGTAAAATTACAGAATATGGCCATCTGGAAATTGTTGGTAGGTTGCATTGTATTACAGTCAAATTCATTTGCACAGGTGCTCTATGGATTTTTAAAAAAAAAATTTTAATATCCTTTTTATTGAAATTGCAAAAATCACTTACAAAACAGAACGTATAATTATCAGTTTCTTAACACAAGCTCTTACATAAGTATTACATTCTAAGTAGCCAGAATTCTGTATTTTATGCAAAGAGCAGGAAAAGAAAAAAGAAATCAAACAATACACACAAAAAGAACATAATTTTTTGTTGTTTCTCTTGCTCACCCGACATTATTGTTAAGCAACATTCATATAAGCCCATATTGGTTATCCATAATAACATCAAAAGCTCAAGTGTAGAACTTGAAATATAAAAAATAATCATCCCATACTGGACTTGTATCAACAAAGTAGTACAACCTTTGAATTACCTAACTCTTTCTTAGGTTAATCCTCGCCATTGGGTACTTTTTTTCTCTTATTCCTTCTATTATGCCCATTTACCTACCCACCTGCCTTCCTTTCCCAGCACAACTCTGCTCAATGTATATTCTGACTTATCAAAATAAAATAATTTTAATTCTTATTGTCAAAAATGGTGCACAGCAAAAAAACGGTTGCACATAAGATAAGAATAGGCTTTTAAATAAAAGTAAGCACAATGATAATGGTACATAAAAGTCAAAATTTAAACTTAAAGGGACATGAAACACTAATTATAAGCATGGTATTGAGATTATCTCTCGCCTCCCTCTAGTTGTGGGTTTCACCAAGTTGAAATCTAGCTTTCACCGCATTCCAGCAGTGCTGACTTGTCTGCACATGTGCAGCAACTCTCCTTCTAATACCCGTAGTAAAACCTAGGTTTCAAAATGGCGGCACCCATAATTAGAGGAAGGTGCATGAAATGTTTTTAGTATTTTAATGTCACTTTAAATAAAGTTCTGCACAGATAGATACTGACGTATAGATACTGAACAAGGGTTATTTTTTACTATGCATGTCAAGTGCTCACAAATTCGTGCCCTGATGTCTCGTCGTCATACCGACATACTGACCCCTACATAGAGAACATTCTATTAGATAAATTACATATTCAGAAGCACAATTCATGCAACCACTTCTAACATTTCCCCTGTGGTATGGGACTCAAAGCTTTTAGTAATTTTGATGTAGTCACAAATCCTACATCGAGAATTCCCACATTTTTAAATACCTTTTAACCTCTAGCCATAAACTCCCTGTCTTTTTCTTTTTTCCTCAACATGCTTGGGGATAGTGGACTGCCGTCATTAATATTATTAATTATCACATAAAAAACCTTTGGAAATTGTGATATGGAGGTACAAGCACAGAAACGATACTTTTCACTCAAGATTTATGACAATTGGGATCTGGACAAATTAGATTTGGAAGGTCTGTTTAATGTAGATAAAGATAAGGACAATATTAAACTGGCAGGTTTGTATTTGACAATGGAGAGACTGAAAATCAGAGAGTAAAGACTGCACCTAGATAACTTAGTTTGATAAATACATCCGTAGAGGAATGGTATTGAGAGGCCTAAAGCTGCAGAAATTCACAACCTTTGAAGTTGAACGATATTCTAACACAGTGGGACTACTAATAAAATATAACGGGCCAGATTACGAGTGGAGCACAAAATTTTGCTTTCACAAGCGCAATATTTGCGCTCCACTCATAATACCAGCACATGCAATTGCGCAATGGTATCAAAAGTGGCCCGTATTGCGAACACTAGCTAGTGTAGCAAAGGGGGTAAGTCGTCCAGCAAATTTAAATATATATGAAAATATACATATATATTTGTGTATATACACATAACAGATAAATATGTATATAAGCATATACATATATATTTACAGAAAACACACCTTTCCCTATAGACTGCAATGTGAAGGAGGATTAGTTAAATTACAGACTAAAAATAATAATTGTAAAAATGTGTCTTAATATGCTACTTATGATACCATACTCCATCAGGCAGATCAAGACGCAAAGCAACAAATAATTAACATCAAGCATTCTAAATATTTAAGAGACCGTAGAGACTATAGTAATAATCGGGTTTATACATGGAAATACAGCTATAAAGCTTTAAAAACAGAGGATAAGGGGCGGAGTTTAGTTACCAACAGCTCTAAAAGTAAACGCAAAAAAGGGCGTATAAATAATAATTAAAAAATTGTGACCAGTGATATTCAAACAGATGATGATGGATCTACCTCTACCCTTCAGAATTTAATATGAATGCTTTTATAAATGTAGCTTCCTATGTATTAAGTAAAGCAGAATTACATTTATTGAACTATGGTTTAGGCTTTTGTTCCAGTAGGGACTTTTATTTTTTTAAACAATATTAGACATTAATAAGTAAATAAGTCTTCCAACCCTTAACCCCTTAATGACCACAATGTACCCTGTATGTCACTGGTCGTTAAGGGTTTTTTCAGGACATAATAGCATAAGTCGAGCAAGAACACGCTATTAATTCCCTCCCTCCAGCAGGCTTTGTGGAATAGAGCAGTCTCAACGCTGGTGGCAAGACCGCGCTATAAAACAATCAAGTCCCAAAAAAAGGCCAGCGACATACAGGGTACGTCGCTGGTCCTTAAGGGGTTAAAAAAACATTTTCCAATAAATGACACAGAATTGGCTGATGTTCAGGAAAATGTTGGTACACAGTTGTTAGACCATGAATAATGATTTGAGTTTCCAAGATAAATGTGCACTGATCTGGCTAGCTAGACTGCTTGTATCCAGCTGCATAGAATCTTTTCATTACACTCGCTGCTACATACAGCAGCCTACAGGCTCAGTTGAGCCATGGCTCTCTGATTCTAAGTGGCTTTTTTATTAGAAGTGGCAGAGTTACTCACTGGAGTTAGAAACTAGAGGTGTAAACTGCAGTCCCAATAACATGAAAAACATACGAACTATACACCTGCTCTTTCTGTCTGAAAAAATGGAATGGTATACAGAGGGCGACTCCTAGTGCAGATCAGTCAGTACAGTTTAAAAACCCCAACTTATCCCTTTGGAGAGATACTCACATATTATGGAGCACACTATAGTGCTAATGAAACATGCTGGGTATATTGTGGTGGCCCAGCGCACATAACACTCTGGCAAGCAATGGATGAATGTTGAAAATAGAAGATAGGAGACTTCAGAATTGTATAAAAATATTCTTTATAAAAATAAATAAACATAAAAATAATCAGTAAAACACGCTACGCGTTTCTCAAAGCTCACCACTCTGTTTCCTCAGGCAAGTTATACTGATCTATGACAAAGTCTCCTATTTATACCCCAAAGACTAATTAGGATATCAGTTACCCCATTGCACACCTTTTTAATTAGCTCATGCAAGTGTTTCCATAACAACCTTTCTGGCTCCACCTGACATTTCTTAAATGGAGTATACAACATATATGATGCATTTTATACAGAGATCTGATGAATACACTTTGTATATAATGTAACATCAGTTAAATTATTTGTACAATGTAACGAAATATCATCATCATATATGAAAGTAGAGAGCCCATACATTAAGACAACTAGATTCATAAACCCAAAATCCTTGCAAATCCCAATACATAAAACTATGTTATTTATTTGCCCTATAGATTTTCTCAAAATGTACATAAATATATGAAACTAAGCTTAATCTTCTTATTCATGGCGTTACACCCATCTCGTAATGCAATGTATGTGAAACATAACTTCTGGGTGCATGTCATTTGACGCTATACCTTTGGGCCCCATCTTAGAATCTTTGCCCTGCCTTTTGAAATTGACGTAATTTAATGTGTTGTTCTAAAGTTGCACTCTTTAAATTTGATACGCTTCCTACCGGAACTAATCGTAAGTAGTTTCGGTATATACCGATGCTAATCTATATCTGCAGTCTTGTGCGCTAGATAACCAATCCAAAACATAGGTGTGTGCATGTTATCCAATCCCTCCGTCTATTCTAAATTTGGCCAATCAGTAAAAACTTATAGTTCTCTATGTTTGTAGTAAGCGCTGATCTTGTCAGTGAAGCCTTAAGCATGTACAGCTGTCATAGAACGGGCTTGATATCCGGCCATGTTAATGTTAGTGCTAATCTTATGATTTCTTTATTGTATCTAAAGTGACAGACTCTCAAAATATCAAGTCGAATGGAGTTAATTTCCAATTTTGAGTCATAAACTGAATAGAGAAAAAATCTATTATAGTCTCTATATTGGTGCTAAACTATAGAAAATGTTTTTGTTTTCTATTTTCATAGAGGTGTGTCAGTGTCAACCAATGTTCTTTTGCGGTTATCCGTAACAGATATATATACATTCAATGGAGAGGTCCTCTAGATTCTCTAACAACCTTTCAAAATAAACTTAATAGGAACAATATGGGTATTAAATTTACATGGAATATACAAGTAGATAGAATTGATTTTTTGGATGTTTCCCTAATGTGGGGCATAGATGATAAGGTGGAATCATGCACCTTTTTTTAAAACAGTTGACAGTAATAATTTACTTGATTATCATAGTAACCATTATTCTAGCTGGAAACACAACATTCCATATAGCCAGTTTAGAAGAATTTGAAGGAACTGTACAGACATTGGTACATTTGACAATCAAAGTCAGATTCTCATAGATAGGTTCAAGGATAAACATTATCCTATACAACTTATTGAACATAGTTATCATAGAGCACGTGCCCAGAATAGGAATGATTTATTAACCAATAAAAAGAAAATAGAATCAACATTAGATTCAGGTTATGAATCTACATTTATTACGAGATATGATAACCACAGGGAGATCAAAAAGATCTTAACTAAGCATTGGACATTATTAAGGAAAGACCCTGTATTGAAATCCATCCTAGGGGATAAACCACTATGTACATTTAGGCGAGCACCAACAATAAAAGAAAAACTGGCACCCAGTAAAATAGTAATGTGTAAAAGAGAAATAGATCCTCCATTAAATAGAAATCTATCACTATTAGGAACCATACACAGTGCTAAGACGGGTTTCTATAGATGCAATAAGAGCAGATGTAGTATGTGCAAATACACAATCAATGGACAGAGCACAATTGAAGCCAATAACACAGGGGAAATTTTCACACTAACACAAAAAATATCATGCAGCTCCTCTTACGTGGTCTATTGTATCACCTGCATTTGTGGCCTACAATATATAGGCCGCACCTGCAGATTGATAAGACAAAGATGGCCAGAACATTTTAGATGTATTAGGAAAGGACTAGATAAATACAGCACTTCTAGACATCATACAACATCACATGGTACGAATAAATGTCTTATGAAGATTACTCCATTGGAGATAGTGACTGCCAGTAATTCACAAAATAGGATGACAAAACTCCGTCAAAGAGAGACCTTCTGGATTTATAAATTTTCCACTTTATATCCAGAAGGTCTTAATGAAGTTATTGATACAGCAGCTTTTTAATTGTAGGACAACGTATAGTCACATTAAATTTTCTAACACTGTTGGTGATATTTAGGTCTTATCTCTTTTGTAAGATTAATATCATGTTTTTAGTTCACACTAATAATCTCAATATATATAGATTTAGTCACTTTCACTTTATAATATGCATCACATAATTTACACCGTCATGGTGTTACAGTATGGTGATTTAGGTATCCATTATGATATTTATTAGAATATAGGTATCTATTATGATATATATTAATATACCATAGACACACTCAGTTATATGGTCTTCAACACATAGGTTAAATATATTTGTTTCACTACCACACACACCTACAGCATCATTCACAATCAATGTTCACTTCGATAATAATTCATAATTTTAAATTGTATTATATTTAATATTACACATAAAAATCACACAAGTTATATTTAGTTAGGTAGAATAATATCACATAAGCCCATTAGAATAGGGTTCATATTACATATATATAGTTATTATAAATATTCACCATATATTAATACACTTACAATTATAGTCTTTTTCACCATATAGTTCACATTAGTAAATATATCTCTACATATCTCAGTATATACATATAACAATTATAAGAGTTAGCGAACTCTAATAGTCTTCATACATAACAATTCAGTAACTTGGCTTGTCCATTATATTATCATGCACATTAAAGTCACCTCACTATAATTTTTTTCCTTATTAGGATATATATATTATATTCATAAACAAATATTTTATTTTACACAGTAGGTTGTTTAATTTTGGGAAGTGACCGTTACTGAGTCCAAAAGTGACCGACGTTTAGATTTTGCAAAATAACATAGAAAACACTGCATATGTATTGTAACTTTAAAAAGAAGCTTTGCAGACATTCTATCAATAGTAGAGTTTAGATAACAGCATAGATTAGCTCACGAGCACATTGAATGTATATATATATCTGTTACGGATAACCGCAAAAGAACATTGGTTGACACGGACACACCTCTATGAAAATAGAAAACAAAAACATTTTCTATAGTTTAGCACCAATATAGAGACTATAATAGATTTTTTCTCTATTCAGTTTATGACTCAAAATTGGAAATTAACTCCATTCGACTTGATATTTTGAAAGTCTTTCACTTTAGATACAATAAAGAAATCATAAGATTAGCACTAACATTAACATGGCTGGATATCAAGCCTGTTCTATGACAGCTGTACAGGCTTAAGGCTTCACTGACAAGATCAGCGCTTACTACAAACATAGAGAACTATAAGTTTTTACTGATTGGCCAAATTTAGAATAGACGGAGGGATTGGATAACATGCACACACCTATGTTTTGGATTGGTTATCTAGCGCACAAGACTGCAGATATAGATTAGCATCGGTATATACCGAAACTACTTACGATTAGTTCCGGTAGGAAGCGTATCAAATTTAAAGAGTACAACTTTAGAACAACACATTAAATTACGTCAATTTCAAAAGGCAGGGCAAAGATTCTAAGATGGGGCCCAAAGGTATAGAGTCAAATGACATGCACCCAGAAGTTATGTTTCACATACATTGCATTACGAGATGGGTGTAACGCCATGAATAAGAAGATTAAAGGGCCACTGTAAGTAAATATTTTCTACGTCTGTTACTAACTAACTACCCCAAATACACTTTTTATCAATAGCATTTCATTAACATATCTCTACCGTATATCAGAAATCTTGTCTGCAAATTTAATTGTTTTCCAAACCCACTCCGTGGGTATCCTTTGCTCTGTACCAATCCGCTTACAATACCTAGGTTTCAAAATGGCGCTTTAAACACAAAGTTATTGGTTTAAGTATTTTGAACATGCAGTGCTGAAAATAGTGGGCAGGATAACGTGACATCATCGGGGAATAAAATATATAACTTTTAGAATGTTATGAAACTTCGTTTTGGAGAAAATATAGGTCAGTAGGTTTTAATTAATGTTTATTAACTTTAATATGTTAGTTGTGTAGCTTAAAAATTATAACAGAAAGTAATCCTTTAAGCTTAGTTTCATATATTTATGTACATTTTGAGAAAATCTATAGGGAAAATAAATAACATAGTTTTATGTATTGGGATTTGCAAGGATTTGGGGTTTATGAATCTAGTTGTCTTAATGTATGGGCTCTCTACTTTCATATATGATGATGATATTTCGTTACATTGTACAAATAATTTAACTGATGTTACATTATATACAAAGTGTATTCACCAGATCTCTGTATAAAATGCATCATATATGTTGTATACTCCATTTAAGAAATGTCAGGTGGAGCCAGAAAGGTTGTTATGGAAACACTTGCATGAGCTAATTAAAAAGCTGTGCAATGGGGTAACTGATATCCTAATTAGTCTTTGGGGTATAAATAGGAGACTTTGTCATAGATCAGTATAACTTGCCTGAGGAAACAGAGTGGTGAGCTTTGAGAAACGCGTAGCGTATTTTACTGATTATTTTTATGTTTATTTTTATAAAGAATATTTTTATACAATTCTGAAGTCTCCTATCTTCTATTTTCAACATTCATCTATTGCTTGCCAGAGTGTTATGTGCGCTGGGCCACCACAATATACCCAGCATGTTTCATTAGAACTATAGTGTGCTCCATAATATGTGAGTATCTCTCCAAAGGGATAAGTTGGGGTTTTTAAACTGTACTGACTGATCTGCACTAGGAGTCGCCCTCTGTATACCATTCCATTTTTTCAGACTTCTATCATTCAAGAGGAGCTGCCCTGCTTATGGTGCACAGTTCACTGGGACACTGATAAGTTTCCAGACTGCTTACCTAGGCATTATCGTTGCCTTTACCAGATGTGAGTATAAAATCTTCATACATTTATCATCTATTTGTATATAAATTGGCTACACTAGGAGGCGCCCTTTCTCTTTTGTCTCATGCTCTTTCTGTCTGCCCTTCTCTTTAACCTCACTGCATGTCCCTATAACAACCCCCACACTATCCATACCTCCCCCTCCCTTCTCTCATCAACTACTCTGTCTCCTTAGAAGCACATACCCCTCTAACTCTCCTGTGTCTAATCATACACGCTCCTACAAGTCTCACTCTCACCTTCTGTCACTCTCATTGCTACTACTGCTTGCTGCTTGTGACATCTCTCCTAACCCTGGCCCTGCAGCAATCACCACAATTTTACACTCTCTCTCAGTCTCCCACTGCAAAAACTCTAGGTCACGCAATACCAACAATCTCATCTCCATTAACCCACAGCACTTATCCCCTCTCTTTTCTTGTGCCCTCTGGAATTCTCGCTCTGTCTGTAACAAACTTACAACTGTTCACGACCTGTTTGTTTCCAACGCTTTCGACCTTTTAGCAATTACTGAAACCTGGCTATCTTCCTCTGACACTGCTTCCATTGCTGCTCTCACACATTGTGGTCTTCATTTTAGCCACACATCTAGGCCAGGTGAGAGACATGGTGGCGGTGTTGGCATCTTACTCTCCTGCTCCTGTCAGTACCAATTTCATGACATCTTCATTGAGCACACTGTCACACATACCTATATTAAAAAATTATCAAACGCAGGACCTGATGGACCCTTGTCGGAATTTAAGATGATTGAACTTGCGCCCGCCTATGTTTTCAGATGGGTTTACTTTGATCTGCTGGTGGGGAGCCATGGGTGGAGTACAGCCTCTGATGTATATGCAGAACGGTTCATCTACCCAAAACACTCCTACACACCTAATCCTACACGTATAAGAATGGGGAATGTACTTATAGCCTTAACAGATACCCCAGCGCTATCATATAACTTTTTTATTAGCATCATTGCAATTAACCTGTACTTCATGCTTAGAATATTAGTTATGTTAAATATCATGACTTCTTTACAAAATAGGTTGTGGTATGCACCCCTGCTCATTTTATTTTATTAATGATACCACATATGGGTGTAACCTTGTCACATTTGTTCTACTACTGCCTCCCCCCTTCTCCCCCTTTTTTTCCCCTTCATCTCTCTGCCTCTGCTGGTCCTCTAAATATTGTCCAGGTCAGCCATGCTGCTTAGATTAATAAGTTGGAATGTTGGGGGGTATTAACTCACCATAAAAAGAAAATCAATCTTATCCCATTTGCGGTGCTTGGGCACAGACATCACACTCCTCTAAGAGACACACCTCACACACACAAAACATGCCAAATTAAAAAGGGACTGGGTTGGGTCCCTCGCATTTCTCTCCCATACTAGCTCTAGCAGGGGGTTGGCCATCTTATTTGGGAAACGCCTAACTACAAATATCAAACAAACTCACATAGACAAGGAGGGGAGATTCCTGATAGTTCAAGTACAAGTTAACTCAGTAGATCTCACCCTGTGCAACATATATGCCCCAACCACAAATCTACAGGTTTTTGGAATACATTAATACAAGCCTTGACACCATACATGGGATCTAAATTGATTTTGGGGGGAGACTTTTTAATCTGACTCCCACCCAATTACGAGATAGAATGTGTTGCAGGGTAATTCGGTTAGGGACCCACAAGCACGTTATAAAGCTAAATTAGAAAATAAGATATTCGGTCGGCTATATTCAGATCTGGGATTGTGTGACATATGGAGGTTACAGAATCCAGAGGGTAAAGACTTTACCTGTCTTTCAAGTGCTAAGTCTACGTTATCCAGGATTGATTTTTTCTTTATCCCTAACTCCTTGATCACACTTGTACAAAAATCTAGGATACATAATATAATTATATCCGACCATGCCCCAATAGAGTTGACCTTGAAAACCAATGAACCTTGGCCAAATAGAAATATACTGCGATTCCCTACTTATCTCAATACCTCTGATGCATTCGTGAAATTCCTGTCCCATTGCTGGACAGACTTCTATTCAAATAATTTAGCCCACTCCGATAATACCCAACTATTTTGGGAAACTGCTAAGTCTGTGCTAACAGACTTCATCATATCATACGTCGCTTACATTAGACACAAAGCCCAACAACGCTACTTTGATCTGAAAAAAAAGGCTAGGACAGACCTATCATTCTTATTGCGTATCGAAAATGCGATTATCTTATGAACTATATACTGCTGCCACGGAAGAACTTGATGCCTTCCTGAAACAGGTTGCGTTGGACCTACTTAAAACAGCTAGCAAATACTATAGATTTGGTCATAGGTCAGGCAAGCTATTCGCATCTTTAACAAAAATCCATACAACAAAAACCAGTGTCGCTGCATTGAAATTTCAGGGTAAGACTTGCACAAAACCAGCAGACATAGCACATTGCTTTGCGCAGTACTACACACAGCTCTACACGCAACAACCCCCAGGTACCTCCGGAGTACAATCAGCCTTTTGGCAGTCCCTTTCTTTACCCCAGCTTTCAAAATAGCAATTAGAAAAGCTGAATGCCCCCATCACCCCTGAAGAGATCAATTTTACCATAAAGACCATCCCAATAGGGCAGGGGTCGCCAACCTTTTGGACCTCAGGGACCACTAAACTCACAATTTTGAATCCCGTGGACGACTAACATAATTTTTTTTAGAAAGGTACAAACCTCTATAATGTGTGTATATGTACAGTATATGTATGTATATGTATATATATATATATACACAGTACATAACTAGTATAACCATAGCTAAGTTTACATTATGTATTTATTTACGCATTTTTAAGAATTATTTTTTGGAATGAACTAATTAAATGACAGAACTGAGAGAATACTTCTAAATGACAGATAAAGGGTGAGTGCCAACTTTTGAGCTGAAAATAGAGAGACAGAAAGTGGGGAAAAAAGAATTATGTTTAAAAAGACCACAAGACTTGAAAATTTCCTAACTGGGGAGGCAACTTGGAAAACTACTTATGATCATGGACAGACATTGGAGTCAAAAATTAAGTTTATGGGGCCTATTTACTATGGTGCGAGCAGACATGATCCTATATAGCGGATCATGTCCGCTGCACATCGATAAATGCAGACAGCATACACTGTCGGCATTTATCATTGCACCAGCAGTTCTTGCACCGTTAGCAGGGGGTGTCAATCAACCCGATTGTATTAGATCGGGTTGATTTCTGTCCGACGCTTCAGAGCAGACGGACAGGTTATGGAGCAGCAGGGCTTGATAAATATGCCCCTATATCAGAAAGCTCTCAATATGGATGTGAGCTAACCACGACTGATGTTACTGGCAATTACTATAATACTGGTGGGATATGGCTGATCTGCTGGATAGCAATTACTGGGATTCAGGTGGAATAAATTTATTAGAATGAAAAATAATTAATATTTAATAAAAAAAGAAGATGAAGGGGAGGAAGACAAACAGTGATGTAAGTCCATCTGAAGGAATTAGGAAAACTACTACAAAGAGACATGTAAAGGGAAGAAAATAAATGAAATATAAGAGAGATTTTTTTTTAAAGATTTTCTTTTTTTATATACTTTAATTCCACTATTTCAAGCCAAGACTATACCAACCTCTGCTGGCTTTATAATGGAAGCATCTTCCTCTGAGCAACGTGCCGGGTTAAAAATACAATCTAGTTATGCAAGTTGTGCAGTACTACTCAACGTGCGTAGGGAGATTGAAATTTAACTCCTCTGTTTTCACTGATGTCCAGCCAGGCACTATAGGATGTTGCGGCGCGACGGAGTGACACCATCAGAGGAGATTCATTCCTTCTTGATGGTGTCAAGGACCATCAACATCTTCTCGTTGACCGCTGCAATAAGGAAGGTAGCAGGCCCAGATGGACTCCCAACTGAATTTTACTGACTATTACGTCCACAGAATACTTCCACTCTTAGTAAACTTTTTAACGCCCTCTTCCAGGATGATATTTTGCCTTCACAGAACCTCTCCTCAGCCCATATAACCCTGATCCCAAAACCAGGCAAAGATTACTCCTTGCCAGTATCCTATCGCTCTATCTCCTTACTAAATACCGATTGTAAAATCTTCATGAAAATCCTGGCAAATCGTTTAAAAACTGTACTCCCATTGCTATGACACCCAGATGAAACGGGATTCGTCGTTAAAAGCTCTGTCATCAATTTACGATGAGTGATGCAGGTCATCAATCACTACTGGACATTGGGAGGAGCTGCCAAAGTGAAAAATACACCAGAGGCCTTTCTGCTATCTCTAGATGCAGAAAAGGCCTTTGACCGAGTTGAATGGCCACACCTAACCCATACTATGCAATGTTGCAATTTCCATTCCTAGAAATAATTCAGAAAATTTGCACATCCCCAATTGCCTATATTAACTAATGTAATCTTTTCTACTGATATCACTTTGCAAAGGGGTATGCGACAGGGATGCCCACTTTCCCCTTTACTTTTTAATCTGGCTCTGGAGCCACTAGCACTGAAACTACGGCAGATCTTTCCAGGGGTCACCATTCGTGGAGTCCCTATCCACTTAGAGTTGTATGCAGATGACATGCTGCTATTTGTGGACTCACCATCACAACATATATCGCAGATATTAAAGACAATATCTGAGTTTGGTAGTTTCTCTGGTTATAAAATTAACACATCAAAATCAGAAATCTTGTGGTTGAACAAATACCAAAACACCACCCACAACTATCGCTTTCTGGTGGTTCCGGAGACAATGACATACTTGGGAATACACTTACATAGGAATCCACACAAAATGTATGAACTAAACATTACAAAGCAATGTGCAAAGCTATCCACACAAATGCAAAACTGGATCAACCTTCTCTTAAACCTCTATGGCCAAATTAGTTTAGTTAAAATGACTATACTACCCAAAATCCTATATTATTATTATTATTATCATAATTTATTTGTATAGCGCCGCCTAATTCCGCAGTGCTGGACTAATGCTACCTTTCCTTAATACCAAAGCTGATTTGGCTTTAATGTCTAAGGCCATTGAAGGGGAAAAAAACCCTGTATAGCAGCTGATAAATTGTACCTCCCATATCAGAGTGGAGGCCTGGGTCTCCCTAACCTAAAGCTATACAATGGGGCGGCCTTGGTGAGACTTGTCACAGACTGGCTACTCAACGCCTCACATTTCTGTGACCCACAGCTTGAGGAGGCGGTGTTGGCACCTCTCGCCACAGCTTACCTACCTTATTCCTTGGGAGGGAACATTCCCCCTCAAATTAGTAACAACCCTCTATACAAAGACCTTTTTCGTGCATGGTGAATGACATACAAGTACTTGGGAGTCAGGAGTCCAATTCCCAAATACATCCCCCTGGTGGAGAACCTTGACTTTCCATCAGGTAGCGACTCTAGGCCCTTTCAGATTTGGAAAACTCTAGGGATCAGGACTGTGGGAGATATGTTAGACCCCCTGCTGCACATGGTGAGATCTTTCCAAGAACTATGAGGCCAATTCGGGGTTCCTAACTCTCACTTCTATGCCTACTTGCAATCGAGTCATTACATAAATAGCCTTCAGAGAGAGAATCCAGATTTCTGGAACACATCCCCTTTTGCTGTTTCACACCCATTATTTAAAATGGGTATCTTCTCGTTGTCTGAATTCTACAAAAAACTTTTGAAACAAAAATAATTGAATATAGCATAGAAAGGACTAGGACAGCAACTCTATCAATACCAATGTGGGAGGCACAGATTAGGATGCTACATAAAGATTATATAACACCTGACAGACTTTCCAAGTGGAAACTGCAACTCTCTAGGACTAGTGATAAATGCAGTAATGATAATCCTAACTTTCAGCATTATTTTTATACATGCCCAATGACTCAGAGATTCTGGAGATAGTATCAGTACTGGATAAAATTCACATTTCAACTAGAGATTGTAATTGATATGGACAAAAAATATCTTTTCCTATGGGGCAACACCTACAAAAAATATCATGATATCCTTACCTTATGCACCTTACTAGCAAGAATATGCATGTTATGTCGGTAGAGCTCATAAAAAGCACCCACTTTGTCTCAATTCAAGCACCTTCAAATTAAACAACTCTTTATCGAGTAATATGATGTAAAATTAGACAAAAGCACAGACTCAGGCCCTTCCTTAGGAAATGGCACCCCCTGATAACCTCACTGCCCCCCCCTTACACAGACAAATCGTAACTCCATTCCTACAACACAAATTAATGATATCAGCCATTCTTAGGGGAGATTGGCATACTCTGAACACACCACATGACAATCTCCCAGGTGACATAATACTGGAGGAAATGCTATTTTAATCTTCCACTTCAAAGCGGAGAGGGAAACGGGGAAGGGGAAAAAAAACAATGTAGCAGAACTCTCCCCCCCCCCTTTTTTTTTCTTCTCCCTCGACCCCCCCCCAAAAAAACATAAATATATTAAGAGGCTCGAAGATGACTAAATACAAAAATTAATGTTTAGTTCAATGTTTAATGTGTTATTAAGTTGTGTTAATTAATTTAATAAGAAAAATGGAAACACAGTTGTCACTAAGATGTGCAATTTCTTTCCAATGGCATGGAGAGTCCACAAATCCATTCTAATTACTAGTGGGAATTCAACTCCTGGCCCCCAGGTGGAGGCAAAAAACACCCCAGCAAAGCTTTAAGTATTCTCCCATTTCCCACAATCCCCAGTCATTCTTTGCCTGTGTACATCGTAGGTGGATGTGCGAAGATGGTGTCTGAAGAAAATCAAGTTGTTAATCCTTTAATGGGTACTTTTCCCTGTATGCAAGGATTGGGGTTATGCTGTGTCCATGTCAATCTCTTTAGTAAGAGTAATGGTGGCTATTAGCAGTTGGAAGAAGGCGAGGTAGTCCTTGCTTACCTTCCAACATTTATGCTACCCCTTTTTATAAAACCAGGGTTAGTTACTCTGTTTTCTCTCCCTCCAGGTCACTGTCAGAGGTCGTCTGAATTATTCAGACCTGAAGTGATATGCCTGCCCTGCAGCTGAGATCCCCATAAGGTAAGTGCTTATTCCCTTTTAGGTGAGAAGGTTCAAGCATATTGGGGATTAATCCTCCCTTTTAATTATGGAGAGTGGGGACAGTTTAAAATCTCTTTATGGTTGGGATTTACTTCATGGGTGTCAGGGTTTTTCCCCTGCTTTGTTTGCCATGTGCTGCTGGCAGCCATTTTACTCACCTCTCTTGCTGACTCTGGTGCATACTGTGTGATGCTTCTCATTTCCTGCACTTCCTTTTATGGCCAGACTGGTGTACATCATCCGTGTGAGACCGGACGCAGTCTCAGAATTGTGATGTCATCACTTATTATTTAAAGGGCCTTTGTTCAGTATGCTTTGCCATTGCGTTGTCTCAGACCTGTTTGTGAGAGCTTCTGTGTATTACCTGGCTGTCTGACGTCCCTCCTGGTTCCTGATCCCTGGCTTGTTCCTGACTCTGCTGTTCTCCTTGTTCCTGATTCCGGCTCGTCTGACTACTCGCTTTGGCTCCTGACTCGGCTTGTCTGACTACTCGCTTTGGCTCCGGACTCGGCTCTTCTGACTATTCGCTTTGGCTTCTGACTCGGCTCGTCTGACTACTAGCTCTGGTTTTGATTCCTGGCTTGTTATTTGACTTGTGGACTTTTTATTATTTTTTGCTATTAATAAAGGTGTGATTATTTTTGCACTTCTCGTCTTAGTCTGATTCCTGGCATCCTGACAATGGGCTGTAGGTACAAGTATCTGGGTGACTGAAGACCCCTTCCTGTTGAACAAATATGGCTGGGGGCTGTAAACAAGGAGTCCAATGGGTATAGTGCTAAATATTCACAAGATGGTGTGCGCTTTCACTCTCTCTCTTCCCATCAAAAGATCCCCATTTTGCTGAGATAATATGCAAACCCTTTATTTTGCCCTGCTCTTTACTGCAATTTAATTTGAGCGTTGCGGGCAGGGAGATTCAGCTACAAGCTGTGAAGTTAGCATGCGATCATTATCTGAGTATCATTTCATTCAGCTCTTTTTGGTGTCTCATATAATGTGCCATCTGAAAGGGAGTTTAGCTTAATTTCTTAGGCTTTGCTGCCATTTTGTGGCAGTTTTTGGTAGCTTGACTACTGCAGATATTCTTCTTTCTTTACAGGAAAGAATAAATGATCTAATTATCCATTTTCTGATGCCCGCAGATAGGATGTATCCCTCTGGTTTAGAGGTTAATCCTGGGGATAGTATCAAATTAAGGCGTTTCCCTGATATTTGCCGCCATTTGGTGGTAGTTTATATGTAATCATGTTAAATTTTATTATGTTTTCTCATGTATAAGGGTGCAATACCTTTTCTATCTCATAATTGGTATTATGTAATATGCATATAATGTACTTAATTATCGAAGTGACCTTAAGACACTGCCATATTTTTTCATATATAGACTCAATATAAGAATTTTTTACTATACCATAACATGGATATAGTACAAGATAATGTTACCCTATTTTGTACAGGGACTGTATATTATCTATCTTATTTGAGATAATTTCTTTCCTGATATCTGTGACATGTAGGTTGTCCTATTATATGTATCAGGACTTATTTTATCTTTCTTATATTTATTATGGTCTGTTGTGATCATTGTCTCTTAGGACTCATATTTGTCTGAGACATATTTTGTCCGATGTTATATCTAATTTTTATATATATATATATATATATATATATATATATATATATATATATATATATATATATATATATATATATATAAAAGAACCTAGTAATTTTTTGGGCTCTAAGAGGATTAATTTCCTTTTCTCTCAATGAGGAGATTTTTTTTTTTATGCCCGTGACATCTTATGGTCCTAGGTCATATGTTTTCCTTATTTTGTTAGGAATCGTTTTGGACAGTAGCAGTCAGAGAGTTAGCCTAGCTGGCTAGTAAGGTTAACAAGTTGAATCCTGCTTCAACTACTTTTCCCTTGAATACATTTCTAAGGTTCCGTCCTTCAGATGGAGACTATCTGTTTTATTTTAGTTTAGAAAGGTCAGTTCATGTCTACCATCGACCTGAAGGACATGTATATTCACAAGGAACATTTCCAATTCCTTTGGTTTGTCTTTGGGGATACACTTCCAATTTGTAAACCTTCCTTTCGGCCTTGCCACTGCTCCTCAAATTTTTACTACTAGGGGCTCTTCTGGCAAGTAGATCTTAAGGAATCATGGTGGCTCAGTACCTGAACGATATCTTGGTTCAGACACCATCTTTTCATTTAGCAAGATCTAATACGGGATCTCTATCATCGATTCTCCACTCCAATGGGTGGGAGGTGAATCTGTAAATGAGTTCCTTGGTGCTAAATACCGGGGTATGTCTTTGGGGATCATAGACTCGATCTTCGTAAAAAAATTCTTTCTCTTCAGGCCTCTGTACTTTTGTCAGGGCCTCTGTGTATGGAAGCTTTGATGTGATGATGGCTTCCATGGACTTTCTTCCTTTTGCTCTTTTCCATCTGAGACCACTATAGTTACAGTATCTCACAAAAGTGAGTACACCCCTTACATTTTTGTAAATATTTTATTATATCCTTTTATGTGACAACACTGAAGAAATTACACTTAGCTACAATGTAAAGTAGTGAGTGTACAGTCTGTATAACACACAGCCATTAATGTCTAAACCGTTGGCAGCAAAAGTGAGTGCACTCCTAAGTGGAAATGTCCAAATTGGGCCCAACTAGCCATTTTCCCTCCCCGGTGTCATGTGACTCATTAGTGTTACAAGGTCTCAGGTGTGATTGGGGAGCAGGTGTGTTAAATTTGGTGTTATCACTCTCACACTCTCTCATACTGGTCACTGGAAGTTCAACATGGCACCTCATGACAAAGAACTCTCTGAGGATCTGAAAAAAAGAATTGTTGCTCTACATGGCCTAGGCAATAAGAAGATTGCCAAGACCCTGAAACTGAGCTGCAGCACGGGGGGCAAGACCATACAGCAGTTTCACAGGACAAGTTCCACTCAGAACAGGCCTCGCCATGGTCGACCAAAGAAGTTAAGTGCATGTGCTCAGCGTCATACCCAGAGGTTGTCTTTGGGAAATAGACGTATGAGTGCTGCCAGCATTGCTGCAGAGGTTGAAGGGGTGCGGGGTCAGCCAGTCAGTGCTCAGATCATACACTGCACACTGCATCAAATCGGTCTGCATGGCTGTCATCCCAGAAGGAAGCCTCTTCTAAAGATGATGCACAAGAAAGCACGCTAACAGTTTGCTGAAGACAAGCAGACTAAGGGTTACTGGAACCATATCTTGTGGTCCGATGAGGCCAAGATAAACTTATTTGGTTCAGATGGTGTCAAGCATGTGTGGCGGTAACCAGGTGTGGAGTACAAAGACAAGTGTGTCTTGCCTACAGTCAAGCATGGTGGTGGGAGTGTCATGGTCTGGGCCTGCCGGCACTGGGGAGCTACAGTTCATTGAGAGAACCATGAATGCCAACATGTACTGTGACATACTGAAGCAGAGCAAGATTCCCTCCCTTCGGAGACTGGGCCTCAGGACAGTATTCCAACATGATAACGACCCCAAACACACCTCCAAGACGACCACTGCCTTGCTAAAGAAGTTGAGGGTAAAGGTGATAGCCAAGCATGTGTCTCCAGACCTAAACCCTATTGAGCATCTGTGGGGCATCCTCAAATGGAAGGTGGGGGAGCACAAGGTCTCTAACATCCACCAGCTCTGTGATGTCATCATGAAGGAGTGGAAGAAGACTCCATTGGCAACCTGAAAAGCTCTGGTGAACTCCATGCCCATGAGGGTTAAGGCAGTGCTGGTAAATAATGGTGGTCACACAAAATATTGACACTTCGGGCCCAATTTGGACATTTCCACTTGGGGGTGTACTAGGGGTTTAGATATTAATGGCTGTGTGTTGAGTTATTTTGAGGGACAGCAAATTTACACTGTTATACAGGCTGTACACTCACTACTTTACATTGTAGCAAAGTGTCATTTCTTCAGTGTTGTCAAATGAAAAGATATAATAAAATATTTACAAAATTGTGGGTGTGTACTCACTTTTGTGAGATACTGTATGTATGTTCAGACACTCTGTCTTCTTCCAGAGGATAATTCTAGAGACCTACTGGCTCGTTGTTCTAGGAAGGTGCTGAATAGCTCAGTAGGTAGCATACTGCACCAAGGACCAAGAGTCACAGGTTCAAATCCAGCTCAGAAACTCTGCTCAGCGATCACTCACATAACTTGATATGTTTATTAGGTATGATTCTCACTTTGGGCTCCCAGACGAGAAACTAAACTCTGTCCTGGTGGATCTCCCAGGATCCTCTGTCCCAGGGCACATGCTTCCTGGGGTTTCTTATAGAGCTCAGGGAATTTGGACTCAGGAGGGCTCTTCTCTCCCACTGAATATCTTGAGAGATATCTTCAATGCCTGACAGCTTTGCCTCATCTGAGTTTGGTCCGGTTTATCATATTCCAATCGGACAAATTCTCTATGGTGGCATATATCAACCATTAGTGAAGAACTTGAAACTTGCATTCTTCAGTGGGCGGAGTCTCCCAATTGTCTCCTTTCTGCCATCCAGATCCTAGGGGTGGTCTACTGGGAAGCGGATCATCTAAGCTGGCAGATTTTTCATCCAGGGGAGTGGGCTATTTTTCCAGAAGTATTCTCAATGATTACTCTCAGGGAGTTCAGGAATTGGATCAGATGGTGTCTCGTCTAAACACCAAGATTCCAATATACGGGTCAAGATCCAGAGATCCACAAGCTCCTCTGATCGACGCTCTGGTGGATCATTGGGACTTTGGTATAATGTTCCTGTTTAATCTGTTTGCCCTTCTTCGGGTATCATTTGTATCTAACAGGAGCAGGCGATTTTATTCGCCCCTGCCTGGCATCTCAGAATCTGGTTTGCGAATCTGGTAAAGATCTCGTCCCTTCCCTTTTGGAAGTTCCTGCTGAGAGAGGACCTTATCCTTTAGGGTCCTTTTCATCCATCCAATCATAGATCTCTGAAGCTGACTGCTTGGAGATTGATCGCTTAATCTTGTCAGACAAAGGTTTTTCTGTGAAGGTTATTGATACTATGATCAGGCTTGTAAGTCAGTATTTCGCAAGACGTACCATAAGGTATGGCGTACATACCTTTTTTGGTGCAAATCTAGGAGATTCTCTTGGAGTCAGATGAGAGTTCCCCGCTTTTTATCTTTTCTTCAGGAGTGCCTGGAGAAGGCTGTCAGTCTGTTCTTTGAAGGGTCAGATTCCAGCCCTATAGATTCTTTTGCTTAAATGACTTGCAATCTTGCCAGATGTTTATGTTCTGTTGATATGAATCTGAATTCTTGGAAGTTTTTGTTTCTTCTAACTTTTTCCTCTGCTCGTAGCTTTCGGCTCTACATTGTGACCCTCCTTACCTTATATTTCATGTTGGTAAGGTGGTTCTTCGTACTAGATTTGGATTCTTTCCTAACATGGTTTTGGACAACAATATTAATCGAGAAATTGTCATTCCTTCGTTCTGTCTTAAGCCATTTTCTCAGAAGGATAGTTTGTTACACAGCCTGGATGTTGTGAGTGCTCTGATATTTAATTTGCAGAGAACTATGGGTTTTCGTCAATCTTCTGCCCTTCTTGTTGTTTTCTCTGGTAATCGAAAGGGCCAGAAGGTCACTTCTTCTACTTTTTCCCTTTAGCAGAGTAGTGTTATTCGGTTGGCTTATGAGACAGCTGGACATCAGCCTTCTGAGAATATTTTGGCTTATTCCACTAGTGCTGTCTCTATTTCTTCTTGGGCATTTAAAGTTGGGCCTTTTGTGGAACAGATCTGCATGGCAACTGCTTGGTCCTCGTTGCATACTTTTCCAATTTTTACAGATTCAATATTTTTTGCCTAAGTTGAAGAGGAAAGTTCTTCAAGCGGTGGGAGGAAAGTTCTTCAAGTGGTGGTGCCTTCTGTTTAGATCCGCCTGTCTTGTTTCTCCCTCCCTTCCATTCTGTGTCCTCTAGCTTGGGTATTGGTTTCCACTAGTAATTAGAATGGATTTGTGGACTCTCCATGCCATTGGAAAGAAAACAAAATTTATGCTTACCTGATAAATTCTTTTCTTTCCCTGCGTGGAGAGTCCACGACCTGCCCTTATTTTTTACAACGGCTTTTGCCATTTTTCTAAACTTCAGGAACCTCTATACCCTTTGGGTCCTCTTCTCTTTCCATGTTTCCTCGGCTGAATGACTGGGGATTGTGGGAAGTGGGAGGATACTTAAAACTTTGCTGGGGTGTTCTTTGCCTCCACCTGGTGGCCAGGAGTTGAATTCCCACTAGTAATTAGAATGGATTTGTGGACTCTCCATGCCAGGAAAGAAAATAATTTATCAGGTAACCATACATTTTGTTTTTATAGGTTCATACATACTCACAGGTTTATCCAAAAGAGACATTCACACTATCTTCAATCGCAGGCAAACATACCTAATGGACATAATCTCAACAAGTGAAGAACTATTACACCTTGCAATTGATAATTTCTTATACTGACCGTATCTTAAACAATCATGTGTACCAAATGCATTTCTCCTGTTGATATGTTGTGTCTTATTTAATAAAAAGTATTTTAAAAAAAAGAGTTTAGAATTAAATCTACATTTTATCCTAGTCAGTCACAAGGGAAACAGAGCTGTTTCAAAAAAGAGTAATTGAACAGCTTATGGGGCATATTTATCAATGTGCGAGCGGACATGATATGAAGTTGGCATTTATCATTGCACCAACAATTCTGGTGAACAACTGCTGGTGCAATGCCGCCCCCTTCAGATTCACGGCCAATCGTCCGCTAGCAGGGGGTGTCAATCAACCCGATCGTATTCGATTAGGTTGATTTCTGTCCGCAGCCTCAGAGCAGGCGGACAAGTTATGGAGCAGCGGTCTTTAGACCGCTGCTTCGTAGCTTCTGTCTCGGCTCGCCGGAAACAAGGGGCCTCAAGCTTCGTAAATATGCCCCCATATCTTTATATTAAAATAAAAAAGGATGTACCAGGAAACCTTATCTAACCATGAGAGTGCAAGAAGCCCTGAAATCTTTACAAGAAAATGATGAGATTGTTATAAAAAAATCAGATAAAGGAAATATCATTGTAGCATGTGATAGATCATGGTATGTTTCAGAGGTATTGAGATAGTTGAGTGACACTAATGTATACAAATGAAATGTAATCCCACTCAGCAAATTCAGAGCAAATTGCTCTGATTTCTAGATTATGGCTAAATTAAGAGATTTATAGATTGAGATATTTTTGAATATCTCTATGTTAAAAATCCCAAAACACCTTTTTTCTATCATTTGCCTTAAACACATAAAGGTTTTGAGAATATTAAAAGGACAGTCTACACCTTAGTCATCTTAAAGTCTTACCTTAGATTAAAGGACCACTATATGCAGTACAATTGTATAATCAATAAGTACATAACAAAAAGAGAATGATTTAACACCAACTCTGAATTTCAAATAAGCAGCAGATTTATTTGTGACAATTTTTTTTTTTCTCCCATTTTCTGGCCCACTACATCATGGGGCAGACATCAGCCAATCACAGACTAGTATACGTATACCCTGTGAGATTGTGCACATTCTCAGTAGGATCTTGTTCCACAGAAGTATGAGTATAACAAGATTGTGCAAAATTTGATCATGGAAGTAAATTGGAAAGTATTTTAAAACTGCATGTTCTATCTGAATCATAAAAGTTTATTTTGACTTGAGTGTCCCTTTAGGCTACAAATAGCCTCCTGCATCCCTTCCTATATCTTTGCAGCACGAACAGTAAAAAAGGTTATTTTAAAATAAATATTGTTTCTTGCCACTTTGAAATGGCTGCCAAGCTCTGCCCAGACAGTCATGACATCACGATCTGGGCTACATCTAGGCACTCTGCTGAATAGCCTGCTGAATTGCATTGACAGTCTGTTAAATCCAACTAGTGAGCCTTTTGTGATTGGATGCCATGTGCAGCCCAGATTGTGATGTCATCAGTAGTCAGAGCTTGGCAGCCATTTCAAAGTGGTCAGAAACAATATTCATTTTTTACTATTCCTGCTGCATGATATAGAAAAGGTGCAGGAGGCTATTTGCCGCTTAATCTAATGTAAGACTTTAAGATGACTAAGGTGTAGACTGTCCCTTTAAGGGAAGGTTGTGTATCGGCTCTCTTTTGGAGCCCCTTTCAGAGTGGATAAATAATATTCTGCAGCCATTAGTTGTGAAACTACAAAGTTACTTGAAGGATGCAACACTTGTATTGAATATATTTAAATCCTTTGGAGAGAGACAGTTGGCTTACTGTCAATGTTGTCTCTCTTTGTTCATCAATTCCTCATGAAATGGGTTTGTTGCAATAAAGTATTTTCTGGATTTTGACACAAAGTATGTTAAAAGGTTAAAATAATTTATTTTGGAAGATTTTATTAGAGAACAATTACTTGAGGATGACTACTATCTCCAAAGACATGGAACAGCTATGGGGGTGCAATTTGCTCCATCGTATGCCAACCTATTCATGTGATGGTGGGAGTGTTCCGTGATATATGGGCCCCTAGTTATCAAGCCGTCAACCTTAAATACGCTGGAATTCCGCAGCGTATTTGTGGCGAGGCTGATTCGCCTTAGTTATCAAGCCCTAGACACCGGCAAAAGTAGAATATAGTGACGTAAGCTTCGATCCGTCGGACTTAGTCCGACACAGATCGATTCTTACATCACTACAGATGTTCCGCACACAAATTCGGCACAATCTGACTACTTTTGCTAGTTATCAAAAAACTAGCAGGTACGCTCGGCACTTTTCCGGCCCAGCGTACCTGGTTTTCAAACCGCCGCCCTGGAGGCGGTGGATCCCATAGGAATCAATGGGAGTCTGACCATAGCGAAAGTTCATGTTCGCTGCTGCCAGACATTCCATTGATTCCTATGGGAGCTGTTTACACCTAACACCCTAACATGTACCCCGAGTCTAAACACCCCTAATCTGCCCCCCTACACCGCCGCAACTAAATAAATGTATTACCCCTTAAACCGCCGCTCCCGGAGCCCACCGCCACTCTAATAAACTTATTAACCCCTAAACCGCCGCTCCCGGACCCCGCTGCCACTATAATAAATATGTTAACCCCTAAACCGCCGCTCCCGGTCCCCACCGCAACTATAATATATGTATTAACCCCTAAACCGCCGCTCCCGGAGCCCACCGCCACCTACATTATACCTAGTAACCCCTATCCTGCCCCCCCTACATCGTCATCACCTATAATAAAGTTATTAACCCCTATCCTGCCAATCCCGGACCTCACCGCAACTAAATAAATTGTTTAACCCCTAAACCGCCGCTCCCGGACCCCGCGGCCACCTATATTAAACTTATTAACCCCTAATCTGCCCCCCCTACACCGTCGCCACCTATAATAAATGTATTAACCCCTATTCTGCCCCCCCTACACCGCCGCCACTGTAATAAAATTATTAACCCCTAAACCTAAGTCTAACACTAACCCTAACACCCCCTAACTTAAATATTAATTAAATAAATCTAAATAATATTTCTCTTATTAACTAAATTAATCTATTGGCTGATCGGAACAGCCAATAGAATGCGAGCTCAATCTGATTGGCTGATTGGATCAGCCAATCGGATTGAACTTCAATCTGATTGGCTGATTAAATCAGCCAATCAGATTTTTCCTACCTTAATTCCGATTGGCTGATAGAATCCTATCAGCCAATCGGAATTGAAGGGATGCCATCTTGGATGACGTCACTTAAAGGTACAGTCATTCGTCGTTAGTCGTCGGGAAGAAGAGGATGGCTCCGCGTCGGCTCGTCTGCAGATGGCTCCGCTCCACTCCGGATGGATGAAGATTGAAGACGCCGCCTGGATGATGACTTCAATCGGATGGAAGACTTCTTCAGCGCCCCTTGGATGATGACTTCAATCGGATGGAAGACTTCTTCAGCGCCCCTTGGATGATGACTTCAATCGGATGGAAGACTTCTTCAGCGCCCCTTGGATGATGACTTATGCCGCTCCGGATCTCTTCTTCAGTTCCATCGGTGGGTCGGCTGGCTGAAGACGGCTAAAGGTAGGATGATCTTCAGGGGGGTAGTGTTAGGTTTATTTAAGGGGGGTTTGGGTTAGAGTAGGGGTATGTGGGTGGTGGGTTTTAATGTTGGGGGGGGTTGTATTTTTATTTTACAGGCAAAAGAGCTGTTTTCTTTGGGGCATGCCCCACAAAAGGCCCTTTTAAGGGCTGATAAGGTAATAGAGCTGGTAACTTTTTAATGTAGAATAGGGTAGGGAATTTTTTTATTTTGGGGGGCTTTGTTATTTTATTAGGGGGCTTAGATTAGGTGTAAGTAGCTTAAAATTGTTGTAATATTTTTGAAATGTTTGTAACTTATTTTTTTTATTTTTTGTAACTTAGCTTTTTTTATTTTTTGTACTTTAGTTCATTTATTGAATTGAATTGTAGTTATTTGTAGGTAATTAATTTAATTAATTTAATGATAGTGTAGTGTTAGGTTTAATTGTAACTTAGGTTAGGATTTATTTTACAGGTAATTTTGTATTTCTTTTAGCTAGGTAGTTATTAAATAGTTAATAACTATTTAATAACTATTCTAACTAGCTAAAATAAATACAAAGTTACCTGTAAAATAAATATAAATCCTAAGATAGCTAAAATGTAATTATTAATTACATTGTAGCTATTTTAGGGTTTATTTTGCAGGTAAGTATTTAGTTTTAAATAGGAATAATTTATTAAAGTATAGTGTAGTGTTAGGTGTAATTGTAACTTAGGTTAGTTTTTATTTTACAGGCAAATTTCTCTTTATTTTAACTAGGTAGCTATTAAATAGTTAATAACTATTTAATAGCTATTGTACCTAGTTAAAATAAATTGAAAGTTGCCTGTAAAATAAAAATAAATCCTAAGATAGATACAATATAATTATTATTTATATTGTAGGTATATTAGGGTTTATTTTAAAGGTAAGTATTTAGTTTTAAATAAGATTAATTTAGTTAATAAGAGAATTATTTAATTAATATTTAAGTTAGGGGGGTGTTAGGGTTAGTGTTAGACTTAGGTTTAGGGGTTAATAATTTTATTACAGTGGTGGCGGTGTAGGGGGGGCAGGATAGGGGTTAATAAATTTATTATAGGTGGCGACGGTGTAGGGGGGGCAGATTAGGGGTTAATAAGTTTAATATAGGTTGCGGCGGGGTCCGGGAGCGACGGTTTAGGGGTTAAACTATTTATTTAGTTGCGGCGAGGTCCAGGATCCGCAGGATTGGGGTTAATAACTTTATTATAGGTGGCGGCGGTATAGGAGGGGCAGGATAGGGGTTAATAGGTATAATGTAGGTGGCGGCGGTGTCCGGGAGCGGCGATTTAGGGGTTAATACATTTCTAAGAGTTGCGGCAGGGTCTAGGAGCGGCGGTTTAGGGGTTAATAACTTTATTTCGTTGCTTTATTTAGTTGCGGGGGGCTTCGGGGGCGCCGGTATAGGGGGTAGAACAGTGTAGTTAGTGTGGGTGCTTAGTGACAGCTTGTTAATAAAGCTGTCAAAAAGCCGAAGAGCAGCGAGATCGGATGAGTGATAACTATCACAGTCGGCTGCTCATCGCCCCGTACTTGGTGCACGGCTTTTTGACAGATTTATTGATAACTTTGGCGAAATTTTTCAGGTCCGCGGCGGCGATGGTAGGCGAGCATTGGCGGGCGTATTTGGCCATCGAAGGCAGGTAAAGTAGACGCGTTGATAACTAGAGGCCATGGAGATACTAATCCTTACAGAAATGCCATAATACTATTTAAGAGGTTCATATATGACATTGTTATAGTATAGAATGATGCTGAACTTTTGAATAATAGTAAGAAAGGTATTCTGTTAACATATGAATGGCAAAAAGATAAAATACATTTCCTAGACTTAGAACTTAGAGGAAATTCAAAGTAAAGTAAAGGATCCCTTTTAAATATATAGCGCCAAGCCTTATAACTATACCTATATAGCCCTAAACCGCCATAACCCATCACCACAAACTAACCCTACACTACTTAATCCCTAAACCGCCTATAGCCCACTGCAATAAACCTCCTAACCTATTAACCCCTAAACTGCCAATAGCTCATGACAAAAAACTTCCTAACCTATTAACACCTAAACTGCCAATAGCCCACCGCAAAAAAAACTTCCTAACTTATAAACCCCTAAACCACCACTAGCCCACTGCAATAAACATCCTAACCTATTAATCCCTATACCGGAACAACTCCACAATCCCACAAAGGCAAACTACCCCTACACTACTTTACTACCTAACACCTAACCCCCCATCTCTAAACTGAAGCTCCCTAAGTTACAAAAAATAACAAACACCACATTAACAAGAAATAACAAAACCTAGCATTACAGAAAACAAAAAAACAACACTACCAAAAATAAAAAACTTAGTTATACCTATACTAAAACTAAGCCCTCCTTTAAAAAAAACAAAAAAACAACCCAAAATAAGAAAAAAACCTAAACTAACACTAAAAGTTATTCTAACAATAGCCCCTAGAAGGGCTTTTTGTAGGGCACTGGCCTAAAATGACACAGCTCTTTTTCAAATAAATACTACAACCCCATTCTGCAATAGAAGTAACTCCCAAAAAAGCCTAATCTAAAAAAACAGATCCTTAAAAAAAAGATTGCCCTGAAAAGGGCATTCGTTTGGGCATTGCCGTAAAGCACTGGTTTTCAGACCTGTCCTCAGACCTCTCTTAAAGGCCACATTTTGAGGATATCTGAACTAGAGCACAGGTGAAACAATCAGCTGATTAGTAACCATGGTTATTTTACCTGCTCTCATGCAAGGTTATCCAGAAAACCTGGACTGTTGGGGAAGCCTTAGGACAGGTTTGAAAACCAGTGCCCTAAAGTGTTTCAGCTTCTAAACCTAAACTAAAAAACCTAAAGGAAAAAAACATAATCTTAAAAATTAAAAAGTCCCACAGCAAAAAATAATAATCCTAAAGCTAAACCCCAAAGCTTGTTCTCACCAACTTGAACCCAGCGGTTCTCCTCTTCTTCCTTCATGTTTTGGATATTCAGTTTTTCTCCTGGAAGCTTTTGTTTCTTTTGGATATTTCTACTTCTAGAAGAGTTTTGAATTTGTCTGTTCTTTGTGGTGAGCATCCTTATCTTAATCTTTGTTCATCATAAGGCAGTTTTGAGAACTTAGTTCTGCTTTTTGCCTAAGGTGTTTTTTTTCTTTTAACATCAACCATGAGATTGTTGTTCTCTCTTTTTGTCCTAACCCAAGGAATTCTAAGGAGAAGCTTCTCCATTATCTGGATGCGGACAGAGCTTTGATATTTTATTTTGCAGGCTACTAGGATTTTTGACTATCTTTTAGCTTATGTATTTGTTTTTTAGGTTCTAGAAAGGGCCAGATGGCTACTGTCATTTCATTAGCCTCTTGGTTAAAGCTTTTTTTTTTTTATAAAGCTTACTCCGAGGTGGGTCAGTTTCCTTCTAAATGGGTTACTGCCCATTCTTTGTGATCAGTTGCTATTTCATGGGCCTTTAAGAATGAGGCCTCTGATGATTTTGTTTGCAAAGCAGTTTTTTGGTCTTCCTTGCATATTTTTTTCTAAATTCTACCATTTTTATGTTTTTGCTTCTTCTGGAGCAGCTTTTTTGTTGGTAAGTCCTTCAGCCAGCTGTTTCTGGGTATTTATTTTATTGCATATATACATTTTCTACATGAAAACGACAAAAAATTATTAAATGTATTTCGAATAATTAAGTCTGGTCCCGCCTAGATTATTTGTGGACTCCTCAGCTTGGGTATTATTTGCCAGGAGTAATAGATTGTGGTCTCTCACCACCTTTATCATAGAAAATATAATTTATGCTTAAAGGAAAGAAGTGTCTCTGGACCCACAGGTTAAAAACAGTTGCAGACTTTATTTTCCAATAGTTGTTAAAACAGTTGGGGAACACACAATCCAGTGGTGTATGCAGGTTCGGTCTTACGCGTTTCGGCGATAGCTTACGCCTTAATCATAGACCATACATGAACCTCATACACCTGGGGCTTATAACAACCTGTTTGCGCCCTCCCATTTACTAAGCCTTTACTCAATGTAGACATGATACAATGGATTCTTAAAGGGACAGAGTAACATACATCTTATACATATAAAAGATATATATAAGAATCATATTAAATAACCATATATTTGTCTTTAACACAAACTTCAAAGCAAGGTAGAAACTATATTTTATATTTAAAAAGAGGTTTTTGCATTGTAGCTAAATGATGCAACTTTGGTTTAAATTCATTAGTTTGTTGGTTCATTTTATAACTTTATAACTTTAGAAATTATTATCTGGTTGACTAACCAGTTGCAAACTCATTGTAATCAGTTCCTTCACAAAAGAAAATTCGCTTATCAAGTTAAAGCTATTTGGAGAAGGATTTTTTACACTTTAGTCAATGATGCAACTTAGGTTTCAATTTTTAACAATTTTTGTTTTGTAATTTAATTCACAGCCATAGGGGTATTTCTTGTTTAATCTATCAATTTTAAAATCCTTATAATCAAGTTTTATACACTGAGGTGAAGAAATTACACTTACGTAAAGAATTTAAAAGACAATTTTACACTTTAGTCAGAGATGCAACTTAGGTTTCAATTTATAACATTTTTTGTTTTGTTATTTATCTCACAGCCATTAGAGTATTCTCTGTTTAGTCTATAAATTTTAAACTCCTTATAATCAGGCTTTATACACTTAGGTAAAGAAATTACACTTAGGTAAAGAATTTAAAAGACAATGTTGACATATTAGTCATTATTCTAAATTTGCAAATATGCAAATGTATACAGAGGTAAGATACACATAATAGATGTAAGAAAGTTATTATTTTCTTGTTGTTTACTTTATATCACTGAAGATGTTAGTTGTAAGAGATTTAATAATAATTTAAAATAAACAAAAATAGAAAGGGAGCATTGTTATTAGGGATATGCATATAGATGAAATTCTTATTGATAAGAGAGCAAGAAGTCCATTGTAATATTTGTTTAAGTGGTTATCATAACTAACAATTAATAATATCATGTTCAGAATTGTATCCAAGTGGAACTAGAGTCTTAAACAAAAATATCCAATATGCTTCCTGCTTCCTTAAAACATTTAAACGATCGCCCCCTCTGTGGGATTTTGGTATGTGTTCAATAGCAGACCAACTAAAGTAGTTTAGTTCTTGGTTATGCTCTTCAATAAAAAAAAACCTACAGTTGGCTATCTGTGGACGTGGTATCACTATACTCTATGATCCCCCACTCTCTAGGTCTAAAAGCTGTTGAGTATTTTCTCAATCTTGAGACTACTTTGGACCCATATTTCCAGAATTATATTCTGGAAGTAATAAAATTCCTCCTGGAACATAATTATTTTATGTTCAGGGGGGAGTTTTTCTTACAGAAAAAGGGTACCGCAATGGGGGCGCGGTTTGCGCCCTCATATGCGAATCTATTTATGGGCTGGCTAGAACGGACTATAATCACAAATGACAATAACCCATACAGACCACACATTCGGCTATATAAAAGATTTATAGACGACTTGTTGTTTGTTTGGGATGGGGATGAAAAAGAGAAAGATCAATTTTTATCATATCTAAATAACAACGATCTACATATGAGTTTCACCTCAGAGTGGAATAAGGAAAAGATTAACTATTTGGACCTGGTCCTAATAGCTGATGAAAACTATAAAGTAGAGACCGATCTGTATAGAAAACCTATTGCTGGAAATGCACTGTTACATTCAAAAAGTAATCACCCTAAGCATGTGACAAAAGGGATCATTAAAGGTCAACTGATTCGAGCCAAAAGAAATTGCTCTAGAACCGATAGCTATGAAAGAGCAAAAAGTGAGTTAACTGAGAGTATGAAAAACAGGGGTTACAATGTTAACCAAATTAAGAGTGTTAGTAAAGAAGTAGATAAATTAGAGAGAACTAATCTTCTACTTGTTAAACCTAAAGACATAGGTAAAAATGATAGACCCATGTTCATAACCCAATATTCAAACCAATATAATAAAATCTGTGATGTGGTTAAAAAGTATTTACCCCTTATATATGGAGATGAGAAATTAAAATCTGTAGTAGAAAAAGGCTGTAAATGTGTATATAGGAAAGGTAGATCACTAACTAACATTGTATCTCTTAGTGAACTTAAAACAAAGAAATCGAAAGAAGACAATGAAAGAAGCAGCTGGTTACAAACTAATGGCACATACAGATGTGGAACAAAGAGATGTAGGGCCTGTGGGTATATTAGAACTACTCAAACATGTAAGTCCTATGTGACAGGTTCTGAATATAACATTAAGGGATGTATAAAGTGCTCAACAGACCATGTGATATATCTTATTGAGTGCAGTGAACACAAAAAACAATACATTGGAATGACCACTAGGGACGTAAGAACCCGAATACGGGAACATATATATAATATTAAAAAAAACATTGCTTGTTCATCCCTAGCCACACATTTTATTGAAGAGCATAACCAAGAACTAAACTACTTTAGTTGGTCTGCTATTGAACACATACCAAAATCCCACAGAGGGGGCGATCGTTTAAATGTTTTAAGGAAGCAGGAAGCATATTGGATATTTTTGTTTAAGACTCTAGTTCCACTTGGATACAATTCTGAACATGATATTATTAATTGTTAGTTATGATAACCACTTAAACAAATATTACAATGGACTTCTTGCTCTCTTATCAACAGGAATTTCATCTATATGCATATCCCTAATAACAATGCTCCCTTTCTATTTTTGTTTATTTTAAATTATTATTTAATCACTTACAACTAATATCTTCAGTGATATAAAGTAAACAACAAGAAAATAATAACTTTCTTACATCTATTATGTGTATCTTACCTCTGTATACATTTGCATATTTGCAAATTTAGAATAATGACTAATATGTCAACATTGTCTTTTAAATTCTTTACCTAAGTGTAATTTCTTTACCTAAGTGTATAAAGCCTGATTATAAGGAGTTTAAAATTTATAGACTAAACAGAGAATACTCTAATGGCTGTGAGATAAATAACAAAACAAAAAATGTTATAAATTGAAACCTAAGTTGCATCTCTGACTAAAGTGTAAAATTGTCTTTTAAATTCTTTACGTAAGTGTAATTTCTTCACCTCAGTGTATAAAACTTGATTATAAGGATTTTAAAATTGATAGATTAAACAAGAAATACCCCTATGGCTATGAATTAAATTACAAAACAAAAATTGTTAAAAATTGAAACCTAAGTTGCATCATTGACTAAAGTGTAAAAAATCCTTCTCCAAATAGCTTTAACTTGATAAGCGTATTTTCTTTTGTGAAGGAACTGATTACAATGAGTTTGCAACTGGTTAGTCAACCAGATAATAATTTCTAAAGTTATAAAGTTATAAAATGAACCAACAAACTAATGAATTTAAACAAAACCTCTTTTTAAATATAAAATATAGTTTCTACCTTGCTTTGAAGTTTGTGTTAAAGACAAATATATGGTTATTTAATATGATTCTTATATATATCTTTTATATGTATTAGATGTATGTTATTCTGTCCCTTTAAGAATCCATTGTATCATGTCTACATTGAGTAAATGCTTAGTAAATGGGAGGCCGCAAACAGGTTGTTATAAGCCCCAGGTGTATGAGGTTCAGGTATGGTCTATGATTAAGGCGTAAGCTATCGCCGAAACGCGTAAGACCGAACCTGCATACACCACTGGATTGTGTGTTCCCCAACTGTTTTAACAACTATTGGAAAATAAAGTCTGCAACTGTTTTTAACCTGTGGGTCCAGAGACACTTCTTTCCTTTATTGTTACTTTTTGGCGAGCGAGGAGGAGCTCGCTATCTGGATCCCCAAGGTATTCTGAGTGACAGCCTATGAAAGCATACCTACGAAGCACATCACAGCGTTACAGCGCAACATATGGAAACCGGCTTTTTCCTGGAAGCAGCGTCCGCGAATTGTGGAGGTGTAGTGGAAATTCAGAATCTCACCAATCGGTATCGGTAAGACCTCACGCCTGAGAGCGATTGAATAGAGGCATTCGGTGTGAAGTGGTGAGTGCCCTGCTAATAGGGCTGTTATTGTTTAACGCTACACTGAAGCTGCACTGTTTTTGTATAAGGATCTGTTGCTGGGTTATTCGTCATATTTTCTGATCTCTACTAGAAGATATAGTGCCTTTTTCAGTCCGCTATTTTGGCTGTATATGGAGCAAAGCATATGTGTTTTAATGTATAATTTATGCTTACCTGATAAATTCATTTCTTTCATGGTGTTGAGAGCCCATGAGCCCCCGCCCAATTTTTTCCTATTGTGATTGTTTTTTTCTGCCGGCAGTTTAAGTGTGTACCCCTCTTTTCCCTGTTCCTTTTTATTTCTTTTCTTACCTTCTTCTTTTCTAACATTAGAAAAGCAAAACAAGAAAAACACAGCTTCTCCGGTCAAACTTGCAATTTCATCTGTAGTTTATTCAGTATAAACCAGCATAAAGTACGTAAGGTTCATATACAGAAAGAACCAAACATGTTTCACGAAATCATCTGTGCTTCTTCTTTTCTAGCTTGCTATTTGTCAGACTAGTTTCCAGTAAGGCGGGAGGGGTTTTAAGGGCTCTGGAAGGAGGCACGTGGCTGGGACCAGTGTTCAGAAGTGTGGCGTTGCTGGTAGCCTCTGTAGGGAATATTAGCCCCACCCTGCACAGGCACAGCCACAACCAAGAATTGGCCCTTTATTGGTTTCCGGGCCTTGTAATGATGTACCAGTTTGGCACACATCTGATAAAATGTCGCCCAATAGAATGGATAGCAAACTGCATGTTTCATGGCAAATCCATAACACCAGTTCTATCTCCCTTTTTGACAGCTCCTCTACTCTCCGAGTTCAGGAGTGGGTATGCGCTATAGTAGAATTATGTAGCGAGGGCACGATTGCATGCATGTATTTGGTGTGCATTATGTGTCCACATGCAGAAAAAGCCTTAAGTGTATCTTTTTACTACTTTGTGGCTATGATGTCTGACCTCCTGTATATATAATATATATATATGTCATGTTACACCCTGAACAAAGAAATCTAATTGCTGAAAAAAGCCTAAAACCTAGTGGGGGTGTGGGGGTTGGTAGTGGGCAGCAGAATTTTGAGTGCCCAGGGCAGCACAAAACTTAAATACAACACTGTAACCATGTTTACATTTACAAAAATTAGTAAAATCAATAACCCAACAAAATACATATCCACCAATAATAACCCTGTTCAAATCCCTTTAAAATACATTGAGACTTATCGCTATGGTTTTGAAGCACAACAGGTAAATTGCACGTCACCTATTAGCACCACTACACAATTGACGTACATGTCCTTCAACCTATGATATATTGCTAAAGTCACAAATTAGCCATTTTTCAAACTGTACATTTGTTTTTTTGCATAATAAAATTGGGAGATTAACCTCTTAAGGACCAGGCCTTTCAGACTAAAACTTCACCAAAAGACCAGGGCATTTTTAGCATTTTTGCCATCAATCCATTTAAACAGGAATAGAGCCTTGTTTTTTTTTATTTACCTATCAAAACTAAATTGATCTAGGCCAATTTTGGTATATTTCATGCCACAATTTCACCGCCAAATGCGACCATATAAAAAAAATTGTAAACTTTTTCACAAACTTTAGGGGCCCGATCCAATATGCAGCGTCGCCCACAAAAGCCGTTGACGACAAATTTTGCGCTGGTTTGGTATCACATATACGGCGTAACATAGAAGTTACGCTCGTATATTTCTGCCTTCGGCCGTAGTTTTTTGGCCCATAGAAAGGTATACCAAACCCGCGCAGTTTGGTATCCAATATACAGCGTAAGGACTTACGTGGCGAAAATGGAGAAATCTTACTCCATTTTCACCTCGCCACAAAATGCAGGCGTAGTAAGCCTTACGCTGAATATTGGAGCCCCGTAACTCCCTAAAATAAAACCTAACACCTAACGCATGCGCAATGTCTATCTACCTGTCAACCGCAATCCCTGCCGCAATCCCTAATAAAGTGTTTAACCACTAAACCGCCGCTCCCGGACCCCGCCGCCACCTACATTAAATGTCTAACCCCATAATGTGATCCCTCTACACCGCCGCCACCTACATTAAAATTATTAACCCCTAATGTAATCTCCCTACACCGCCATCTATATTAAAATTATTACCCACTAATGTGAGCCCTCTACCCCGCCGCCACCTACAGGGCCGTCACTAGAAATTTTGGGGCCCCTGACTCAACCATTGATCAGGGCTCCCCCCCCTTTGAAATGTGCAATTTTCTTTAATGTAATTAGCAAGAGTCCATGAGTTAGTGACGTATGGGATATACATTCCTACCAGGAGGGGCAAAGTTTCCCAAACCTTAAAATGCCTATAAATACACCCCTCACCACACTCACAATTCAGTTTTACAAACTTTGCCTCCCATGGAAGTGGTGAAGTAAGTTTGTGCTAGATTCTACGTTGATATGCGCTTCGCAGCAGGCTGGAGCCCGGTTTTCCTCTCAGAGTGCAGTGAATGTCAGAGGGATGTGAAGAGAGTATTGCCTATTTGAATTCAATGATCTCCTTCTACGGGGTCTATTTCATAGGTTCTCTGTTATCGGTCGTAGAGATTCATCTCTTACCTCCCTTTTCAGATCGACGATATACTCTTATATATACCATTACCTCTACTGATTCTCGTTTCAGTACTGGTTTGGCTTTCTACTACATGTAGATGAGTGTCCTGGGGTAAGTAAGTCTTATTTTCTGTGACACTCTAAGCTATGGTTGGGCACTTTTATATAAAGTTCTAAATATATGTGTTTAAACATTTATTTGCCTTGATTCAGGATGTTCAATATTCCTTATTTCAGACAGTCAGTTTCATTATTTGGGATAATGCATTTGAATAATAAAAAATTTTCTTACCTTAAATTTGACTTTTTCCTGTGGGCTGTTAGGCTCGCGGGGGCTGAAAATGCTTCATTTTATTGCGTCATTCTTGGCGCGGATTTTTTTGGCGCAAAAAAATTTCTTTGTCATTTCCGGCGTCGTACTTGTCGCCGGAAGTTGTTTGTGATTGCGTCATTTTTTTGACGTTTTGCACCAAAAATGTCGGCGTCGCCTGATGTGGCATCATTCTTGGCGCCAAAAGCATTTAGGCGCCTAATAATGTGGGCGTCTTTTTTGGCGCTAAAAAATATGGGCGTCATTATTGTCTCCACATTATTTAAGTCTCATTGTTTATTTGCTTCTGGTTGCTAGAAGCTTGTTCATTGGCATTTTTTCCCATTCCTGAAACTGTCATTTAAGGAATTTGATAGATTTTGCTTTATATGTTGTTTTTCCTATTACATATTGCAAGATGTCTCAGATTGACCCTGGATCAGAAGCTACTTCTGGAAAAACGCTTGACTGAGTTCAGTCCTACCAAAGCTAAGTTCATTTATTTTAAATGTTATGAATGTTTATCTTTAGCTATGGTTTGTAATAGGTTATCATGATAAACCTTTACATGCAGAATCCATTAGTATTTATGCTTTATATATTGCCATTCTTTTTACATCTTATGTACAAGAAATATTTAGAAGATTTTTAAGAAATATTTTTCTGATTCTATTTTAAAGGCTTTGTCTGACTTTATGCCTTCTAATAAAATTTTTAGGTCTTTTTCAACTTCTTTTTTAATTATTGAAGTTTCAAATGACCAACAACATACTGATTTATCCTTCTCTGATGATGTTTTTTCTCATTCAGAATTGTCTTCATCAGATATTGACACTAACAAATCTACTTTTTTATTAAAGTACATTTGTTCTTTGTTGAAAAGGTGTTGATTATTTTACATTAAGGTAACTAGTTCTTTTTCAAGACTAGCTAACACTATTTCTGCTTATTTATTCTTCTGTGTTTTCAGAGGTTTTTTTCCAATTCCTTATACTAGGGAATGGAATAGGCTGAGAATTTTCTTTTATTCCTTCTTCAAAGGTTTTAAACTATACTCTTTGCTGGCAGTTTAATTCAATTTGGAGGGTTCTCCAATTTATTGGGGCTATCTCTACTCCTACTAATTATGCTATTGTTTCTATAGCAAAATAGTATTTATTTTCCTTTAGATGGTTGTATCTTATTTATGGAAAATTATTTAGTTTCAGGTACTTTTCTTGGACCTATGATTTATTTGGATGTTGCAATTGCTTCATTTTTTCTGTTTACTTTAAGTTCAAGTATCAGATTATGATTTATTTTAGCATTGTTAAAGGGACAAAATTTACTAGACTAGGTGCTGTTGCATTTGTCTTGTTGTTTTGCATTTATTGATTATGCAAGTCCACTGTATTGTCTGGTCCTTTAACTGGACTATCATGCTAATAATTTCATTTGTGTCTTCATTTTATTGAATATTTTCGCAAATGAGGTTTAATCTATGTCTTTAGCTGTTTGAGCTAGAAGAATTTTGTGATTTCTAAAATTCCATATTTCTTTTGTTCTAAGATAATCAATTATTTGTTTTATAATTGGATTCAATTCTTAAGTGTTACTCGGGGCTTCAAGATTGAGTTCTAAGACTAAAACTTTAAGCTTATACTAGTTTGGTTGTTCTTATTATGGAATGAATTCCTGAATTCTTTCCCAAGTAACATGTTTTTAATAACTTTTTTCCGTTCGAAATCAGCTCCCTTAAATTGCGATGTATGTGTCATATTCCAGCTTGGCTGGCAAGGGGCAGGTTAAGACTTTTTTGAAATTTATTTGGTTCTATTCGGTCCAAATTTCTTTGATTTTATTCCAGTAAGGCTAACACTTTCTTTAAGTGTGTTTCGGTCCTATTTATTTTGGGTACTGTTGAAGCATGGCTGGTCATCCGTGGGGTTCAAGCGCTGCTCAGACCTGGAATCTTCTGGGGTATTTCTTCCAGTTCCATTTTTAGGAACTGGGTTTTGGAGTTTTTATTCAAACTATTCTGCCTTTTTTTGGTCAGTGATAGCATTATTTGTTTTCTTTAGATACAATAAATGCATATTTTTTCTGTATTCATTCAGATTATTTTCTGAGGATGCAGAATCTCATATGATTCACTTTGTTCTTCAGGACATAGTTAGAGGATCTTTTTTTCAAAAGCTCTTGATTCCTCTCACAAGGGTCACCTTTTTTTGGGTTTCCAGATAGTTTGTGTCACTGTCTTTGTCTCTATCAGACAAGGGACAATTTTATTGGGTTCCGTCTGTCGGTACCTTTAGTCTCTATTATTTCCTTCAGTTGCTATATATGCATAGAAGTTTTAGGTCTTATGGCCACAGCATTGGATTCAATTCCCTTTGCTCATTTCAATAGAAAGAACCTTTTCAGTCTTTTATGCTGAATTATGGTGCAGGGATTCTAGGATTTCGCATTTTAAATCTTCAAATCCTAATATTTATCTCTCTTGATTTGGTGGTTAAGATCACCATCATTTAGTTCTACAGGTCTCTTCGTTTCTTTCAACCTGGACCATGATCTCTACAGATGTGAGTCTTTTTGGTTGGGAGGCTGTCTGAGGATCTCTGTCAGCACAAGGGGTTTGGAAATCTCAGGAGGCGAGATTACCATTTGATATTTTTGAACTCCGTGTTTTCTCAGAGTTTTTCAGTTAGTTTCTTTTTGAGGAAGAGACGTTTATTGTTTTTTCAGACAATATCACAACTATGGTTTATGTCAATCATCAGGGTAGGACTATCAGTCCTTAGGCTGTGACAGAAGTGTCTCGGATATTAGCTTAGGCTAAATCCAGCTCCTATCTAAATTCTGTGTTTTTTTTCCCAGGTATAGATATTTGGGAAGCGGATTATCTCTGTTAATCAAGCTTTACATCCGGGAGAATGGTCTCTCATACCCAGATATGTTTTTCAATTTTTCAGATGTGAGCATTTCTAGAAATAGATCTGTTGGCATCTCATCTGAATAAAGAACTTCCCAGGGGCCTATTCAGGTCCGGGGATCCTCAGGCGGAAGTAGTGTATGCATTGACATTTCTTTGGAAATTATCTTTTTGCCTATTTCTTTCCGCCTCTAGTTCTTCTTCCAAAGTGATTTCCAAAATTCTTATGGAGTATTTGTTTGTTATGCTGGTGGCTCCAGCATGGCCTCTCAGGTTTTGGTATGCGGATTTCATTCGGATGGCCAGTTGCCAACCTTGAACACTTCCGTTTAAACCAGACCTTCTTTCTCAAGGCTCATTTTTTCCATCAGGATCTCAAAACATTAAATTTGAAGGGATGGAGATTGAACGCTTGGTTTCAGGCTCGTAAATCTGTCTCTAGAAAGATTTATTATTGAGTCTGGAAGACCTACTTTTCTTGGCATTCTTTTAAAATTCATAGAGTTTTATTAGTTTTTTCAGGTTGGTTTGGATATGGTTTTGTCTGCAGTTCTTGTTAGAACAAATCTCTACTCTTTCTGTTCTTTTTTCACAGAAAGATTGCTAATCATCCTGATATTCATTGTTTTGTTCAGGCTTTGGTCCGTATCAAGCCTGTCATTAATTCAATCTCTCCTCTTTGGAGTCTCAATTTGGTGCTGAGGGCTTTACAGGCTCCTCCGTTTTGAAACTATGCATTTTCTGAACATTAAATTACTTTCTTGGAAAAGTATTGTTCCTTTTGGTTATTTCTTCTGCTAGAAGAATTTTTGAGTTATCTGCTCTTTTTTGTGAATATCTTTTTCTGATTTTTCATCAGGATAAGGCAGTGTTACTTCCTGATATTCATCATTTTTTTCAGGTTTTGATTCGTATCAAACCTGTCATTAAGCCAATTTCTCCTCCTTGGAGTCTTATTTGGGTTCTGAAGGTTTTTCAGGCTCTTCTATTTGAGCATATGCTTGCTCTGGACATTAATTACTTTCATGGAAAGTATTGTTCTTTTTGGACATCTCTTCAGCTAGAACAGCTTTTGAATTATCTGTTCTTTCTTGTGAATCTCTTTTTTCTGATTTTTTTCATCAGGAAAAGGTGTTTTTTTCAATTCTTACCTAAAGTTGTAAATTCTAACAAACATTAGTGAGGAATTATTCTTTTCCTAAGACTTCTTTGGTGAGATTCTTACTTTCTATGTTGAAGCTATTCAGATTTCAGATAGACTTCTAGTCTATTTTTTATCTTTTCTGGTTTTAGGAAGGTCAAAAAGCTTCTGCCATTTATTTGGCATCTTGCTTAAACTTTTGATTCATCATGCTTATTTGGAGTCGGGTGGATTCCCGCCTCGGAGGATTACGGCTCATTCTACTAGGTAAGTTTCTACTTCCTGGGCTTTTTAAAGAATGAAGCTTCTGTTGATCAGATTTGCAAAGCAATGACTTGGTCTTCTTTGCATACTTTTTCTATGTTCTACCATTTTGATGTTTTCTCTTCTTTAGAAGCAGTTTTGGTAGAATGGTACTTCAGGCAGCTGTCTCAGTTTGATTCTTCTGCTTATAATTTCATTTTTTTTCATTATAAAACTTGAAACTTTTTTGATTTGGGTAGTGGATTCATTTTTCAGCGGAATTGGCTGTCTTTATTTTTATCCCTCCCTCTCTTGCGTGGAAGTTCCACATCTTGGGTATTTATTATCCCATACGTCACTAGCTCATGGACTCTTGCTAATTACATGAAAGAAAACATAATTTATGTAGGAACTTACCTGATAAATTAATTTCTTTCATATTAGCAAGAGTCCATGAGGCCCACCCTTTTTTGTGGTGGTTATGATTTTTTTGTATAAAGCACAATTATTCCAATTCCTTATTTTTTTGATGGTTTCGCTCCTTTCTTATCACCCCACTTCTTGGCTATTCGTTAAACTGAATTGTGGGTGTGGTGAAGGGTGTATTTATAGGCATTTTAAGGTTTGGGAAACTTTGCCCCTCCTGGTAGGAATGTATATCCCATACGTCACTAGCTCATGGACTCTTGCTAATATGAAAGAAATTAATTTATCAGGTAAGTTCCTACATAAATTATGTTTTTGACCAAGTGACTATAACGTATATGCACTTTATTCTTAAGTGTCTATTTAAACTTGGAAATGTTGTAAAGTTAGTAACATACAAACACACAGACACACTCATACACTGAAACACACACACACACACACACACACATAAGGATTCACATATAGACACTCTAGCAGACACGCAAAGAAACACACTCAGGCACAGACACCCAAACAGACACTTAGCACTCGTTTACATTGACCTGACAAGTAATGAGGTAAACTACAGTTTTGTAAAAAAAAGGAGAATTAGAAAACAAAATATGGAGTTCTGATTAACTTTTTGTAAAGGAAGATGACAACTAAATTATGACAACAGCATGCAGTGGCTGAAAGGAAGGGCCCTGAACTGCCTAAACAATAATTTAAAGGTTAAATGGTGGATTGGTTACTTCCGGAAAGGTCTTGTTAGTCTCAAAGTCTGTAGAAAGATTTGAATAATTAGTAGTAAGGTCAGAATGTCCTAAAAAGGAACAGACAATGGACACACACACACAAACTCAAACTTGCACACACACAGAGACACCCACAGAAAACACACAAAGACATACATACACAGAGAGACAACCACATAAAAAACACAGAAAGACATACATACACACACTCTCACTGAGACATCCACAGAAAACACACAAAGACACCCACATAAAACACACACCCAAACAGAGACATCCACAGAAAACACAGACATACATACATATACACACACACCCTCACAGAGACATCCACAGAAAACACAGACATACACACCCACCCTCACAGAGGCATCCAAAGAAAATACACAAAGACAAACATACACACACCCTCACAGAGACACCCACAGAAAAAGCTCAACGACGTATGCACACACCCTCACAGACATCCACAGAAAATGCACAAAGACAAAAACACCCACCCTCACAGAGAGACCCACAGATAAAAAATACATACACATTCAGAGACACAAACCAAAGCACAAAGACAAACACACACACCTACAGAAACACTCACAGGAGATAACATTTATGCACCTTGCATCCCCTAAATCAACAGTGTGTGACATGCATGATAATTTTTTTTTTAGAAATTAAGAGATCACTTTTTAAAGAATCATATTTGTAAATGTGCAAACAAAAATAATTCTGTGAATTCAAAATTGTACATTAATGAGCTGGGTAGATGGCTAGATGAAGAAAAGTACCTTTAAAAGGTTGACATATGATGTTTGTTTGTTTTTTCCCCATTTTTCCCAACCAAGCGCCCCACTTCAAATATAGTGTACACATTTTCCCAGCTGTCAGCTGTACTTATGGATTTTGAAAATGCTGTACTCTATATGGTCTTGGTGGGACCATAAGCTGTGGTACTCATACCATTAGATCTGGATAAATGCAGGATTTAGGCTTGTTGGTATGTATATCAAAATTATGCCAGCTGTAGTGTAAACTGAACAGTTTTAAGTTAACCTGTCTCATTTCAAACACTGAGCAATCTTAGTCTGAGAGTATAACATTTTATGCAGATGTAAAAATCTTAGATAAAATGCCTCCTTGCATCTGGAAAGTCCTTGCATGAAGGGGCAGTAAACTGGAATGTAATATATATATATATATATATATATATATATATATATAAATAAAAAATGCATATCTGCCAAAAGGGCATCTACCAATTGTGTATTGAGGAGGAAACATTTCTGCATGGTTTTAAATATAGAATTTCTACAGCATTGTCAAATAATCATAAATACACTGCTGCTAAAAAAAATTGTTTTTATGGACCCCTAGCCCCAAAAAAACTACTACCACTGACACACACTGTACAAAGTGCCAAGTCTGTCTCACACTGCGCATAGTGGTTTAGTGCACACTAAGAAATCCTCTCAAATGCTAATACTTTACTTCTTGTAATAACATTTCCCATGCTCAATTAGCACTCTGCTGTAGTACCCACTGCACTGGTGGCTGCCCAAATTTTTTTTTTAGTTCTTGCCTCATGGGGCCCCTGACAGGAGTCACCCCTGTCACCCCCTGATGGCGGCCCTGAATGCTGAGACCATTAAAATGGTTGATGAGTACCAAACTGATATCATTAGAGTCAAAAATGGTAAATTCAAAAGAGACGAAGATGATTATGCTGATGGTGTGGTATATACATTTAACAACAAAACAACAGTCCCAAATGAAAACAATAGTAGCTGGACAAAGGTACAATACAAGAACAAAAGCAACCGACATTTCAATAATATACATTCATCTCAATCACCAAATCAATATAGGAATAATTCGGGATCACATATTATAACCAACATTGGGAAGGTAATAACTCGGCCAATAGGAATCATCAGAATAGACAACACCATCAGCATAGTCACCAACAAAATAGGAATAAAAAACCGGCACATAACAACTACACACACCAAAATCCTAACCTTAGTCCATTACAAAATTGTTATGAACCACTTCAGGATGCACCAGAGGGGAATAGACATTTTGGGACACCAAACCATAGTTCAAACACTCAAATAGCATCCATTGAACATGGCCATATGGGCCACACAAGAAAAGAGATGCCCTCCACTTCCAATAGTAATTTTTTAGGGGTTCCCAACTTGGCTCCATAATGGAGAAGGAATATAAATCCACCCAAGACACAACAACAACACCCACAATCACAGCAACAAAAGGAAAAAAAGACCCTACCCAAACGGGGAAGACGAGGGAGAGGCAACACCTTACAAAAAAAGCAATTACAAAAATTAGCTAAAGGTATATTTAACCTTTCCTCCCACAAGTTAACTAACGATGAAGTTAGAATTTTAGGGAGAGGCTTATCATATTGCCCACCGAATCCCCACAAACTGTTTGATTTATTTGTTGACTTGAATAAATATACTAGAAAACTATCATTACAAAGATATTTCGTTTTGAAAAATCTCAAAAAAAAACAATATAGAAAGAACTCCAATTTTGACTCACTCTATGAATAGTCAAGCACATACTGTCTATGCTGAACCAGACTTAATCACTGAGGATCTATTTGAGGGTTTTATCCATACCCCTCTGGCATTACCATCAAATTTTAATCCTCCCAAGAATGATGTAACCTACATCGACCTCTTCCAACAATTAGTAATGGAAGATTTCGATAAATTGCCCAAGTTTCCCAATAAACATAAAAGACTGTGGCCAAACGAGGCAAGAGCCCTCCAATCCTTACCCAATGATCCCACATTGGTGATCAGGCAGGCAGACAAGGGGGGGGGGATAGTTCTGCAGAACTATCAAGATTACATAAGTGAGGCCAAACACATCCTATTTAACATTGAGTATTATAGGAAACTTGATGCTGATCCTACACAGATCTTTATGAAAAAATTTATGTGGTGGTAAGGGGATATTGAATCCAAAAGAACGGAAATTTTTAACCCCTTCACATCCATCTATTCCATACTACTATCATCTTCCTAAGATCCATAAGAATCACCTCAAACCACCCGGTCGGCCCATCATTGCGGGTATAAACAGTTTAACAGATAAGTTATCACAATACATAGATAGCTTTCTTCAAAAATATGTCCAAAATTTGCCATCTTTCATTCGGGATACAACTGATTTACTGTACAAAATAAAAGAATACAAACAGGAGGATAATGTCATTTGGGTAACGGCAGATGTAAGTGCCCTTTATTCTAACATTTCCCATGAATTAGGTCTTCTAACCACAAAGTATTATTTGGATGAGGATATGTATATGCCCACAATTCAAAAAGAATATATTCTCACACTCATTGAATTCATATTGAAACACAATTATTTCCAATTTTTAGATGATTTTTATTTACAGGTGAAAGGTACGGCCATGGGCACCAGGTTTGCCCCCAGTTTTGCCAATTTATTTATGGGTTATTTTGAACTCAATTACATCTATAACTCGAACTGGAGGGCAAACCTGGTGTCCTATGGCCGGTACATAGATGATTTAATTTTTATTTTTAAAGGGACAGTTGACGAGGCAAAATTATTTTGTATGGACCTAAACAATAATACAATGGGTATCCAATTTACTTCCAACATCCAGCCAGATACAATAGAATTCTTAGACTTGACATTAACTTGGGATAAAGAACACAATATTTCTACATCCACTTTTTTCAAAACTGTAGACTGCAATAATTTTCTTCACTACACTAGTAATCACCACCTACAATGGAAAAACAACATACCGTTCAGTCAATTTTGTAGGATTAAGAGGAACTGTAGTTCAACAGAGAAATTTTATGAGCAATCATGTATTTTAATTCAGAGATTTGAAGAAAAAGGTTACCCCTGGGAAATTATTAAAAATGGTTTTGAGAAAGCTTGTAAAATAGATAGGTCAAGTATTCTTCAAACTAAGAAGAGCATCACAAATAGTAAAGATCAGGCTAATAAACTTGAACAACCTTGTTTTGTAACCCAATATAATTCTAATTTTAAATCCATAAAAAAGTGTTACAAAAACATTGGCCAATCTTATTAAAAGATCCCATATTAAAGAAAAATCTGAAAAACACTCCCAATGTGGTTTATAAAAGAGCACCCACAATCAAACAGTCCCTGGCTCCCAGTAAAGTGGTTATCACCAAGAGATCCATTAGCAGTGGAATCCAGAGAAATCTAACGGGTAGGAAAGGGGTCCACAAATGTGGCAAAATAAGATGCCATATGTGTAACTACATAACTCATTGTGCCAAATCCATCAAATCACACACTATTGGGGAAACTTTTCCTATTGAAGAGTCTTTGACGTGCAGCTCATCCTACGTAGTCTATGTGTTATCATGCAAATGTGGGGTGCAGTATCTGGGGCGTACAATACGAAATGTGCGCACCAGATGGAGCGAACATAGTAGGAACATAAAAAATAAATCCACCAAACACAGTGTATCCAGGCATTACATTCAGGAACATAATGGAGAACACTGTCCTTTTAGTATCACTCCACTGGAAAGCATCCCTGCATCTAATAAATATAATAGGTTCACCAGATTACGCCAAAGGGAAACCTTTTGGATATTCAGATTTGGCTCTATGTTTCCTAATGGGCTTAATGAAGTGGTAGACTTGGCAGCCTTTTAATATAGCACATTTTTATAAGTTTTCATAGGTCAGTAGTATAGATAGTGGTTATCTGTTATTTAATATCCAAATTTGTTTAAGACATTAGCCACATCATACCACTGAGTCCAATCAGCATTGATGTCCTAATGTTCCTAATAATTTTTTAATAATTATATACTGTATGTATTAATGTAAAGGTATTACCATCATTATTTTTTTAATTTTTTTAATTATTGTATTATTAATAGGTATTGGTATAATATGTGAAGAATTTTAGAATATGTATTGGTCACATGAATGTGACATATTATGACTGTAATAGTGATTATTATTATTATTATTATCATTTTGGTTTTATATTTTAGTAAAATGCACCACCGCCTCTATTATAGGGTGTTAATATGTTAGAGATCTTGCGAGTACTCTGTTTATATATAGAATCGTATACTTATATCACACTGACCAGATTCACAAAATCAAGCATTATGATTTAGATCAACACGTTCACTTACACTCGTAGAAGTATCGGGTCATTATTATCATTATTATATTTTATATAGGATTCCAGTATTGAGTCACAATATTATATTATCAGAGCAACGTTAAATATGTATTCATTTTAGTTTTTATCAACATCCATTACATTACTTTAGGAGCACACTTAACATTGTATCATATTATATATTGTTAATTTATGTTTTTTTATGGATCTACACGGCTACATTCACATAACTTATACATTGTCCTATTTTGACATTAGTTCATTACACAGATTAGGTCGAAGATGCTAGACCATTGATATTCACACAATCCTATTCATATAGAAATACACATTGTTTATGTTCACAGCCCGTGTTGGAAACTTGAGGCATTATATGTAATATATATTATTCACACACTGAATTCCCAATAGCCTTTTTTACACTTTTCGGTATTCACTTATATATTCAACTATATGTATCACATTATTTTGGTAACAGATTAATAGCATATTTAATAATGATGTTAGCAATAACACAGTCTTATATTCAGCAGTTAGACAGTGAATTATCATGTGTTAGGTTGTACACACCGCTCCACCAATAACGTTAGGTTTGAAAACTCCGATAGCGATCCATGATGGTGACGTGAAACACACGCATTGATGGGGGTGTGTACACACCACTTGGTAACACAATAGAGCAATTGGCCAAATAACGCACACCCAAAATAGAGGCGTGTAACATAATTGTCTGGTAGTGGCGGCAATAAAAAAGCCGGTTTTAAATGTTTTCAGTATTCCTGATGAAACGGCCAGGAGAGCCAAGAAACGCGTTGCAATATTTATACAATTTTATCCTTGCTTGTGAAAACGATTTTTGATGTTCTAAGGCTTATTTGTTAAGAATACAATTAAAGTGTTTTATGTTTTATACAAAATACTATTGCCTTGAATTTCTACGTTCTTACACGAGCAAGCCACTACCAGAAGTTTGTGGATCTTTAGGAGTGCTGTATACCGGAGAGAGCCAGCTGGTTTGCTCTGATTACCAGCTTGTTTCCACAAGCACACTGGTGTGCTCGTACACTCTGTGAGTACCCTGTGCATATAATACCAGTAGCTTGTTTGTACCTTGCTTATACAGATACACACATTTGTGCGCCTCTCTTTAACCATTTCTACTTATTAATAATATGCAACTTATAGGCTATTTAATCCTATCTGTATAATCAGTTTATATGGCTACAAATCCATGGAAATATATTTTTCATGTTTCCCATTTTACAGGTTATATAAATTTATTTGTATTCTTCCTAAGTTTATGCCACATTAATTTGTCTACAGCGTGTTACTACCCACTATGATACAAGGTTTTAAATAAAGTATATAATTAAAATGTAACAGGTTTAAAGAGGGTCATTTTACATTAAAGGGACAGTCAACACCGGAATTTTTTTTGTTTAAAAAGATAGATAATCCCTTTATTACCCATTCCCCAGTTTTGCAAAACCAACACTGTTATATTAATACACTTTTTACTTCTGTGACTAACTTGTATCTAAGCATCTTCTGACCGCCCCTAATCACATGACTTTTAGTTATTATCTATTGACTTGCATTTTAGCCAATTAGTGCAGTGTCTGCCACTAGCCACGGACGTGATCACAATGCTATCTCTATGGCCTACATGAGCTTGCTCTCCCCTGCTGTGAAAAGTAAATAAAATAGAGGCGGCCTTCAAGGGCTTAGAAATTATCATATGAGCCTTCCTAGGTTTAGCTTTCAACTAGAATACCAAGAGAACAAAGCAAAATTGTTGATAAAAGTAAATTGGAAAGTTGTTTAAAATTACATGCCCTATTTGAAAAATGAAAGTTTTTTTTGGACTTGACTGTCCCTTTAAGATGCTAAGTTTTCAGGTGTTCAGGTCTTAAGGTTTAGACTAATTTCTCTAATATGCAAGAGAGTCAAACCTTGTCCGTCTTTCTTTAGGATTTTGCATACCTAAGTAATGGCTTGTGTGTACCTGTTTAATGGTATAGTAATCAATTTCAGACAATAGGTTGTAGACATATTTTGAAGGGGAACTAATTAGAGATATTAGATATGCCTAATACATCATACATTGAATAAACACCACTCAATGTTGATCCTCCTGATCTATGGGGTTAGACACCTTCGGATAACTGGGTATAAGAATCAACTTGGATGAGGTTAGTGTATCTGTGGGCTTTGCATCATGGACTTCTATCTTATCAAATTTCACAGATGTTGTAACTGGTGTCGTGGTTACTCGGTAGTTAGATGTTCCAGTTCTTGGTTAGTTAAAGTTAGGGAAAAATATCTTATGCGAGTTATGGGCTCCCAAATAACCTCATCCCCTCCATAGGAAAATCCCCCTAGATGTTAACAGGTGCAGGTGATTACCATTTCACCTGCATCCTAAGGGGACAAGTGACCTCTCATATTTAAGAGGAATTTCCAGTCCTTTAAAAGATGGGTTGCATGTCCCTCTAGTTCAAATAAGGAAGCTATGTGTTCATGTGTTCCATAATAACCCCCCTCTTACCCAAAACTTACTAGTAGCTATTGTTGCATGTGATTTCCATGCAGCTTAGGAAGAATTCTCTCTTTTAAATGAGGGGTTGCACATACTGCTAAAAGGTGAGATCGTTTAGATATGAGTTCCTAAAGAACCCTCCACTAACCATGAGCAATGAAGAAGTGGTGATGCCATTGGGCAGTTTCTCACTATGGCCCTGACATTCAAAGCATCAACAGACTGATGAAAAACTGTCTTTCTGGTCTTGCAGTCCATTGGTCTGTCAATATATTCTAAAAAAAGGGGCGGACCAGCGAGTGGCGATGTGTCTCCCATAGTAAATAATAGAGATTGTGACTTCTGCGAAAGTCCGTCGACATTGCCACTTGTCTGCACTTTCAGCGGGCATGGGGCCTGTATTTCAAGTGTTCCTACACTGCACCGAAATCAAATACAGTTTCAGTGCAAGAAAACTTCAAATAATGCCTGTGTGACACTACCTGCCTTGTACTGTACAGTATTGCCACTGAAAAGGTGGCAAGACAAACATGGCTGACACCCTACTTGTAACTTCTGAAATTGGAATATAATGCACTGCTGGCGATGTATACCATTCAAAGTGCAAGACACTTTCCTGGAATGCCTGACTAACTTTCACAGAACGCCTACACCTACGTCATATAAGCTCCCTCTGGAATGTACAGCTAACTCCTTTTCATTGGGCAAAAGAACTGACTTTAGGGCAAGGCCCTACTAAATTAGTTAATAGGTTTAGTGGTTAAAAGGTTAGGGTGATGCGTTGGTGGTTATGGTGGTATAGCAGTTAAGCAGTGTAAGGGTAGTTTGCAGTGGGGGGTTATGTCGGTATAGGAGTTAATAGGTTACAACATTTATTGTGGGGGGCTATTTGCGGTATGGGGTTAATAGGTTAGAAAGTGTATTGCGATAGGCTATTGGCAGTATAGGGCTTAATAGTTTAGGAAGTGGATCTGAGTGTGTGATGTCGCATTGTGGGTGGAGACCAACCTTCTGAATTTCAAACCGTAATCATAGACATTGTTTACAATATGCAGTCTGTGCAATATACGGATGTCCTAGCTGTGGTTGTTCTCTGTGAACCCCTGTGACTTTAACACATTTTAATAAATAGTTTTAACATTCATCTGAGTTCACTTCTATCTGCTCCTGCTGGAGTTTCCTTTTGTTTTTGTATCTAGAACTTGATATGAAGCTCTGCAGTATGTTAGTATACAACTTACATTAACCCTGTAGTCTTCACTTGATCTGTTTTGTTTGAGGTTAACCCTTGGAGTTTGACTGCCACTATTTCCACTGAAAAGTAATCCCGGGGATCACTTATGCACATTTTGAGTTGGGACTTTGTCTCCAATTGACTTTTTTGGACATATCCTTTTTGCACTTGTTTTCTGTTTGATTTATTATTGTTTGTGTTTTAACAGTTTACTCATTTTCTTTTTGCGTATTCACATAATTCATAGCCTGAAATATTATAGAGAGATATTAAAGTATTACTGTGTTACAAGTGCACAAAGATATAGAGGCATATGTATCAAGCTCCGAATGGAGCTTGATGCCCCGTGTTTCTGGCGAGCCTGCAGGCTCGCCAGAAACAGCAGTTATGAAGCAGCGGTCACAAAGAGCGCTGCTCCAAAACCTGTTCGCCTGCTCTGAGCAGGCGGACAGACATCGCCGGAAATCAGACTTTGTTAACTAGAGGCCATAATGTAATACCTTGTGTATGTGTGTATGATCATTATCTATGAATGCTGATAAGAAATCAGGGGTTCGGCAATGAACCAATTAACTCAAAATGAATTTTCTAATTTATTTTCATTTTTCATTTTCCCTATTTAACATTTTTTTGTCACATAAATGCACTTTCCAGGTTTAACTTTATTTGTTTTATACAATTTCAATTTTCCTTGACAACAAAATATTAGACTTTGCTATAAGTGTATACTATGTTTAAAAAAAAATCCTAGAAGAATTTTGTAAAATTAAACAACATACAAATTAATAAAACAAATTTTGAAAGTTTATTTGAGGTAAAATCAGTTTTTACTGTCTACAAATGCAGATATCTGATAGATATAATCATATAAATGACCGGATCAGTTTTGGGAAGATCCAGCAGAGTCTCTAGGGATAAAGTTTGCACTTGTAGTATTTTATATTCAAATGGAGAATCAGATGTCGTATGATGGTAAAGATGGTGATGGCGAAAGTGTTGATCTCTGAGGGCGCATATGATTTTGCCACCTGAAAGTAAAATGACATTTTAGAAATATAGTTGCTGAAAAATTAAAATGTATTACCCACAGACATACATTCAGGTATAATAAAAAAATATCTAGGTTCTTTTCTCAGTCAACTACAACATAGTGGTTTTAAAGCAGCACTATCTTCTAATTACAAGACATTTGCTATAGAAACAAATATTCACAAAGTGTAAACATTTTAAAAACAAATTACCTTATTTGCTGCAATAATTTTTTCCACAGACAAACTCCCCCCACCATTTGCCTTAAAAGAAGGAGCCAATCAGCACTTGTTACTGGAGTAGACAAGGCTAGTCATGGTTATTATGTTAGACAAACCTGTATTGTTTTGAAGTTTGCTATATGATAAGCTCTTCTAAAGCCAGTTAGGTACACACACACACACACACATATATATATATATATATATATATATATATATATATATATATATATATATATATATATATATCAGGATTAGCTTTAGGAAGTGTGCAGTGTGTATTTCCATTTCTAAGAAAGAAAATGAACAATTTTCAGACTTACCATGAAAAGTGGTGACTCCCCAATATGGACACCATTGGCTTTGCACCACCAAAAAATAATCCACAAAAATGTAATTCATAATAGATATGATTTTTTGCTTGGGACCCTAAAATGTATTATTATTTTATTAAAGGGACACTGAACCCAATTTTTTTCTTTCGTGATTTAGATAGGTATGCAATTTTAAGCAACTTTCTAATTTACTCCTATTATCACATTTTCTTCATTCTCTTGGTATCTTTATTTGAAAAGCAAGAATTTAAGTTCAGATGCCGGCCCATTTTTGGTAAACCAAAAATTGTCTGGCTCCTTATCTTAGATGCCTTCTTTTTCAAAAAAAGATAGCAAGAGAACAAAGAAAAAATGATAATTGGAGTAAATTAGAAAGTTGCTTAAAACTGCATGTTCTATCTGAATCACGAAAGAAAACATTTGTGTTCAGTGTTCCTTTAAGCTTTATTTTATAATGGCCTATTATGTTTTAAATTATAATAAATATGCCTGTCAGGCTGTTCGTAAGACTGCTGACAACTCAAAAATCGTCAAAACCAGGCAGGTTGATATGTTAGCGAGGAAGTGTAGTGCAGGGAAGGACCAGGAATCAGGGGCGGAACTACCATTGGTGCAGCGACCAGAGCCCAAGTGCTGGAGGGGGCCCATAACAGCCAGTCCATACATAGGTGTGTGCAGAATGTGTACAATCCTAATGTATCTATCTATCTATCTATCTATCTATCCTCAAAATCATTATACAGAGCAGAATGTATTTTAATACTTTAATGTATATTAATACTTTTGCTTTCTACTGAGTTACCTTTGGTGGGGTCCCTCTGTTGTGTAGGTCTGCTACTACCAGGAATAATTAGAAATTCTGAGGGACAACTTATGTGGTGCGATTTAGGGCAGAATGAACAGCTACTTGATTGTTTCAGTTTCACTTATATGGAAAAATACCCATCACAGAGCCAAAAGTGTAAAAAATATGCCTTTATCTATACCTCCTTAAAGCTGCCTGGTTGCACACACCCACAACCCATAAATAACACAGGCTTTTGATTGGATGACTTAATGAGATTGACAGCACATAACCTGCTTCCTGTAGATACACAGAGGATCATCATGCTGCTATGTTTACATTACAACAACCTATTGTGTACCTTGTAGACCCGCAGACACAGGTAATAAACACATTGGGGTTGTATGGCTCACGTGCGCACCCACCTGTTCTCTGTCATTACCCTATTTGTGCTGATGTCCACTGTAAAGCAGTTTGTAGCTTATCATATAATATATAAATTGTATATATTTTCCACTTTTTTATTAAACAAAACTGTGTAATTTGTTATATATTTCATGGCAAAATATATTTATTTTTGTATGTCTTTCTCTATAGATCCCTATGCAGAGTGTGACTTATGGAAACAGCTTGATAGCAGTGCAACTTGTAGCTCTGATCTTCATGAGAATAGGAAACAATTTCTAAAAGTAACAATACTCTATATGCTGGCTCTTAACCCCTTTAGGTTCAATAACATTTTATTCTTACAGTTGCTAAGCAGTGTATGAGGGTGTATTTGTGTGCACTGATTGCCTGCAGTGTGCAAAGTGTCAGGTCCTTTGTTATTTATAAATGTTGCATAAGACTTTTAGATTTTTAAATGTGTCCAGACACCCTTCTTCACACATTCCCATCTATACTTCTTGTGTTCCACAGGCACATGTGTGATGATAAAGCATTGCTTTGTGAGAAAATAGAATAACCTGCAGAATAGTTTGCTGAACACAGAAATATATTACATGGACTGGGGGGTTATAGACCCCTGTCTTGTGTGAAATCATGTGATTGTAATCATAGAGTAAGGAAGGATATAATAATTAATGAAAGGAAAACCTTAGCTTTCCCAGTAGAAATGTATTTCTGGAGGGATGCTAAATTCGAAAAGAAAAAATATAGGAATAACTAAATAATCTATTGATACATGTGGAAAAGTATCCCCTTTAGAGTGATCCTCCATAATATCCCATTTCAAGGCACTACATTTAACTGCTACTTACTAGTACTTAATTTGCAGGAGGGTGCACAGAGGATAGAGGTTCTTAGCAGTAGATTATGTTATGGCGACAAGGTGGAAGATCCAAAGGCGACAAATCCAGAAGGGCAGAGAATGAGAATCGTCAGGTGTACAGGCCAAGGTCAGGATACCGGTAAAGCAGTCAAAGCCGGGTCATCAAATCCAAGGGGCAAAGCAAAGTCCAAAGTCCATAAACAAGCCAAAGTTAGGGAGCCGTTAATCACAATCCGTGGGTAAGTAGATGGTACTGACAGAGAAGAATTTCTGAGAGAGAAGAATAGCGCAAGTCAAAAGATGCATAGCCAAAATAAAACTTGTTGGCTAATACATTCTATATTAATGGTGACTGCTTAAATGTCTGATTTGAGCTTTTTACATTTAGGGCTAGATTACAAGTGGAGTGCTAAATATCGCGTAGGTGTGCTGATATTACAAGTTAAGTGCAATGCGAACAAGCTCACTTTCACATTGCTAGGAAACATTGCGCTCACGCTTCTGTAGGCTCCAATGGGAGCCTTGTTCTGATGCCGTCAGAGATGGGGGTAAGTAGCGCAGTGATGTCAGCAAATATAAATATATATGTATATGACTATATACATATATATCAAGGTGTTAATATGTGTATATACAGTTATTGACACACAAATATATATGTATATAAGCATATATATTTACAGGGAACACACAGTTCCCATACACCGCAATGTAAACGCACTTTTCAGTGCTGGTTTTTTTTTCTCACACTACACTACACTCCTGCCAACCTTACCTGCCTTACCCACAAAATACTGCCTAGTGCAGTTATTTTATTAAAAAATAGAAATGGTAAAATTTTAATTTTTTTAATAAAATACACTACACTGTATTTTGGGGCATGTGAGGCATATTTATCAAATTAACCAGAAATCTTGCGAGCTCGCGGTAGTAATAACCAGCCACTAAAATTAGCGCTTCACTTGTAATCTAGCCCCTAATCATTAAGATAAAAAGATTTGGATTATATTTTTACTTTTATTTTTAAAAAAAAGTTTGTTTTTTTTTAAACAATGTGAAGTGGGCATGAGCAAAAACTTGCACATAGTATTTAATTTAAAAAGTCCAATAATCCATTAAAAAGTTTTCAAAAAGTGCTTTGTAATCAAATAGAAAACTGATGCAGAATTATCCTGCACAGGTTTATAGTAAATTTCCGTACCACAAATACAAGTTTGTGAACAATATGTAATGTGGTACAGTGTGAAAAACCACATATAAAAGCCACGCTCCCCACTTCACATGGAATTTATGATTGATTGGAATGGGAGCCATTGTTCAAAACTAATGCTGATAGTTCTTACAGACCAATTTATTCATAGAGGGACACAGTATATTGTATTGGTTTTCAAAACCTCAGAAATCTCTTAGTCAGATGTCTTTTCCTGAGGTCTTCAAATATTTTGCAATGCATCATCTCATTGTATGAATCAATCTGTCCATTAAAATCTATTTTAATCTGTCAAAAATAAATATGATTCTCTCTATCATCTCTTACTCTGCCTATCCTTATGTTTTCTTTCTAAAAATCTCCATTTAGATTACATATTTTTATGATACTTACATTTGGTGGAGGGTTCAGCATCTAAAAAAACGCTGGATCCTTGCCCAACAGGTAGGTGGTGCACGGGCTGCTCCAGCAGATCTGAAGGTAATAAGTACATTTTATTTTAATCATGTAATATTTATAATCATATGTCAGTATCTCTCTCGGTATATGTTTATACATGTCTTGTCCTTAATATTAACCTTATAAAGATGGCATGGGTGGATATAATTTGGTAGATCAGTGTCATTAGCATTACTATGATAAAAGTAATTACGCTACAGTAAAGTCCTGACTGGCATTCTGACCCTCATAGCTTTACATCTAAGGAGATCACCTGACTATATGACTTGTCTCCCTGTCACTATTGTTCTGGAATACAACATATTACTGGCAACATTCTCTGCTGTGATATTGCCTTGGTGAAAATGTTATTGGGCACATATGACATGTGTAATGCTGTGAATGTGATGCATTATATACACATATATGATATACATATATACAATACAGGGGCAGGGGAACTCTTTTTAATGAATTAAATTGCATCCCAGGCTGGATAACACAAATAACTTTTCATGTATATTCCACCATAACATAAATATTATAGCCACATTTCTTCCTAAGGAAATTTTCGTCTAGATTACGAGTTTTGCGGTAAGAAGGGTGTGGTGCTAACTTGCACGTTATTGTCACCGCTCACTTACCTACAGCGCTGGTATTACAGGTTTTCCTAAACCCGGCGTTAAAAGACAAGAAGTGAGCATAGAGCAAACTTGTGCTCCATACCACACTCCAATACTAGCACTGCTTAAGTCAGCGGTGAGCTGGTTGTACGTGCTCGTGCACAATTTCGCCATAGACATCAATGGGTAGAGCCGGCTGAAAAAAAGCCTAACACCTGCAATAAAGCAGCGTAAAGCTCCGTAACGCAGCCCCATTGATTCCTATGGGGAAACTAAATTTATGTTTACACCTAACATCCTAACATGAACCCCGAGTCTAAACCCCCCCTAATCTTACACTTATTAACCCCTAATCTGCTGCCCCAACATCGCCTACACCTACATTATATTTATTAACCCCTAGTCTGCCGTTACGGACATCGCCAACACCTACATTATACTTATTAACCCCTAATCTGCTGACCCCAACATCGCCGACACCTACATTATATATACGTATTAACCCCTAATCTCCCGCCCCCAATGTCGCTGCAACCTACCTACACTTATTAACCCCTAATCTGCCGCCCCCAACGTCGCCACCACTATAATAAACATATTAACCCCTAAACTGCCGCACTCCCGCATCGCAAACACTAGTTAAATATTATTAACCCTTAATCTGCTGCCCCTAACATCGCCACCACCTACCTACATTTGTTAACCTCTAATCTGCCGCACCAGACGCCGCCGCCGCCACTATACTAAATTTATTAACCCCTAAACCTAAGTCTAACCCTAACCCTAACACCCCCTAACTTAAATATAATTAAAATAAATCTAAATAAAAATTCCTATCATTAACTAAATAATTCCTATTTAAAACTAAATACTTAACTGTAAAATAAACCCTAAGCTAGATACAATATAACTAATAGTTACATTGTATCTAGATAAGGGTTTATTTTTATTTTACAGGCAAGTTTGTATTTATTTTAACTAGGTAGAATAATTACTAAATAGTCATTAACTATTTACTAACTACCTAGATAAAATAAATACAAATTTTACCTGTAAAATTACACTAACACCTAACCTTACACTACTGTACCGCTCACTTTCTGGCCTCCAAAAAAAAGCTTGTAATACCGGCGCTATGGAAGTCCCATTGAAAAAAAGACTTTACGAAAATTGCGTAAGTTAATTTGCGGTACGGTCAAAAAAGTGTGCGGGACAGCTGTACCTACAAGACTTGTAACAGCAGCGGTAGTGAAAAAGCAGCGTTATGAGCCTTAAAGGGACATGAAACACAAATTTTTCTTTCATGATTCAGATAGAGAATATAATTTTAAACAATTTACTTCTATTATTTAATTTGCTTCCTTCTCTTGTTATCCTGAAATGTTTATCTAGAAAAGCTCAGAAGCAGCAGAGAACCTAGATTCTAACTGTTGATTGGTGGCTGCATATATATATATATATATATATATATATATATATTGATTGTGATTGGCTCACCCATTCATTCAGTTAGAAACCAGTAGTGCATTGCTGCTCCTTCAACAAATGATACCAAGAGAATAAAACAAATTAGATAATAGAAGTAAAATAGAAACTTGTTTAAAATTGTATTCTCTATCTGAATCATGAAATTAAAAATTTGGGTTTCATGTCCCTTTAACGCTGCAATTTTACTCATAACGCAAAACTCGTAATCTAGCCGTTTGTTCATAGTAGACTGTGACACATTGTAGTACCCAATGTTTTCAAAGAGGTGATAATGAATTGTATAAACTTTAAAGACCACAGAAAGTATCTTTAAATGTCTTTTTTGAGTTCTTGAAAGCTTGTGCAATGCAACTTCTTAATATATTTACCAATATCTATAAAGATCAATATTTATTTTCTCTATCTCATCTCTCCTTTTTATCCTTGTATTTTCATGCTCTCTATAAATCTCAATTTATATTCAGCATTTTAATGTTACTCACCTTCTTGACTGCCTTCCACAGTGAAAAAAATTCTTAAATTTTGCCCACGAGCTGTTACTTGCTGATGTTTCGGGCTGTTCTCCTTCGACAGATCTGTAGGGAAAATGTGTGTTTATAATGATGTATTTAAAATTTTATATATATATATATATACGGTTTTTTGTATGCTGTAGAAACGGATTTCTTTTGGAAAAAAAGACTCCTTGTTGTGTGATAATAAAGTAAGTAATTCCTGCTTACCAGCTTAAACCCCAATCTTATGAGGTAAGGTTTTCGCTCTGTCTGGGTAAAGCTGACTGTGTCTTTTAATCCCTGCGTGATGACCTTCGAATTTCCAAGACTGCTTGTTATTCACTTGGTATTGAGGGAGCCACACAAATTCAAAGGGAATCTTGGATTCTCTGTTGTTCTTTCAAATGTTGGTGAGAATCTCTGTCCTCTCAGATGGTGAGAATCTCTGTACTCTCAGATGGTTATCCAAGTTATGCTCTTTGCCAGCTTCATATGTTATTGTTATTGAAAGCTCCTCTAAATGTGGCTGATGTGCAGTGCTAAAAGGGATGTGAAACACATTCATGATTCAGATGGAGCCTCAGTTCTTCATTTCACACTGAGGCTCTATCTGAATCATGAAAGAAAAAAAATTGTGTTTCACATCCCTTTTAGCACTGCTCATCAGCCACATTTAGAGGATCTTTCAAAAACAATAACATATGAAGCTGGCAAAGAGCATAACCATCTGAGAGGACAGAGATTCTCACCACCTGAGAGGATAGAGATTCTCGCCATCTGAGAGGACAGAGATTCTCACCACCTGAGAGGATAGAGATTCTCACCAACATTTGAAAGAACAACAGAGAGTCCAAGATTCCCTTTGAATTCGTGTGGCTCCCTCAATACCAAGTGAATAACAAGCGGTCTAGGAAATTCGGAGGTCATCACGCAGGGATTAAAAGACACAGTCAGCTTTACCCAGACAGAGCGAAAACCTTACCTCATAAGATTGGGGTTTAAGCTGGTAAGCAGGAATTACTTACTTTATTATCACACAACAAGGAGTCTTTTTTTAAAAAAAAAATTGTTTCTACAGCATACAAAAAACTGTTCATAAACTGTTTTCACCTAATGGAGAAACTAAGTCTAGCAGAGCGCCTTGTTACCATTATTGACTGCTTGAATAATTGTTACAGTGACAGGGGTACACTGTGTCAATACTTAGGCAGCACGCTAACACATTCTTATTGGAATACTATTTATTGTGCCTTGTTTACACCACATAGACACACCTATAGTTCTACCCGGTAATAGAACACACCCCTTTATATATTAAGTAAGGGTTTTTATTGATATCAAATAGATCTACATCGTAAGGTATACATCACATACCCAAACTAGGAGTGGTATACTGAATACACCACTTAAGTTTTAGTGCTGGTGTTCTCTCTATACATACATATATTTACTTACACATATTTATTTATTTATCTATAGCATTGCCCCAAGAAATATGTCACAAGAAAATCTTAAAGGGACAGTAAAGTCAAAATTAAACTTTCATGATTCAGATAGAGCATGCAATTTTAAATAACTATCCAATTTGCTTCTGTTATCAAATTTACTTTGTTCTATATGTATCTTTTATTGAAGAGTAAACCTCATACGGGCTCAGGAGTGTGCATGTGTCACTATGGCAGCAGTATTTTGCAATATTGTATAACAAAGCTACAAATAATGTTGCAAAACATTGCTGCCATAGAGTACTAAATACACGTGCACACTCCTGAGCATACCTAGTTTAACTCTTCAAGAAAAGATACTAAGAATACAAAGTAAATTCGATAAAATAAGTAAATTGGAAAGTTGTTTAAAATTGCATGCTCTATCTGAGTCATGAAAGTTTAAATTTGACTTTATTGTCCCTTTAAGTATATTGTTTCTGTTAATGTATTGCACATTTAGAAACTACTGTCAGTGAATGGAGTTTATGCCTTTCTAGGAATGGTCCCATAGACTGAATACTGATGTTATTAGATACTATTATATATACTATATACTATATATGATACAGGATGTGTCCCACTGCTATTATAGTAGAAAGAGAATCCATTTGTAGAAGCCAAGGAGGCAGAGGCTAGAACCTGAACAAGAGAAGCCAAATCATAGCCCCAAAGTGTAGTCACACTAGCCAAAGGTCAAGCATGGTCATCATACAACAGTGCAGAAACAATGACCTAAACACAACAAACAATAAGGTTTTACACTGAGGCCATACTCACTTTATTAGCTGATCCGAAAGAGTTTCAGTCCATGGTGTCCCATACACTAAAATGAAAGATTCATAGAACAAATTAATATTTACCTTTAGTAACGTTTTATAAAATTAACATTTGTTCTCTTCCCGTATAAGGAAACATTAATTATTAATAACTTTATTTCCAAAAAATATGTAAGTCATATATACTGTATGCCTGTTTAGGTGTGTTTGTATGCATGTATATATATATATATATATAGATTTATATATACATATACAAGAAATCCACACTCTCTGGATTTTAAACACAGCAACCTTTATTCTGTGATGTTTCGGGGCTTTCATCTCTTCATGTCCCGAAAAACGTCACAGAATTAAAGTTGCTGTATTTAAAATCCAGAGAGTGCAATAATTAGATTTCTTGTGTGTGTATAGCTTCTGCAACCTGGTACTATAATTTAAGGCGAGTGGGAGCACGCTATCGACCAAACTATATATATATATATACATACATACAGTATATACACACAAACATGTTTATTTATATAATATATATGTATAAATGTATATGTGTGTGTGTATATATATATATATATATATATATATATATATACACACACGTGCATTTTTATATGTATAATATACAAACAAGTATACACATATATAGACGTATAAATACACTTTGGAGCCCTTTTCACTCAAATACATTTTAACATGAAATTTTTTTTAAATTCATTTTTAATATTTTAAAATATGTTTTTTTTTCTTTTACTATAAATATTTTACATTCCAATGTTCTTCACATAGTAGAAAATGTTCTTCGTATTTTAAATATATGTTCATATAGATGTAGATATATAATTTAGAAAAAAATAATCAGAAATAGATAGAAATATTTAAAAATAAAAATAACATTTTCTTCAACGGTAAGAACATTGGAATGTTAAATAGCGCTGTATTTCTAATGCAGTGTCAGGTTAGCGTGCAAATGGCAACTGTTAGCTTTGTTTTATTCAGTGAGATCCATTGTAGTCTATGAGGAGAAATTAAGGTGGTTGCAATATCTGAAGTCCTGAAGTTCTGTTTCTAAGGTGTCTGTAATTAATGGTTCTTTTTTAAACTTTCCATAGACTGAGGTTTCAGCAGCTTCTGCTATTTGTGTAACAAGTCATATAAAGTCATATAAAGGCCTGGTTATGATCTGTCTAATACATAACTGGTTTTCAGGGTTGGTTTAGTCTCTGTATAGAGCCATTCACTACAGAATATTACAAGGTGTTGTGTTTAAAGGGGGTCAGTTTTATGAATTTAGAGAAGCCAGGAGCTGATTTTTGTAAATATTAGTTTGTAAATTGGTTAACAGTTTATTATGTGGCAATGAGAGTGTATAAAATATTAATAATAACCAGGTAGACAAATGTTTATTTACCATCAGTGAGGATCATGAAAAGTTCTTCTTTCTACAATAAAACAGAACAGAAATCAGCTGGTTAAATGGATAATCTAGTCAAAATTAAACTTTCATGATTCAGATTTTAAGCAATTTTCTAATTTACTCCTATTATCAATTTTTCTTAATTCTCTTGGTATTTTTAAAAAGCAAGAATGTAAGCTTAGGAGCCGGACCATTTTTGAATTAGCACCTTGGTAGCGCTTGCTGATTGGTGGCTACATTTAGACACTAATCAGCAAGTGCTACCCAGGTTATGAACCAAAAATGGGCCAGCCCCTAAGTCTACATTCTTGCTTTTTCAAATAAATTTACCAAGAGAACGTAGAAAAATTAATAATTATTTGCAAATGAGAAAGTTACTTAAAATTGCATGCTCTATCTGAATCATGGAAGTTTAATGTTGACTAGACTATTTAATTCTTTGTAATCATTTTACTTCTGAAACTTTATACCTTGTATTAAGGAACCACTTTTCTACATTGTCAGTTATCCGAACTCTTAAATACATTGTTTAATCAACAAGCAAAGTCATCTTCCTCAAACCTTATTACCACTATCCACTCAACTAATGAGAAACAGCCAATAACAAGCTAAACCATTAGACTTATTAAGATCTCTGCCAACATAATGTATTGATCCAATACCAAGAACGTGGAACATTTTAACAAAACCATAAATTAATATAATAATATAATTTTAGAGAGTTATATTACTTCAGTTCACCTATTTTGTTGTTGTTTTTCTTGTAGAAAATACTGCTGTGTGCATTTTGTATTATTATAGAGCAATACATTTATTTCTAATATAATATAGGCACCATTTAAATCCATTTTAATTTACACACAAAATGCATTACATGTTTTTTTCCAATCAATTTTTAACCCCCCCCCCCCCCAGTTACCTATTTATCTGAATGTTTTTAAATGCATTTGAGGCACAATAACAGTCATTATACTTTGGATAGGAATAATTTTGACGTTATCACATCACGTATGCTAATTTTACCAGAACTCATAGTAATGAAAAGAAAAAAGCCTAATATGATCACATAACGTTACGTTATGAAACGCTACACAAATAAACGTAACTTTTTGTTGTGAAATATATTGAGAGGCTGCTGTTTTTGTCTTGTTATTTATCACTACCCACTGGAAGTTATTTTTTTGAATGGATTAGGCAGAAAGTAGACTGTGGGGCTGATTTATCAAGGGCCGATTGGCCCCTGATGCCCCTGTTTCCGCGTGAGCCTTCAGGCTCACCGGAAACAGCAGTTATTAAGCAGCGGTCTTAAGACCGCTGGTCCTTAACTGGTCCGCCTGCTCTGAGGCTGCGGACATCAATCCGCCCGATCCTATACGATCGGGCTGATTGACACCCCCTGCTAGCGGCCGATTGGCCCCAAATCTGCAGGGGCGGCATTGCACAAGCAGATTACAAGAACTGCTCGTGCAATGATAAATGCAGACAGCGTATGCTGTCAGCATTCATCGATGTCTGTCGGACATGATTAACTGAGCGGATCATGTCGGACAGACCGATGATAAGTCGGCCCCTATGCATGAGGTGAATACAGCAGGACAAAAACAACATGTGCTATTTGTGACAACCCCTGATAGACATTAGCAGCACTAATCTGCCCTCCTGCCTCCCGTCTACTGACCATAAAAGGCTAAACTGAGACCAGACAAGGCCTAAAAGCAGAATTGTCATCAAACTGTCACCTCAGTATTATCTACTGCTTAAGACAAGGCTGAGCCGCATCTATTCTGTGTGTTCCTCTTGTTTGTACACAAGTATATGCTACATAATTAACCCTTGCAATGAACAACTGGAAGATAGCGCCTGATTGGTGTCTGCCCATATATCCCTCTAGTCATTGGCTCACCTGATATGTTCTGCTAACTCCCAATAGGTCATTGCTGCTTCTTTAGAAATGTATGCACTTTCTTAAATCATGCAAGAATTTATTTTAATTAACCCTTACCAGTTTTTTCAGCTCCAGTCGGTAATGTTTAATCAGGTCGTCGTTAATTTGCTTCTCACTATTCAAGAAACAAAAATGAATATTCAGAATGTAAGACAATAAAGAGTAGTTAAAGTTGTTTAAATTTGTGTTCTCTATCTGAATCAGGAAATTTTAATTTTGTCTTTACTGTCTCTTTAAACAGAGTAGAATTGCACAATCAACAAGTGCATAAAAACAGACATTACAATAGCACTTGCTCTTAATTTTAAATGAGCAGCAGATTTTTTTCTGAGATAAATATGTACAGTTGCAAGAAAAAGTATGTGAACCCTTTGGAATGATATGGATTTCTGCACAAATTGGTCATAAAATGTGATCTGATCATCATCTAAGTCACAACAATAGACAATCACAGTCTGCTTAAACTAATAACACACAAAGAATGAAATGTTGCTATGTTTTTATTGAACACACCATGTAAACATTCACAGTGCAGGTGGAAAAAGTATGTGAACCCCTAGACTAATGACATCTCCAAGAGCTAATTGGAGTGAGATGTCAGCCAACTGGAGTCCAATCAATGAGATGAGATTGGAGGTGTTGGTTACAGCTGCCCTGCCCTATAAAAAACACACACCAGTTCTGGGTTTGCTTTTCACTAGAAGCATTACCTGATGTGAATGATGCCTCGCACAAAAGAGCTCTCAGAAGACCTACGATTAAGAATTGTTGACTTGCATAAAGCTGGAAAGGGTTATAAAAGTATCTCCAAAAGCCTTGCTGTTCATCAGTCCACGGTAAGACAAATTGTCTATAAATGGAGAAAGTTCAGCACTGCTGCTACTCTCCCTAGAAGTGGCCGTCCTGTAAAGATGACTGCAAGAGCACAGCACAGACTGCTCAATGAGGTGAAGAAGAATCCTAGAGTGTCAGCTAAAGACTTACAAAAGTCACTGGCAAATGCCAACATCCCTGTTAGCGAATCTACAATATGTAAAACACTAAACAAGAATGGATTTCATGGGAGGATACCACAGAGGAAGCCACTGCTGTCCAAACAAAACATTGCTGCATGTTTACAGTTTGCACAAGAGCACCTAGATGTTCCACAGCAGTACTGGCAGAATATTCTGTGGACAGATGAAACCAAAGTTGAGTTGTTTGGAAGAAACACACAACACTATGTGTGGCGAAAAAGAGGCACAGCACACCAACATCTAAACCTCATCCCAACTGTGAAGTATGGTGGTGGGGGCATCATGGTTTGGGGCTGCTTTGCTGCGTCAGGGCCTGGACGGATTGCTATCATCGAAGGAAAAATGAATTCCCAAGTTTATCAAGACATTTTGCAGGAGAACTTAAGGCCATCTGTCTACCAGCTGAAGCTCAACAGAAGATGGGTGTTGCAACAGGACAATGATCCAAAGCATAGAAGTAAATCAACAACAGAATGGCTTAAACAGAAGAAAATACGCCTTCTGAAGTGGCCCAGTCAGAGTCCTGACCTCAACCCGATTGAGATGCTGTGGCATGACCTCAAGAAAGCGATTCACACCAGACATCCCAAGAATATTGCTGAATTTAAACAGTTCTGTAAAGAGGAATGGTCAAGAATTACTCCTGACCGTTGTGCACGTCTGATCTGCAACTACAGGAAACGTTTGGTTGAAGTTATTGCTGCCAAAGGAGGTTCAACCAGTTATTAAATCCAAGGGTTCACATACTTTTTCCACCTGCACTGTGAATGTTTACATGGTGTGTTCAATAAAAACCATGGCAACATTTCATTCTTTGTGTGTTATTAGTTTAAGCAAACTGTGATTGTCTATTGTTGTGACTTAGATGATGATCAGATCACATTTTATGACCAATTTGTGCAGAAATCCATATCATTCCAAAGGGTTCACATACTTTTTCTTGCAACTGTATGTGAGAGGATGTGCAGTGTTTTATTAACAAGAAATACAAACAATAAATATACTTACATCATGTTGTTATTGGAGAAGTCTGTAAAATAAAATAAACCATTTAATGAAGTAAACAGCAGCTTATACTTTATCAGCTTATATTTATAATATATAATATGTAATTACACTTGAATAGATAATAAGGGGCACAATATAACATATAAGTCACACATAATTAGCTTGTGCAAATAATATCAGCACATGAAATATTATGTCTGTGTATTTAAAGGGATAGTGATAGTCTAAAATTAAACTTTCATGATTCAGATAGAACATGCCATTTTAAGCAACTTTCTAATTTACTCCTACTATCAATTTTTCTTCGTTCTCTTGCTTTCTGTATTTAAAAAAGCAAGAAAGTAGCGCTTGCTGATTGGTGTCTAAATGTACCCACCAACCAGCAAGCGCTATCCAGGTGCTGAACCAAAAATGGGCTGGCTCCTAATCTTACATTCTTATTTTTCCAAATAAAGATACCAAGAGAATGAAGAAAATTTGATCATATGAGTAAATGAGAAAGTGGCTTAAAATTGCATGCTCTATCTGAATCATGAAAGTTTAATTTTGACTAGACTATCCCTTAAACAGGTAGTAAGTGTTTAAACACATATATACACTCAGTCATCTGGAGCCACCAGCCTCCTGGGATAAACCCATAATTATTTAAACTAGAGACAAATAAGCTGAACTGTGCAAATGAGAAAATCACAAAAAGATTAAAAACAAGTCCAGGCTATAGATACAAGTGAAAACTACTTGTGTGAAAACAAAAAGCGCCTGCAGAAGGTTTCTCTGCTTTTCTGACCAATCGCTGGATACCTCAGCATCAGGTTGGGAGATCTTTGAGTGAACAGAAAAAAGCAAAATAAATAAGAAAAAAATGAAACAAATAAAGTCTTGGATCTGTAGCTTGGAGTTGTTTTTGAGTTATTTTTTTTTTATTTTCTGTTTTTGGATTTCAGTGTATTTTTCTGTAGTTTTAGTTATTTTAAAATAAAATTTATTTTTAACTCCTTAATTGCTAATTTTCAAAGCTTTGTGCACCATAAAACGTCATTTTTCCCCTTCTTTTCTCTCTCTTTTTTTTAACAAAACTAGAATGTGACGGATTCCTCACCCTGCTTTATCCTCCAAGCAAATGAGACATTCCTAAAACTAATGCTCCCCTATTCTAAATCAAGATAACCTTCCTGTATTTTGTCTGTGGTTACTCCAAACTAAACTACTGTATATAAAGGGACATGCAACCATTTTAAAAAAAAAATCAGATACAGAATTTCAATGTATGTGTATTAGTAAATGTACTTTGTTCTTTTGGCATCGTTTGTTGAAAAGCAGGTATGCAGGTTCAGCGGCATGCACATATGTGGAGCACTATACGGTAGCAGTTGATACACACTTGTGAACACTAGATGGCAGCAGTGTTAAAGGGATATTAAACACAGATTTTTTCTATCATGATTCAGATAGAGCATGCAATTTTAAGCAACTTTCTAATTTACTCTTTTTATACATTTTTCTTCGTTCTCTTGGTATCTTTATTAGAAAAAGCACTAATGTAAGCTTAGGAGCCGGTCCATTTTAGGTTCAGCACCTGGGTAGCGCTTATTGATTGGTGGCTACATTTAGCCACCAATAAGCAAGTGCAACCTAGGTTCTAAACCAAAAATGGGCCGTCTCCTTAAGCTTTACATTACTGCTTTTTCAAATAAAGATACCAAGAAAACAAAGACAAATTGATAATAGAAGTAAATTAGAAAGTTGCATAAAATGGCATGCTCTATCTGAATCATGAAAGAGTCAATCTGTGTTTCATATCCCTTTAAGAACAATCATGACAAACTGCAGCCATATAATGTTTCAGACATTAACGCTCCTGAGTATACGTAGATGTGCTCTTGAACAAAGGATACAAAAAGAACAATGCAAATTTGATAACAGAAGTCAATTGGAAGTTCTTTTTAAAATTGTACACCGTGTCTAAATCATAAAACAAAAAAACACAATTTATGCTTACCTGATAAATTTATTTATCTTGTGGTGTATCCAGTCCACGGATCATCCATTACTTGTGGGATATTCTCATTCCCAACAGGAAGTTGCAAGAGGACACCCACAGCAGAGCTGTTATATAGCTCCTCCCCTAACTGCCATATCCAGTCATTCGACCGAAAACAAGCCGAGAAAGGAGAAACCATAGGGTGCAGTGGTGACTGTAGCTTAAATTTAAAAATTACCTGCCTTAAAATGACAGGGCGGGCCGTGGACTGGATACACCACAAGAGAAATAAATTTATCAGGTAAGCATAAATTGTGTTTTCTCTTGTAAGGTGTATCCAGTCCACGGATCATCCATTACTTGTGGGATACCAATACCAAAGCTAAAGTACACGGATGAAGGGAGGGACAAGGCAGGTACTCAAACGGAAGGTACCACTGCCTGTAAAACCTTTCTCCCAAAAATAGCCTCCGAAGAAGCAAAAGTATCACATTTGTAGAAATTTGAAAAAGTATGAAGCGAAAACCAAGTCGCCGCCTAGCAAATCTGTTCAACAGAAGCCTCATTTTTAAAGGCCCAAGTGGAAGCCACAGCTCTAGTAGAATGAGCTGTAATCCTTTCAGGAGGCTGCTGTCCAGCAGTCTCATAGGCTAAGCGGATTATGCTCCTTAGCCAAAAAGAAAGAGAGGTTGCCAAAGCCTTTTGACCTCTCCTCTGTCCAGAGTAGATAACAAACAAATCAGATGTTTGACGAAAATCTTTAGTAGGTTGTAAGTAAAACTTTAAAGCTCGAACCACGTCCAGATTGTGTAATAGACGTTCCTTCTTTGAAGAAGGATTAGGACACAAGGATGGAACAACAATCTCTTGATTGATATTCTTGATAGATACCACCTTAGTTAAAAACCCAGGTTTGGTACGCAGAACTACCTTATCCGTATGGAAAATCAGATAAGGAGAGTCACAATGTAAGGCAGATAACTCGGAGACTCTACGAGCCAAGGAAATAGCTACCAAAAAAAGAACTTTCCAAGATATGTTCAAACGGAACTCCTTGAAGAACCTTAAGAACCAAATTTAAGCTCCATGGTGGAGCAACAGGTTTAAACACAGGCTTGATTCTAACTAAAGCCTGACAAAATGCCTGAACGCCTGGAACATCTGCCAGACGCTTGTGCAAAAGAATAGACAGAGCAGAAATCTGTCCTTTTAAAGAACTAGCTGACAATCCTTTTTCCAAACCTTCTTGGAGAAAGGATAATATCCTGGGAATCCTGACCTTACTCCATGAGTAACCCTTGGATTCACACCAATAAAGATATTTACGCCATATCTTATGGTAAATTTTCCTGGTGACAGGCTTTCGTGCCTGTATTAAGGTATCAATGACTGACTCGGAGAAGCCACGCTTTGATAAAATCAAGCGTTCAATCTCCAGGCAGTCAGTCTCAGAGAAATTAGATTTGGATGGTTGAAAGGACCCTGAATTAGAAGGTCCTGTCTCAGAGGCAGAGTCCATGGTGGAAAAGATGACATGTCCACTAGGTCTGCATACCAGGTCCTGCGTGGCCATGCAGGCGCTATCAAAATCACAGATGCTCTCTCCTGCTTGATCTTGGCAATCAGTCGAGGGAGCAGAGGAAACAGTGGAAACACATAAGCCAGGTTGAAAAACCAGGGCGCTGCTAGAGCATCTATCAGCGTCGCCTTGGGATCCCTGGACCTGGATCCGTAACAAGGAAGCTTGGCGTTCTGGCGAGACGCCATGAGATCCAGTTCTGGTTTGCCCCAACGATGAATCAATTGTGCAAACACCTCCGGATGGAGTTCCCACTCCCCCGGATGAAAAGTCTGACGACTTAGAAAGTCCGCCTCCCAGTTCTCTACACCTGGGATATGGATAGCTGATAGGTGGCAAGAGTGAATCTCTGCCCAGCGAATTATTTTTGAAACTTCTAACATCGCTAGGGAACTTCTTGTTCCCCCTTGATGGTTGATGTAAGCCACAGTCGTGATGTTGTCCGACTGAAATCTGATGTACCTCAGAGTTGCCAACTGAGGCCAAGCCAGAAGAGCATTGAATATCGCTCTCAGTTCCAGAATATTTATTGGAAGGAGTGTCTCCTCCTGAGTCCACGGTCCCTGGGCTTTCAGGGAGTTCCAGACGGCACCCCAACCTAAAAGCCTGGCATCTGTTGTTACAATTGTCCAATCTGGCCTGCGAAAGGTCATACCTTTGGACAGATGGACCCGAGATAGCCACCAGAGAAGAGAATCCCTGGTCTCTTGATCCAGATTTAGTAGAGGGGACAAATCTGTGTAATCCCCGTTCCAGTGACTGAGCATGCATAGTTGCAGCGGTCTGAGATGTAAGCGTGCAAACGGCACTATGTCCATTGCCGCTACCATTAAGCCGATTACTTCCATGCACTGAGCCACCGAAGGGCGCGGAATGGAATGAAGGATAAGGCAGGAATTTAGAAGCTTTGATAACCTGGACTCCGTCAGGTAAATTTTAATTTCTACAGAATCTATCAGAGTCCCTAGGAAGGAAACTCTTGTGAGTGGGATATAGAACTCTTTTCCTCGTTCACTTTCCACCCATGCAACCTCAGAAATGCCAGTACTACGTCCGTATGAGACTTGGCAATTTGGAAGTTTGACACCTGTATCAGGATGTCGTCTAAATAAGGGGCCACTGCTATGCCCCGCGGCCTTAGGACCGCCAGAAGCGACCCTAGAACCTTTGTAAAGATTCTTGGGGCTCTAGCTAATCCAAAGGGAAGAGCTACAAACTGGTAATGCCTGTCTAGAAAGGCAAACCTGAGAAACCGATGATGATCTTCGTGTATCGGAATGTGAAGGTAAGCATCCTTTAAATCCACTGTAGTCATATATTGACCCTCCTGGATCATAGGTAGGATGGTACGAATAGTTTCCATCTTGAATGATGGAACTCTGAGGAATTTGTTTAAGATCTTTAGATCCAAAATTGGTCTGAAGGTTCCCTCTTTTTTGGGAACCATAAACAGATTTGAGTAAAAACCCTGTCCCTGTTCCTCCTTTGGAACTGGATGGATCACTCCCATAACTAGGGGGTCTCGTACACAGTGTAAGAATGCCTCTCTTTTTATCTGGTTTGCAGATAATTGTGAAAGGTGAAATCTCCCTTTTGGGGGGGAAGCTTTGAAATCCAGAAGATATCCCTGGGATATAATTTCCAACGCCCAGGGATCCTGGACATCTCTTGCCCACGCCTGGGCGAAGAGCGAAAGTCTGCCCCCTACTAGATCCGTTACCGGTTAGGGGGCCATTCCTTCATGCTGTCTTAGAGGCAGCAGCAGGCTTTTTGGCCTGCTTACCTTTGTTCCAGGTATGGTTTGGTCTCCAGACCGTCTTGGACTGAGCAAAAGTTCCCTCTTGTTTTGCATTAGAGGAAGTTGATGCTGCACCTGCCTTGAAGTTTCGAAAGGCATGAAAATTAGACTGTTTGGCCCTTGATTTGGACCTGTCCTGAGGAAGGGCATGACCTTTTCCTCCAGTGATATCAGCAATAATCTCCTTCAAACCAGGCCCGAATAGGGTCTGCCCCTTGAAGGGAATGTTAAGCAGCTTAGATTTTGAAGTCACGTCAGCTGACCATGATTTAAGCCATAGCGCCCTGCGCTCCTGTATAGCAAAACCAGAATTCTTAGCCGTTAGTTTAGTCAAATGAACAATGGCATCAGAAACAAAAGAATTGGCTAGCTTAAGTGCTCTAAGCTTGCCAAGTATGTCATCCAATGGAGTCGCTACCTGTAAAGCCTCTTCCAGAGACTCAAACCAGAACACCGCAGCAGCAGTGACAGGTGCAATGCATGCAAGGGGCTGTAGGATAAAACCTTGTTGAATAAATATTTTCTTAAGGTAACCTTCTAACTTTTTATCCATTGGATCTAAAAAAGCACAACTGTCCTCAACAGGGATAGTAGTACGCTTTGCTAGAGTAGAAACTGCTCCCTCCACCTTAGGGACTGTCTGCCATAAGTCCCGTGTGGTGGCGTCTATTGGAAACATTTTTCTAAAAATAGGAGGGGGAGAGAACGGCACACCTGGTCTATCCCTTTCCTTATTAATAATTTCTGTAAACCTTTTAGGTATTGGAAAAACATCAGTACACACCAGCACTGCATAGTATTTATCCAGTCTACACAATTTCTCTGGCACTGCAATAGTATCACAGTCATTCAGAGCAGCTAAAACCTCCCTGAGCAACACGCGGAGGTGTTCAAGCTTAAATTTAAATGTAGAAATATCAGAATCAGGTTGCATCATCTTTCCTGAGTCAGAAACATCACCCACAGACTGAAGCTCTCTTTCCTCAGCTTCTGCATATTGTGAGGCAGTATCAAACATGGTTCTTAAAGCGTCAGTATGCTCTGCATTTCGTCTAACCCCAGAACTATCTCGCTTACCTCTAAATTCAGGTAGTCTGGCTAATACCGCTGACAGTGTATTATCCATGACTGCCGCCATGTCTTGTAAAGTAATCTCTATGGGCGCCCTAGATGTACTTGGCGCCATTTGAGCGTGAGTCCCTTGAGAGGGAGTCAAAGGATCTGACACGTGGGGAGAGTTAGTCGGCATAACTTCCCCCTCGACAGATTCCTCTGGTGATAAAAATTTTTAAAGACAGAATATGATCTTTATTGCTTAAAGTGAAATCGGTACATTTGGTACACATTCTAAGAGGGGGTTCCACCATGGTTTTTAAACATAATGAACAAGGAGTTTCCTCTATGTCAGACATGTTTGTACAGACTAGCAATGAGACTAGCAAGCTTGGAAAACACTTTAAATCAAGTTAACAAGCAAATATAAAAAACGGTACTGTGCCTTTAAGAGAAACAAATTTTGTCAGAATTTGAAAAACAGTGAAAAAAGGCAGTAAATCAAACGAAATTTTTACAGTGTATGTAATAAGTTAACAGAGCATTGCACCCACTTGCAAATGGATGATTAACCCCTTAATTCAAAACACATTTAAAAAAAACGATATAGACATTTTTTAACAGACACAACAAACTGCCACAGCCTGCTGTGGCCCTACCTTCCCCAATAAACGACTTTGGAAAGCCTTTGAGCCCTTTAGAGATGTCCTATAGCATACAGGGGACTCCTGAGGGAAGCTGGATGTCACAGATTGTAATTTTAACTGTGCAAAAAAGCGCTAAAATAGGCCCCTCCCACTCATACTACAACAGTGAAAAGCCTCAGGAAACTGTTTCTAGTCAAAATTTAAGCCAGCCATGTGGAAAAAACTAGGCCCCGATAAAGTTTTATCACCAAAGGATATATAAAAACGATTAAACATGCCAGCAAACGTTTTATATTGCAATATTATAAGGGTATTACCCCTGAGAGTAAGCATGATACCAGTCGCTATTAAATCACTGTATTCAGGCTTAACTTACATTAATCCGGTATCAGCAGCATTTTCTAGTCTTTTCATTTCTAGAAAAAAATGTAACTGCACATACCTCATAGCAGAGTAAACTGCACGCCATTCTCCCGCTGAAGTTACCTCTCTCCTCAGACATATGTGAGAACAGCAATGGATCTTAGTTACAACCTGCTAAGATCATAGAAAACTCAGGCAGATTCTTCTTCTATTTACTGCTTGGGCTGAAATAGTACAACTCCGGTACCATTTGAAAATAACAAACTTTTGATTGAAGAAAAAAAAACTAACTATTTTTCACCACTCTCTCTTACTACCTCCATGCTTGTTGAGAGTTGCAAGAGAATGACTGGATATGGCAGTTAGGGGAGGAGCTATATAACAGCTCTGCTGTGGGTGTCCTCTTGCAACTTCCTGTTGGGAATGAGAATATCCCACAAGTAATGGATGATCCGTGGACTGGATACACCTTACAAGAGAAATGGAGGTTTTATGTTTCTAGTTACTTTTTAGTTTCTTAAAGTGCTATTAAAAGATAATAGAGAAATGTTGAAATAACTGTTTATTAGTAATCATTATTAAAGGGGATTAAGAGAACAGGTTTTTCAGATCCTTTTGATTTTTTTGCACTTTTTGCACAACCACTTACAGTGTTACTAAGAGATAATATTGACAACCCTCTTTTTCTTATTTCATTTGTTATAATAAATCAATAGAGAACTATCTAAATATCTTACGCTATAAACATTTAATTATATTTAGTTTTATTACCCATACTATTTTATTTATTATTTATTAAATGATGCACTTGAATAATGTATATTATAAGGAATCAGACAACATCCTGGACTTTTCTTCACTGTTTGTATTTTTATATGTTGTAATAAAAGTTTTTTTTTTTTTAAATTACTGTATTTTAAATTAAGCTCGCTAAGGGCATTATAGAAAAATTTAAATTCCCCCTCCCTTTTGCACCTTTATGAAACTGACTTACTATTATATATTTACCAGTTGTTCATATACTTACTTTGCTGCAGTAAGGACATCATCTAAAAAAAAAAAAAAAGAATGATTCATGAACTTTGTATAGAATCTCTAAAGTTAACAAGAAGGATTTTTCAGTTCCCTTAACAATTCACATAAAATTCATATTTATCCAACCTGTATAAGACTGGATTACAAAATAGAGCACAAAAATATTAGCGTTATTGAGCACTAACACCACGCAAGTTAAAGTGATGGTAAATCCTAGTGTTTCAAAAATGCTAGGATTTACCAGCACTAAAAATAAACGTGGCCTTCATTTACGAGTATAAAAAAGAACTGTGTAGAAGGTACCGTTATATCACTGCGGTGTCACTGTTAACCAAGCCAAAGACAAAAGTCTTTTTTTTTTCAGTGACGTGACGTTTCTATCTCTTAGCCAATAGCGTGCTAGCCTACAGCACAGCGCTACAGCACCTTCTACACAGTTTTATTTTAAAGGGACACTAAACCCAAAATGTTTCTTTCATGATTCAGGTAGAGAATACAATTTTAAACAACATTCCAATTTACTTCTATTATCTAATTTGCTTCATTCTTTAGATATCCTTTGCTGAAGAAATAACAATGCACATGGGTGAGCCAATCACATGAGGCATCTATGTGCAGTCGCCAATCGACAACTACTAAGCATATTTAGATATGCTTTTCAGCAAAGGATATCAAGAGAATGGAGCAAAATAGATCATAGAAGTAAATTAGAAAGTTGTTTAAAATTGCATGCAATTTCTAAATCATGAAAGAAAAAAATTGGGTTTCATGTCCCTTTAAACTCTTGAATGAGTTTTTTTAGACTTTTGAATGAAGGTCACCTTTGTTTTTAGTGCTGGTAAATCCTAGCGTTTTTTAAATCCTATAATGCATTTTATATTTCGGTAAAGTCCATTTTTCACTGTTCCCCAAGAATCGTAATCCTCCAGACTATAGAAGTATAGGTTAAAGGTAAAATACAGATTTTCTATAAATTACCGTAATCTAGAGAATACTTGGAATTAAATATTTAAAGAAATACAGTACCTTGTTAAAGATGTTGTCTTGTTCAGCAATCTGTAAACAGACACAAAATCCCTATTAATAAAATATATCTACACTTTATTGTACTAGTAATTATCTAACAAGTGTGCACCATTTTATTATTAAACCTAATAGCCAGTGCTTTTCATCCATTTATTTATCTTTCTCTCTCTGACATAATTGTACAAAAACAGGGCATAGAATAAAACATAGTAATTAAATTACCATCAAATCCAAAATTGTATCTGCTTCATCCGCAGTCCAATGTTTTAGTTCTTCTATTATCTGTTGCAAAATAAATAAATGACATAACTTAGCATCACCATTTTCCCTCCTGCCCCAACCTACTAACTCCTTCACTTCAATAAACGTTCAACATTCTAAAATTAGTTAGAAAAAATAACATTCAACCTCAATTACTTTGAATAGTTGCAGTTAAAATTAAATTATATATATTTTTTTATATATATCTATATAAAGGCTGCACAGAGAACACTATCCTACAATAAATGTAAATTATATCTGATGGACTTAAATCAATTTTTGCTAAACTTAAAAAGAGATATGAAACCATTTTTTTTCATGATTCAGATAAAAAAATAAATTTAAATTTTTTTTCAATTTACTTCTACTATCAAATTTGCTTCATTCACTTAGTATCCTTTGTTGTAGGAACAGCAATGCACTACTGGGAGCTAGTTAATAACAAAAGGCATATATGTGGAGCCAACAACCAGCAGCTAGCTCCCAGTAGTGCATTGCTGCTCCTGAGCCTACATAGGTATACTTTTCAACAAAGGATACAAAGATAACAAAACAAATTAGGTAGCAGGGTAAATTGGAAAGCTGTTTACAACTTTATGCTCTCTCTTAACCATATAAGAAAATGTTTGGGTTTTATGCCCCTGTATTATCTAGACTACCCTGGTGCTTTTATTGTTATTTTATTGTTATTGCTACGGTCTGCTAGTGTTGTCATATGCATCCCCTGCTGTGTGCTGGACCACTTGTGGTCATCCTGGGGAGGCAACCCCTTCTAATCTTGCTCCTGGGGTCCCGCCAAACTGACAGCAGTCTCCTTCTCCATCATCTGTTCTTGCCAGAAAACCTAGTGATGTCACCAATGGTGGTGTGGGATTTCTCAGACAGTGAGCTTAGGGCTGAAGGTGAGGCCTTGAAGAGCAACTTACAGAGACAAGAGACCTTCATTTCAAAGAGGGGGCTCTGCCCCTTCATATGAGGTGTTGCATGTCCCTGTAAGATATAGGTGATCACCAAGTGCTGTTCAACCTGAGGGGGGCTCTAATGGAGCCTCTTTCTTCCCCTTGTTTTGGATAGGGGGAGAAATAACCCCATCATTTAAAATGACAGATTACCTCTTTCAAATGAGGAGTTACTTGTCCCTATAGGATATAGTTGACTACCTTTAAAAACAGTGATCGCCTGCCCTACAAGAAATTATATTATTTCTATTGATTGGGAGTCGGAGTACTACAGAGACCCCTTTTCCCCTCTTATTTAATGAGAGGAGTATAAGACCCCTCATATGAGAGACTGCCCTTCTTTTAAATGAGGGATCACACCTGCCTGTAATTTTTATGTGATGGTCATGTTAATATTGATTACAAATCCCAACCTTCCAATCCCTAAATAAAGAATACAATATAAATACTCACAATACCCTTCACATGAAAGAGGTGATTACACAATTTAAAATGAATGGTCTAATGCCATAGAAATTGCAATAATCTGTTTACTTGGTGACTTTTATGATGCTCTGGGCTTTAAAAGAGACCTTAGCACCCCAAAATAAGCACTAAAACAGAGGAAAGAGGAGAGTCTGCTCTTTCAAAAGAGGGGTCCACATGCCCATGTGGCTATCCCCTGATCACTAAAAAGAACCATATGGATATGGACCATCATCAGGGGGATTTGGTATTCCCTATGTTATCCTCAAGAATCCATACACAAAGTTGAGACCCATTATATGATAGCAGAAATCCCCATCTTTCTGTGTCCACCAAACTGCATAAATTACCACTTAGCACTGTTTTTTTTTTACCCCTTCACCATAATCATATATTGTAAGACCACACATTTGAAAGTTTGAGGTTCCACAACTGAAATAAGGGGTTTTAAATACTTATAGCTTTGACGTGATTGTCATAGTAATAATGAAAACCTGCCAGTAACTGCCAGCCTCATTATGTTTTTGTTTTTGGTATTTTGGCTCATAGATCCATGTTTCTCTAAACTAATAACAAATGTTAGGAATCAAAATAAATGGGAGAACTGGGTAAATGTAAAAATAGATGTGAACATTTATATGGGTCAGGACCGTTTCTTGGGGCACACAGGCAAGCAGGGCAGTCGCTGGGGTGACAGGGGTGTGCTGTCATTATGCTGTTAAGCAATCCCCCTCCCACTCCTTGCACAGTGGACTATTTATACTGACTGGCTACCTGCTAAAGCAGCCTATAAAACAAGGCGCAAGTAGAAGCTTTACTTTTCTTTCAACTAAGAGTTAATCTGATAAACAGTGAAGAGAGAGGGAGTAAGAGAAGCACAGTGCTAATTTCCACCCCTGCCTGCCCTGTAGAGTGAAGAAAGTCTCCTCCTACCTGTATAGAGAGCCCAGGCTTTTGCTGCTGCAGTAAGTCAGGAAGTGAGTGTTCCTCTGAAGCAGCTTACTGACTTTAATCTATTGAAGAAGGAGGTCTGCATTTGTACTATATGTGCTTTGCTTTGGTGTTCCATGCAAGGCAGACCATTTTTAATTCCATGCTAGTCAGGGATTAAGTCCAGCGGGAACGCATGGGAATGGAGTTCCTGCACTATTTTTGAAAGAGGAACTAAGTTCCCCCCGGACGAGAACAGAAAGTCTTCAGTAAACACTACTGCTGCTGGTGGGAGGAGCTGGAGCACAGTCTGGTTAGAGGGATAGTTAGATCCTCTAGTAATGGGCAGTAACACTTCCTACAATACACTAAATGCAAACCTGTCACGCCGCTCTGTGTGGAACCCATGGTGCTTACATTTCTGTGTGGCTTGCTCTGGTGTTATGTAGCTCCCCTCAGCAGAAATAAGCCTTGCTTTCATTAACCAAGGTGTATAGATTATATACATATAAACACAGTGTGTATGTGCGTGTGTGTTTGTATAAGAGTGTGTGTATAAAACAAAATTAATTGTGAGGGGGTAGTCTTGGTGAGTTCCCACACTTTTTTGTAGGACTTAACCCATGATGCTAGTGTAGATCAGTTGGATTTACCTAATTCTCTATATAATTGCATTTGACCTTAGTAAGTATGTGCTTTACTAGTATGTAATAGCAGCTAATTATGCCTTAATACTGTATATGAATCAATAGAGTTGCTCAAAAATACTTTCCAACAAGTTTAAAATATTCTAAATGCATACATGTTAATTACTATACGGTTCTGCCTTACATGCTACAAGTGTGCACAATGTTTTTTTTATAGACTGTCTAATATGTATATGTTTGTTTTTATAATTATATACTATATATGTATAGATATGTATATATACTGTATATATATATATATATATATATATATATACAGTATATATATGATTAAATAAATGGAAGCTGTGTGCCTATATGTAGATGAATGTGCCTGTGTGTGCCATTTTGTGTCTGTGTTATGTGAGTGTCTATATGTGCTTGTCATTATTTGTGTGTGATTATATGTAAGCGTGTGTGTGCTTGCCATTATGCGTGTGTGATTATAAGTGTGTGTGCTTGCCATTATGTGTGTTTGATTATATGTAAGTGTGTGTGAGTGTGCTTGCCATTTTATGTGTGAGATTATATGTAAGTGTGTGTGTCTGTTAGTGCTTGTCATTATGTGTGTGTGATTATATATAAATGTGTGTGTCTGTGTGTGCTTTTCCTTATGTGTGTGGTTGTCTGTGCATGCTTGCCAATATATTTGTGTGATATGGAAGTGTATGTGTGTGCTTATTATGTGTGTGTGTGTCTTCTTGTCATTTTGTGTGTCTGTGTGATTTTTATTATGTGTGTATGTGTGCTTGACATTGTGTGTGTCGCTGTGCTTGTCATTATGTGTGTGAGTGTGTCTGTGTGCTTGTCATTATGTGTATGTGATTATATGTGTGTGTGTCTGTGTGTGCTTGCCATTATGTGTACAGTGTGTGCGATTATATGTAAGTGTGTGTGTGTGTGTGCTTGCAATTATTTGTGTGTAATTATATGTAAGTGTGTGTGTGTCTGCTTGCCATTGTGTGTGTGATTATATGTGTGTGTGTCTGTGTGTGCTTGCCATTGTGTGTGATTATATGTAAGTGTGAGTGTGCATGCCATTATGTGTGTTTGGTTATATGTAAGTGTGTGTGTACTTGCCATTATGTGTGTGTGATTATATGTAAGTGTTTGTGTGTGCTTGCCAATATGTGTGTGATTATATGTAAATGTGTGTCTGTTTGCCAAGATGTGTGTGATTGATTGAGTGTTTGTGTTTGCTTGCCATTATTTGTGTGTGATTATATGTAAGTGTGTGTGTCTGTGTTTGCTTGCCATTATGTGTGTGTGATTATATGGAAGTCTGTGTGTGCTTGCCATTATGTGTATATGATTATATGTAAGTGTGTGTGTCTGAGTATGCTTGCCATTATGGGGCATATTTATCAAGCTCCGTATGGAGCTTGATGCTCCGTGTTTCTGGCGAGTCTTCAGGCTCGCCGGAAACACAAGTTATGAAGCAGCGGTCTAAAGACCGCTGCTCCATAACCTGTCCGCCGCTCTAAATGCCGAGAGCGTATGCTGTCGACCTTTATCGATGTGCAGTGGACATGATCCGCAATATCGGATCATGTCCGCTCGCACAATGATAATTTTGCCCCTATGTGTGTGTGATTATATGTAAGTATGAGTGTGTCTGTGTGTGATTAAATGTGATTGTGTGTGTGCTTGCCATTATATGTGTATGTATATGTAAGGGTTTGTGTGTGCTTGCCATTATATGTGTATGTATATGTAAGGGTTTGTGTGTGCTTGCCATTATGTGTATGTAAACATATGTAAGCGTGTGTCCGTGTGTGCTTACCATTATGTGTGTGGTTATATGTAAATGTGTGTGTGTGTCTGTGTGTGCTTGCAACTTTCTGTGTGTGATATGTGAATATCTGTGTGTGCTTGCCATTATGTGTTTGTGATTACACGTGTCTTTGTGTCTGCTTGCCATTGTGTTCATGATTAAGTGTGTGTGTCTGTGTGTGCTTGCTATTATGTGTGTTTGATTATATGTAATTGTGTGTGATTGGCATTTTGAGTGTGATTATATGTAAGTGTGTGTGTTTGTGTGTGCTTGCTATTGTGTGTGTGTTATTATATATGTGTGTGTGTCTCTGTGTGTTTGCCTTATGTGAATATGATTATATGTAAGTGTGTATGTCTCTGTGTTCTTGCCACCATTATGTGTGTGTTATTATATGTAAGTGTGTGTGTCTGTGTGTGCTTCTCATTATGTGTGTGTAATTAAATGTGATTGTGTTTGTTTGTCATTATATGTGTGTGTTTATATGTATGGGTTTGTGTGTGCTTGCCATTATGTGTGTGTGGTTATATGTGTGTGTCTCCTTGCAATTATGTTTGCGATTATATGTAAGTGTGTGTGTCTGTGTGTTCTTTCCATTATGTGTATGTAAATATATGTAAGTGTGTGTGTCTGTGTGTGCTTGCCATTATGTGTGTGATTATTTGTAAGTGTGTGTGTCTGTGATTTATTGCCCTATACTGTGTGTGATATGTGAGTGTCTGTGTGTGCTTGCCATTATGTGTGTCTGCTTGCCATTGTGTAATGATTATATGTAAGTGTGTGTGTCTGTGTGTGCTTGCCATTATGTGTGTGTAATTATATGTAAGTGTGTGTGTTTGCCATTATGTGTGTGTAATTACAGTATATGTGTGTGTGCTTGCCATTATGTGTGTGCGTGTGATTATATGTAAAATGTGTTTCTGCTTACCATTATTTGCGTGATTCTATGTATGTGTGTGTGTCTGTTTGTGCTTGCTATTGTGTGTGTGTTATTATATATAAGTGTATGTGTGTGCTTGCCATTATGTGTATATAATTATATGTACAATAAGTGTGTTTGTCTCTGTGTTCTTGCCATTATGTGTGTGTTATTAGGTAAGTGTGCATGCTTGCCTTTATGTGTGTTTGATTATATGTACCTCTGTGTATCTGTATGTGCTTGCCATTATGTGTGTGTGATATGTGAGTGTCAATGAGGCCTATTTATCAAGCTCCAAACGGAGCTTGAGGGTCTGTGTTTCTGGCGAGTCTCTCTTCAGACTCCCCAGAAACAAAAGTTATGGAGCAGCGGTCTAAAGACCGCTGCTCCATAACCCTGTCCGCCTGCTCTGAGCAGGCGGACAGAGATCACCACAATTCAACCCGATCGAGTACGATCGGGTTGATTGACACCCCCCTGCTGGCGGCCGATTGTCTGCAAGTCTGAAGGGGGCGGCGTTGCACCAGCAGCTCACAAGAGCTGCTGGTGCAATGCTGAATATGGAGAGCATGTTGCTCTCCGCATTCAGCGATGTCTGTAGGACCTGATCCGCACTGTCGGGTCAGGTCCGACAGACATTTGATAAATAGGCCTCTATATGTGCTTATTATTATGTGTGTTTCTGTGCTTGTCATTTGTGTGTCCCTGTGCTTGACATTTTGTGTGTCTGTCTGTGTGTCATTTGTATGTGAGTGTGTCTGTGTGTGCTTGTCGTGTTGTTATGGGTGTATGATAATCTGGTGAACTAAGTCATAGAGGCCTATCTATCAAGCCGTCAACTTTCTTGCATTCGACGGAACCAATACGCTCACCTAACATCGCGGCCGCGGACCTGAATACGATCTCCATATTTATAAAAAAAGCCGACAAAAAGCTGCGCACCAAGTACAGGGCAATGAGTAGAGGACTTTTGTTAACTAGCAGTCATCGATCTCGCTGCTATTCGGCTTTTTAACAACTTTATTAATACCCTGTCACTAAACACCTTTTTTCTTTTCTTCATTTGAAGCACACATGATTCGGTTATTCTCTCCCCTCTCTATACGTGTTGCAGTCATATACCGCCCCCCTGGCTCCCCAACTCAATTTTTAGATCACTTTGCTGCCTGGCTTCCTTATTTCCTTTCCTCAGACACCCCTGCCCTCATTCTTGGCGACTTTAACATCCCTCTTGACAATCCCACTGCCTCCTCTGCAAAACAACTTCTTCAACTGACTTCCTCTTTCGGCCTGTCACAATGGACTGACTCTCCCACTCACAAAGATGGTCATTACCTTGATCTGATTTTCACCTATCGATGCACTCTTTCAAATTTAACAAACTCCCCTTTTCCTCTCTCTGACCATCATCTCCTAACTTGCAACATCCCTTTTCTACCTACAACTCCCCCTCCCTCTACCCCTCACACCAAACTTCACAGAAGCACTAAGTCACTAGATCTGCATCAGCTCGCTAGCTCTCTCAAACCTCTCCTCGCATCCATCACCTCCTTTTCCTGCCCTGACCAATCTATCTGCCAGTATAATTCCACCCTTACATCAGTCATTGACACTCTGGCCCCTCCAACCTTAGTTCAGAAACCACACTCTCATCCTCAGCCCTGGCATACTCCTCTGACACGATACCTACGCAGATGCTCCCGTACTGCTGAGCGACATTGGAGGAAATCTCGGAGTTCAGCTGACTTTCTTCACTACAAGTTCATCCTGAACTCCTACTATTCTGCCCTTAATCTTTATAAGCAACAATATTTCTCTAATCTCATCTCTACTCTTTCCTCTAACCCTAAACGTCTGTTCTTCACGTTCAACACTCTTCTCCGCCCACCCCCACCTCCTAACACAACCTCTCTCTCAGCTCAAGATTTTGCAAGCCACTTAACAAAAAAATTTACTCCATCAGAAGTGAAATCAGCTCTCATCATACTTCCAATCTCCCACCCCCTCAAAAGCTCACGATCACCCAAAACCCAAATATCCAAAAATGCAGCTCTTTTGCCCCTGTTAATGAGGATGAAGTTTCTGCCCTTATACTGTGCTCCCACCTCACTACCTGTCCCCTCGACCCCATCCCCTCACAGCTACTCCCCTCCCTCTCTTCTACCCTCACCCCCATACTCACACACATTTTCAACCTCTCCCTCAGCACTGGTATATTTCCCTCATCTCTAAAACATGCACTGGTCACACCTATCCTGAAAAAACCTTCCCTTGATCCAACCTCCCCTTCCAATTACCGCCCTATTTCCCTACTCCCTCTTGCCTCAAAGCTCCTCGAAAAGCTAGTTTACGCACGTCTATCCCATTTCCTTACACTAAACTCTCTTCTTGACCCACTGTAATCTGGATTTCGTTCCCATCACTCTACAGAGACAGCAATTGTGAAGGTTACAAATGACCTACTTACAGCAAAATCCAAAGGCCACTTCTCTCTGCTTATCCTCCTTGACCTGTCTGCAGCCTTTGACACTGTTGACCACCCTTTTCTGCTCCAAACCCTCCAATCCTTCGGCATCTGTGACACAGCTCTCTCGTGGTTCTCTTCCTATCTGACTAACCGTACATTTAGTGTAGCCTTCTCCGGAGCATCCTCTGCCCCGTTACCACTTTCTGTTGGGGTACCTCAAGGCTCTGTCCTTGGTCCCCTTCTCTTTTCAATCTACACGTCGTCACTAGGTTCCTTAATAAAGTCCCATGGGTTTCAATACCATTTGTATGCCGATGACACCCAAATCTACCTCTCTGCACCAGACCTACCTCCTTCCTTACTAACCCGTGTATTTCTCACATCTCATCTTGGATATCCTCTCACTACCGCTTCCACCTTAAAAACATCGCTAAAATTAGACATTTCCTTACACAAGATACAACCAAGATTTTAATCCACTCTCTCATCCTTTCCCGCCTCGACTACGGCAATTCCGTCCTCTCTGGTCTACCTAGCTGCCGCATAGCTCCTTTACAATCCATTATGAATGCCTCTGCCAGGCTCATCTTCCTTACTCGTCGCTCTTCATCTGCTGCACCTCTCTGTCAATCCCTTCACTGGCTTCCTCTTGCCTCTAGGATTAAAAATAAAATCCTCACCCTGACATATAAAGCTCTCAACTGCACTGCTCCCCCCTACATCTCAGAACTCATCTCTAGATACTCTCCCTCCCGTCCCCTTCGATCAGCTCAGGATCTCCTCCTCTCCTCCTCTCTTGTTACTTCCTCACATTCACGTTTACAGGACTTCTCCAGACTGGCCCCCATCTTGTGGAATTCCCTGCCTCGCTCCATAAGACTCTCCCCTAGTTTTTACAGCTTCAAGCACTCCCTAAAAACTCTACTATTCAGGGATGCATACAACCAACACTAACCTTCCCTAACGCCATTGCTTTCCCCTTGAACCCCTTAGAATGTAAGCCTATGGGCCCAGCTGTTTACAGATCGCTTCATAAGAGCCGACTACAACAGTGAAACTCTCGGCAGGGCCCTCTACCCACTTGACCCCTACAAAAGCTATCCTGTACACCGACTATGTTTACATTGCTGCGGAATCTGTTGGCGCTCTACAAATACCTGATAATAATAATAATAATAATAATAAACACCGCCACTATACTAAAATGTTTAACCCCTATCCCGCTGCTCCCGGTCCCTGCCGCAACTAAATAAAAGTATTAACCACTATCCCACTTCTCCCGGACCCTGCCACAACTAAATAAAAGTATTAACCCCTATCCCGCCACTCCCGGATCCCACCGCAACTAATTAAAAGTATTAACCCCTATCCCGCCGCTCCAGGACCCCACCGCAACTAAATAAAAGTATTAACCCCTAAACCCCTGGCCTCCGACATCACTACTACTAACTAAACCTATTAACCCCTAAACCGCCAGACCCCCACATCGCCATAAACTAAATTAAGCTATTAACCCCTTAACCTAACAACCCGCTAACTTTACATTAAAATTACAACATCCCTATCTTATAATAAATTTAAACTTACCTTAAGAATTAAAATAAACTATATTAAACTATTAATTAACCTACACTAACTATTATCCTACAATTAAATTAAACTATATTAAACTATTAATTAACCTACCCTAACTATTATACTAAAATTACATTAAACTACCAATTAAATTAACTATATTACGTATTAAAAAACCTGACCCTACTCAAATTATTTAAATCTACAATTAAAAATTTCTAAATTACAAAAATATAAACACTAAGTTACAAAAAATAAAAAACCACAGTATCAAAAATAAAAAAGAATTACACCTAATCTAATAGCCCTATCAAAATAAAAAAGCCCCCCCAAATAAAAAAAACACCTTGCCTACAATAAACTACCAATGGCCCTTAAAAGGGCCTTTTGGGGGGCATTGCCCCAAAGAAATCAGTTCTTTTACCTGTAAAAAAAAAATACAAACGCCCCCCCAACAGTAAAACCCACCACCCACACAACCAACCCCCCTCAAATAAAAACCCTATCTAAAAAACTTAAGCTCCCCATTGCCCTGAAAAGGGCATTTGTATGGGCATTGCCCTTAAAAGGACATTTAGCTCTTTTACTGCCCAGACCCTACTCTAAAAATAAAACCCTTAAAAAAACCTAACACTAACCCCCGACGATCCACTTAGAGTTTTTGAAGTTCCGCTTGAAGGATCCATCCAGCCAGCAAGAAGTCTTCATCCAGGTGGCCTCTTCCATCTTCCATCTTCATCCAGCCGGCGAAGTCTTCATCAATGCGGCCTCTTCTATCTTCATCCATCCGGCGAGGAGTGGGTCCATCCTGAAGACATCCGGTGCGGAGCGGGTCCATCCTGAAGGCAGCCGACGAGGAGCTCCTCTTCAATACAGTCTCTGCCGTAAACTGGATCTTGAATGCAAGTGACGTCATCCAAGATGGCGTCCCTTGCATTCCTATTGGCTGAACGGTTCCAATCAGCCAATAGGATTAGAGCCGCTAAAATCCTATTGGCTGTTCCAATCAGCCAATAGGATTTGAGCAGCTCTCATCCTATTGGCTGTTCCAATCAGCCAATAGGATTGAGCTCTCATCCTATTGGCTGATTGGAACACTGTAAGTGGATCGTCAGGGGTTAGTGTTAGGTTTTTTTAAGGGTTTTTTGGGTGGTTTTATTTTTAGAGTAGGGTCTGGGCAGTAAAAGAGCTAAATGCCCTTCTAAGGGCAATGCCCATACAAATGCCCTTTTCAGGGCAATTGGGAGCTTAGTTTTTTTAGATAGGGTTTTTATTGGGGGGGGTTAGTTGTGTGGGTGGTGGGTTTTACTGTTGGGGGGGTGTTTGCATTTTTTTTTTTACAGGTAAAAGAGCTGATTTCTTTGGGGCAATGCCCCACAAAAGGCCCTTTTAAGGGCCATTAATAGTTCATTGTAGGCTAGGGGTTTTTTATTTTGGGGGGGCTTTTTTTATTTTGATAGGGCTATTAGATTAGGTGTAATTCTTTTTGATTTTTGATACTGTGGTTTTTTATTTTTTGCAACTTATAGAGGCCTAGATTTAGAGTTGGGCGGTAGCCGTGAAAACCAGCGTTAGAGGCTCCTAACGCTGGTTTTTAACGCCCTCTGGTATTTGGAGTCAGTCATTAAAGGGTCTAACGCTCACTTTCCAGCCGCGACTTTTCCACACCGCAGATCTCCTTACGTCAATTGCGTATCCTATCTTTTCAATTGGATCTTTCTAACGCCGGTATTTAGAGTCGTGGCTGGAGTGAGAGTTAGAACTCTAACAACAAAACTCCAGCTGCAGAAAAAAGTCAGTAGTTAAGAGCTTTTTGGGCTAACGCCGGTTCATAAAGCTCTTAACTACTGTGCTCTACAGTACACTAACACTCATAAACTACCTATGTACCCCTAAACCGAGGTCCCCCCACATCGCCACCACTCGATTAAATTTTTTTAACCCCTAATCTGCCGATCGCCACCTACGTTATACTTATGTACCCCTAATCTGCTGCCCCTAACACCGCCGACCCCTATATTATATTTATTAACCTCTAATCTGCCCCCCACAACGTCGCCGCCAGCTACCTACAATAATTAACCCCTAATCTGCCGTCCGCAAAGCGCCGGCACCTACGTTATCCTTATGTACCCCTAATCTGCTGACCCTAACACCGCCGACCCCTATATTATATTTACTAACCCCTAATCTGCCCCCCACAACGTCGCCGCCACCTACCTACACTTATTAACCCTTAATCTGCCGAGCGGACCGCACCGCTACTATAATAAAGTTATTAACCCCTAATCCGCCTCACTCCCGCCTCAATAACCCTATAAGAAATAGTATTAACCCCTAATCTGTCCTCCCTAACATCGCCGACACCTAACTTCAAACATTAACCCCTAATCTGCCGACCGGAGCTCACCGCTATTCTAATAAATTTTTTAACCCCTAAAGCTAAGTCTAACCCTAACACTAACACCCCCCTAAGTTAAATATAATTTAAATCTAACAAAATAAATTAACTCTTATTATATAAATTATTCCTATTTAAAGCTAAATACTTACCTGTAAAATAAACCCTAATATAGCTACAATATAAATAATAATTATATTGTAGCTATTTTAGGATTTATATTTATTTTACAGGTAACTTTGTATTTATTTTAACCAGGTACAATAGCTATTAAATAGTTAAAATAATTACAAAATCACCTGTAAAATAAATCCTAACCTAAGTTACAATTAAACCTAACACTACACTATCAATAAATTAATTAAATAAAATACCTACAATTATCTACAATTAAACCTAACACTACACTATCAATAAATTAATTAAATACAATATCTACAAATAAATACAATGAAATAAACTAACTAAAGTACAAAAAATAAAAAAGAACTAAGTTACAAAAAATAAAAAAATATTTACAAACATTAGAAAAATATTACAACAATTTTAAACTAATTACACCTACTCTAAGCCCCCTAATAAAATAACAAAGCCCCCCAAAATAAAAAAATGCCCTACCCTATTCTAAATAAAAAAATTCAAAGCTCTTTTACCTTACCAGCCCTGAACAGGGCCCTTTGCGGGGCATGCCCCAAAGAATTCAGCTCTTTTGCCTGTAAAAAAAAAACATACAATACCCCCCCCCAACATTACAACCCACCACCCACATACCCCTAATCTAACCCAAACCCCCCTTAAATAAACCTAACACTAAGCCCCTGAAGATCTTCCTACCTTGTCTTCACCATGCCAGGTTCACCGATCGGTCCAGAGTCTTGATCCAAGCCCAAGCGGGGGGCTGAAGAGTGACGTCCATCCTCGGGCTGAAGTCTGGATCCAAGCGGCGGCTGAAGAAATCCATCATCGGGCTGAAGTCGGAAGTCCATCATCGGGATGAAGTCTTCTATCAAGCCGCATCTTCAATCTTCTTTCTTCTGGAGCGGAGCGGAGCCATCTTCTTTCCAACCGACGCGGATCCAACCTCTTCAACCGACGCCTACTCGCCGAATGAAGGTTCCTTTAAGGGACGTCATCCAAGATGGCGTCCCTCGAATTCCGATTGGCTGATAGGATTCTATCAGCCAATCGGAATTAAGGTAGGAAAATTCTGATTGGCTGATGGAATCAGCCAATCAGAATCAAGTTCAATCCGATTGGCTGATCCGATCAGCCAATCAGATTGAGCTCGCATTCTATTGGCTGATCGGAACAGCCAATAGAATGCAAGCTCAATCTGATTGGCTGATTGGATCAGCCAATCGGATTGAACTTGATTCTGATTGGCTGATTCCATCAGCCAATCAGAATTTTCCTACCTTAATTCCGATTGGCTGATAGAATCCTATCAGCCAATCGGAATTCGAGGGACGCCATCTTGGATGACGTCCCTTAAAGGAACCTTTATTCGGCGAGTAGGCGTCGGTTGAAGAGGTTGGATCCGCGTCGGTTGGAAAGAAGATGGCTCCGCTCCGCTCCCCTCCGCTCCAGAAGAAAGAAGATTGAAGATGCGGCTTGATAGAAGACTTCATCCCGATGATGGACTTCCGACTTCAGCCCGATGATGGATTTCTTCAGCCGCTGCTTGGATCCAGACTTCAGCCCGAGGATGGACGTCACTCTTCAGCCCCCCGCTTGGGCTTGGATCAAAACTCTGGACCGATCGGTGAACCTGGCATGGTGAAGACAAGGTAGGAAGATCTTCAGGGGCTTAGTGTTAGGTTTATTTAAGGGGGGTTTGGGTTAGATTAGGGGTATGTGGGTGGTGGGTTGTAATGTTGGGGGGGGGTATTGTATGTTTTTTTTTACAAGCAAAAGAGCTGAATTCTTTGGGGCATGCCCCGCAAAGGGCCCTGTTCAGGGCTGGTAAGGTAAAAGAGCTTTGAACTTTTTTAATTTAGAATAGGGTAGGGCATTTTTTTATTTTGGGGGCTTTGTTATTTTATTAGGGGGCTTAGAGTAGGTGTAATTAGTTTAAAATTGTTCTAATATTTTTCTAATGTTTGTAAATATTTTTTTATTTTTTGTAACTTAGTTCTTTTTTATTTTTTGTACTTTAGTTAGTTTATTTCATTGTATTTATTTGTAGATATTGTATTTAATTAATTTATTAATAGTGTAGTGTTAGGTTTAATTGTAAATTAGGTTAGGATTTATTTTACAGGTGATTTTGTAATTATTTTAACTATTTTAGCTATTAAATAGTTCTTAACTATTTAATAGCTATTGTACCTGGTTAAAATAAATACAAAGTTGCCTGTAAAATAAATATTAATCCTAAAATAGCTACAATATAATTATTATTTATATTGTAGCTATATTAGGGTTTATTTTACAGGTAAGTATTTAGCTTTAAATAGGAATAATTTATATAATAAGAGTTAATTTATTTTGTTAGATTTAAATTATATTTAACTTAGGGGGGTGTTAGTGTTAGGGTTAGACTTAGCTTTAGGGGTTAAAAAATTTATTAGAGTAGCGGTGAGCTCCGATCGGCAGATTAGGGGTTAATACTTGAAGTTAGGTGTCGGCGATGTTAGGGAGGGCAGATTAGGGGTTAATACTATTTCTTATAGGGTTATTGAGGCGGGAGTGAGGCGGATTAGGGGTTAATAACTTTATTATAGTAGCGCTCAGGTCCGGTCGGCAGATTAGGGGTTAATAAGTGTAGTTAGGTGGAGGCGACGTTGGGGGCGGCAGATTAGGGCTTAATAAATATAATATAGGGGTCGGCGGTGTTAGGGGCAGCAGATTAGGGGTACATAGGGATAATGTAGGTGGCGGCGGTGTACGGAGCGGCAGATTAGGGGTTAAAAATAATATGCAGGGGTCAGCGATAGCGGGGGCGGCAGATTAGGGGTTAATAAGTGTAAGGCTAGGGGTGTTTAGACTCGGGGTACATGTTAGAGTGTTAGGTGCAGACGTAGGAAGTGTTTCCCCATAGGAAATAATGGGGCTGCGTTAGGAGCTGAACGCGGCTTTTTTGCAGGTGCTTTTTTTTCAGCTCAAACAGCCCCATTGTTTCCTATGGGGGAATCGTGCACGAGCACGTTTTTGAGGCTGGCCGCGTCCGTAAGCACCGCTGGTATCTAGAGTTGCAGTGGCGTTAAATTATGCTCTACGCTCCCTTTTTGGAGCCTAACGCACTGAAAACCCAGCCATTCTGTAAACTCTAAATACCAGCGGTATTTAAATGGTGCGGGGGGAAAAAAGCACGCGTAGCTAATGCACCCCTTTGGCCGCAAAACTCTAAATCTAGGCGAGAGTTTTTTATTTTTTGTAACTTAGTGTTTTTTTATTTTTGTAACAGTGTTTTTATTTTTGTAACTTAGTGTTTACTTTTTGTAATATAAAATTTTTTAATTGTAGATTTAAATAATTTGAGTAGGGTTAGGTTTTTAAATATGTAATATAGTTAATTTAATTGGTAGTTTAATGTATTTTTGGTATAATAGTTAGGGTAGGTTAATTAATAGTTTAATATAGTTTAATTTAATTGTAGGATAATAGGGTAGGTTAATTAATAGTTTAATATAGTTTAATTTAGTTTAATTTAATTGTAGGATAATAGTTAGGGTAGGTTAATTAATAGTTAAATATAGTTTATTTTAATTCTAAAGGTAAGTTTAAATTTATTATATGATAGGGATGTTGTAATTTTAATGTAAAGTTAGCGGGTTGTTAGGTTAAGGGGTTAATAGCTTAATTTAGTTATGGCGATGTGGGGGGTTGGCAGTTTAGGGGTTAATAGGTTTAGTTAGTGGTAGTGATGTGGGAGGCCAGGGGTTTAGGGGTTAATACTTTTATTTAGTTTTGGTGGGGTCCGGGAGCGGCAGGATAGGGGTTAATACTTTTATTTAGTTGCGGTGGGGTCTGTGAGCAGTGGGATAGGGGTTAATACATTTTATTTAGTGGCGGCGATGTCGGTGCGGCAGATTAGGGGTGTTTAGACTCGGGATTTATGTTAGGGTGTTAGGTATAAACGTTACTGGTTTTCTACCATAGAAATCAATCTGGCAGCAGCGAACTTAAGTTTTCTGTTTGCTTTCAGACTCCCGTTGATTCCTATGGCATCCGCGGCCTCCACGGTGGCGGATTGAAAACCAGGTACGCTGGGCCGGAATAGTCTTGAAAAAGTGTCAAATAGTGCCTAATGTGTATTCAGAACATCTGTAATGACGTAAGCATTGATCTTTGTCGAATTGAGACCGGCAGATCGTATGTTACATCACATATTTCAAATTTTGCCGGTCTGTAGGCTTTGATAACTAGGTCGAATCAAGTTTGCCACAGTTACGATGCGGAATTCCAGCGTATTTCAGGTTGACGGCTTGATAAATATCCCCCATAGAATATACCCCTATTAATGATCCATGTTGTGCTTTTTAAATTCTGTAATAAATTGTACACTTCTGTGTGTGCTTGTTGTTATGTGCATGTGATTTAATGTGTGTCTGTGTGTGCTTGCCATTATATGTGTGTGTGTGCTTGCTATTATGTATATGTCATTATGTGTAAGTATGACTAAATACACGTGCGTGTGTGTCTGTGTGTGCATGCCATTATGTGTGTGTGATTATATGTAAGTGTGTGTGTCTGTGTGTGCTTGCCATTATGTGTGTGTGATTATATGTAAGTGTGTGTGTCTGTCTGTGTGTGCTCGCCATTATGCATGTGTGATTTTATGTAAGTCTGTGTGTGCTTGTGATTATGTGTTCGATTATATAACAGTGTGTGTGTACTTACCATTATGTGTGTGTAATTATTTGTAAGTGAATTGTGTGTGTGTGTTTGTGTGTGCTTCTAATTTTCTGTGTGTGATATGTGAGTGTCTGTTTGTTCTTGCCATTATGTGTGTGTGTGATTTTATAAGTGTACGTGTATCTCAGCGCCAACTAGACCTTGTATGCCCGGAGTGTGTGTGTGATTTTATGTAAGTCTGTGTGTGCTTGTGATTATGTGTTTGATTATATAACAGTGTGTGTACTTACCATTATGTGTGTGTAATTATTTGTAAGGGAAGTGTGTGTGTGTGTGTCTGTGTGCGCTTCTAATTTTCTGTGTGTGATATGTGAGTGTCTGTGTGTGTTTGCCATTATGTGTGTGTGATTATATGTAAATATGGGTGTGTCTGTGTGTGCTTGTCATTATGTTTGTGTGATTATATTTAGGTGTGTGTCTGCTTGCCATTATATGTGTGATTATATATAAGTGTGTGTGTCTGTGTGTGCTTGCCATTATGTGTGTGTGATTATATGTAAATATGGGTGTGTCTGTGTGTGCTTGTAATTATGGTTGTGTGATTATATCTAAGTGTGTGTCTGCTTGCCATTATGTATGTGATTATATGTGTGTGTGTCTGTGTGTGTTTGCCATTATTTGTGTGTGATTATATGTAAGTGTGCGTGTGTGCTTGCTATTATGTATGTGATTATATGTAAGTATGTGTGTGTACTTGCCAGTATGTGTGTGTAATTATATGTAAATGTGTGTGTGTCTGTGTGTGCTTGCTATTGTTTGTGTGTGATTATATGTAAGTGTGTGTGCCTGTGTGTGCTTGCCATTATGTGTGTGTGATTATATGTAAGTGTGTGTCTGTGTGTGCTTGTTGTTATGTGCATGTGATTTAATGTGTGTCTGTGTGTGCTTGCCATTATGCGTGTGTGATTATATGTAAATGTGTGTGTGTGTGCTTGCTATTATGTATACGTCATTATGACTAAATACATGTGTGTGTGTGTGTCTGTGTGTGCATGCCATTATATGTGTGTGATTATATGTAAGTGTGTGTGTGTCTGTGTGTGCTTGCCATTATGTTTGTGTGAATATATGTAAGTGTGTGTGTCTGTGTGTGCTTGCCATTATGCGTGTGTGATTTTCTGTAAGTCTGTGTGTGCTTGTGATTATGTGTTTGATTATATAACAGTGTGTGTGTACTTACCATTATGTGTGTGTAATTATTTGTAAGTGAATTGTGTGTGTGCTTCTAATTTTCTGTGTGTGATATGTGAGTGTCTGTTTGTTCTTGCCATTATGTGTGTGTGATTTTATGTAAGTCTGTGTGTGCTTGTGATTATGTGTTCGATTATATAACAGTGTGTGTACTTACCATTATGTGTGTGTAATTATTTGTAAGGGAAGTGTGTGTGTCTGTGTGCGCTTCTAATTTTCTGTGTGTGATATGTGAGTGTCTGTGTATGTTTGCCATTATGTGTGTGTGATTATATGTAATTGTGGGTGTGTCTGTGTGTGCTTGTCATTATGTTTGTGTGATTATATTTAGTTGTGTGTCTGCTTGCCATTATGTGTGTGATTATATGTAAGTGGTTGTGTCTGTGTGTGCTTGCCATTATGTGTGTGTGATTATATGTAAATATGGGTGTGTCTGTGTGTGCTTGTAATTATGGTTGTGTGATTATATCTAAGTGTGTGTCTGCTTGCCATTATGTATGTGATTATATGTGTGTGTGTCTGTGTGTGTTTGCCATTATTTGTGTGTGATTATATGTAAGTGTGCGTGTGTGCTTGCCATTATGTATGTGATTATATGTAAGTGTGTATGTGTACTTGCCAGTATGTGTGTGTAATTATATATAAGTGTGTGTGTCTGTGTGTGCTTGCTATTGTTTGTGTGTGATTATATGTAAGTGTGTGTGTGCTTGTCATTATGTGTGTGTGATTATATGTAATTGTGTGTCTGTGTGTGCTTGTTGTTATGTGCATGTGATTTAATGTGTGTCTGTGTGTGCTTGCCATTATGCGTGTGTGATTATATGTAAATGTGTGTATGTGTGCTTGCTATTATGTATATGTCATTATGTGTAAGTATGACTAAATACATGTGTGTGTGTGTCTGTGTGTGCATGCCATTATGTGTGTGTGATTATATGTAAGTGTGTGTGTCTGTGTGTGCTTGCCATTATGTTTGTGTGAATATATGTAAGTGTGTGTGTCTTTGTGTGCTTGCCATTATGTGTGTGTGATTATATGTAAGTGTGTGTGTTTGTGTGTGCTTGCCATTATGCGTGTGCGATTATATGTAAGTGTGCGTGTGTGTATTTGCCAGTATGTGTGTGTAATTATATGTAAGTTTGTGTGTGTATGTGTGTGCTTGCCATTATGTTTGTGTGAATATATGGAAGTGTGTGTGTCTGTGTTTGCTTGTCAATATGTGCGTGTGATTATATGTAAGTGAGTGTTCTTGCTATTATGTGTGTGTGATTATATGTAAGTGTGTGTCTGCTTGCCATTGTGTTTGTGATTATATGTGTGTGTGTCTGTGTGTGCTTGCAATTATGTGTGTGTGATTATATGTAAGTGTGTGTGTTTGTGTGTGCTTGTCGTTATGTGGGTGTGATTTAATGTGTGTGTGTGTGCTTGCGAGTATGTGTGTGTAATTAAATGTCAGTGTGTGTGTCTGTGTGTGCTTGCCATTATGTGTGTGTGATTATATCTAAGTGTGTGTGTCTGTGTGTGTTTGCCATTATGCGTGTGTGATTATATGTAAATGTGCGTGTGTGTACTTGCCAGTATGTGTGTGTAATTATATGTATCTGTGTGTGTGTGTGTATGTGTGTGCTTGCCATTATGTTTGTGTGAATATATGTAAGTGTGTGTGTCTGTGTGTGCTTGTCAATATGTGCGTGTTATTATATGTAATGTTTGAGTGTTCTTGCTATTATGTGTGTGTGATTATATGTAAGTGTGTGTCTGCTTGCCATTGTGTTTGTGATTATATGTGTGTGTGTCTGTGTGTGCTTGCCATTATGTGTGTGATTATATGTACGTGCATGTCTCTGCGTGTGCTTGCCATTTTTTGTGTGTGATTATATGTAAGTGTGTGTGTGTCTGTGTGTGCTTGCAATTATGTGTGTGTGATTATATGTAAGTGTGTGTGTCTGTGTGTGCTTGTCGTTATGTGGCTGTGATTTAATGTGTGTGTGTGCTTGGGAGTATGTGTGTGTAATTAAATGTCAGTGTGTTTGTCTGTGTGTACATGCCATTTTGTGTTTGTGATTATATGTAAGTGTGTGTGTGTGTGTGTGTGTGCTTGCATTATGTATGTGATTATATGTAAGTGTGTGTGTGTGTACTTGCCAGTATGTGTGTGTAATTATATGTAAGTGTGTGTGCGTCTGTGTGTGCTTGTCATTATGTGTGTGTAAATATATTTAAGTGTGTGTGTCTGTGTGTGCTTGCCATTATATGTGTGTGATTATATGTAAGGGTGTGTGTCTGTGTGTGCTTATCGTTATGTGTGTGTGATTATATGTAAGTGTTTGTGTGTTCTTGCCATTAGGTGTGTGTGACTATATGTAAGTGTGTGTTTTTGCCATTATGTGTGTGTGATTATATGTAAGTGAATCTGTCTGTATGTGCTTGCCATTATGTGTGTGTGATTTTATGTAAGTCTGTGTGTGCTTGTGATTATGTGTTCGATTATATAACAGTGTTTGTGTACTTACCATTATGTGTGTGTAATTATTTGTAAGGGAAGTGTGTGTGTGTTTGTGTGTGCTTCTAATTTTCTGTGTGTGATATGTGAGTGTCTGTTTGCCATTATGTGTGTGTGATTATATGTAATTGTGGGTGTCTGTGTGTGCTTGCCATTATGTGTGTGTGATTATATGTAAATATGGGTGTGTCTGTGTGTGCTTGTCATTATGTTTGTGTGATTATATTTAGGTGTGTGTCTGCTTGCCATTATGTGTGTGATTATATGTAAGTGTGTGTGTCTGTGTGTGCTTGCCATTATGTGTGTGTGATTATATGTAAATATGGGTGTGTCTGTGTGTGCTTGTAATTATGGTTGTGTGATTATATCTAAGTGTGTGTCTGCTTGCCATTATGTGTGTGATTATATGTGTGTGTGTCTGTGTGTGTTTGCCATTATTTGTGTGTGATTATATGTAAGTGTGCGTGTGTGCTTGCCATTATGTATGTGATTATATGTAAGTGTGTGTGTACTTGCCAGTATGTGTGTGTAATTATATGTAAATGTGTGTGTGTCTGTGTGTGCTTGCTATTGTTTGTGTGTGATTATATGTAAGTGTGTGTCTGTGTGCGCTTGTTGTTATGTGCATGTGATTTAATGTGTGTCTGTGTGTGCTTGCCATTATGTGTGTGTGATTATATGTAAGTGTGTGTGTCTGTGTGTGCTTGCCATTATGTTTGTGTGAATATATGTAAGTGTGTGTGTCTGTGTGTGCTTGCCATTATGTGTGTGTGATTATATGTAAGTGTGTGTGTCTGTGTGTGCTTGCCATTATGCGTGTGTGATTATATGTAAGTGTGTGTGTGTGTACTTGCCAGTATGCGTGTGTAATTATATGTGTGTGTGTATGTGTGTGCTTGTCAATATGTGCGTGTGATTATATGTAAGTGTTTGAGTGTTCTTGCTATTATGTGCGTGTGATTATATGTAAGTGTGTGTCTGCTTGCTATTATGTGTGTGTGATTATATGTAAGTGTGTGTCTGCTTGCCATTGTGTTTGTGATTATATGTGTGTGCTTGCCATTATGTGTGTGATTATATGTAAGTGCATGTGTCTGTGTGTGCTTGCCATTTTTTGTGTGTGATATATAAGTGTGTGTGTGCTTGCCATTAAGTGTGTGTGATTATATGTAAGTGTGTGTGTGTGTGTGTCTGTGTGTGCTTGCCATTTTTTGTGTGTGATATATAAGTGTGTGTGTGCTTGCCATTAAGTGTCTGTGATTATATGTAAGTGTGTGTGTGTGTGTGCTTGCAATTATGTGTGTGTGATTATATGTAAGTGTGTGTGTCTGTGTGTGCTTATCATTATGTGCATGTGATTTAATGTGTGTGTGTGTGTGTGTGCTTGCGAGTATGTGTGTGTAATTAAATGTCAGTGTGTTTGTCTGTGTGTGCATGCCATTATGTGTTTGTGATTATATGTAAGTGTGTGTGTGTGTGCTTGCATTATGTATGTGATTATATGTAAGTGTGTGTGTACTTCCCAGTATGTGTGTGTAATTATATGTAAGTGTGTGTGTGTCTGTGTGTGCTTGTCATTATGTGTGTGTAAATATATTTAAGTGTGTGTGTCTGTGTGTGCTTGCCATTATGTGTGTGTGATTATATGTAAGGGTGTGTGTCTGTGTGTGCTTATCATTATGTGTGTGTGATTATATGCTAGTGTGTGTCTGCTTGCATTGTGTTTTTGATTATATGTGTGGGTGTGTGTCTGTGTGTGCTTGCTATTATGTGTGTGTGATTATATGTAAGTTTGTGTGTCTGTGTATGCTTGCCATTATGTGTGAGTGTGATTATATATAAGTGTGTGTCTGTGTGTGTTTTCCCATTTTCCGTGTGTGATATTTTAGTGTCTGTGTGTGCATGCCATTATGTGTGTGTGATTATATGTGTGTCTGCTTGCCATTATGTGTATTGCTTGCCATTATGTGTATAATTATAAGTAAGTGTGTGTGTCTGTGATTGCCATTATGTGTGTGGGATTACATGTAAGTGTGTGTGTGCTTGCCGTTATGTATGTGTGATTATGTGTAAGTGTTTGTGCTTTCCATTATGTGTGTGTGATTATATGTAAGATTATATGTATGTGTGTGTGTCAGTGTGTGCTTGCCATTATGTGTATGTGATTATATGTAACTGTGTGTGTCTATGTGGGCTTTCCATTATGTGTGTGATATTATATGTAAATTTGTATGCCTGTATTTGCTTGCCATTATGTGTTTTGATGATATATGTGTGTGTGTGCTTGTCATTATATGTGTGTGATTATATGTAGGTGTGTGTTTGCTTGCAATTATGTGTGTGATCATATGTAAGTGTGTGTGTGTGCCAATATGTGTGTGATTATATGTAAGTGTGTGTGTCTGTGTGTGCTTGTCGTTATGTGTGTGTCATTATGCATAAGTATGTGTGTCTGCTTGCCATTATGTGTATGATTATATGTGTGTGTGTCTGTGTGTGCTTGCTATTATGTGTGTGTGTGATTATGTGTGTGTTTGTGCTTGCTGGTATGTGTGTGTGATTATATGTAAGTGTGTGTATCTTAAATGTGAGTGTCTGCGTGTTTATTATTATGTGTGTGTGCGTGTGTCTGTGTGTACTTTTCCATTTATGTGTGTGTGATTATGTGTAAGTGTATGTGTCTGTGTGTGCTTGCCATTATGGGTGTGTGATTATATGTAAGTGTGTGTGCTTGGCATTATGTGTGTGATTATATGTAAGTGTGCGTGTGTGCTTGCCATTATATGTGTGTTATTATATGTAATTGTGTGTGTCTGTGCATGCTTGCCATTATGTGTGTATGTGATTATATCTGAGTGTGTGTCTTCTTGCCATAATATATTTGTGATTATATGTAAGTGTGTGTGTCTGTGTGTGCTTTCCATTATGTTTATGTGATTAAATGTGATTGTTTGTGTGTGCTTGCCATTATGTGTGTTCGATTATATGTAAGTGTGTGTGAGTTTGCTTGGCATTATGCTTGTGTGATTATTTGTAAGTGTTTGTATGTCTGTGTTTGCTTTCCATTCATGTGTGTGACTATATGTAATTGTATGTGTCTGTGTGTGCTTGTCATTATATGTGTGATTATATGTAAATGTGTGTGTCTGTGTGTGCTTGCCATTATGTGTGATTATATGTAAGTGTGTGTGTGTGTCTGTGTCTGCTTGTGTGATTATATGTAAGTGTGTGTTTGTGTTTGCTTTTCATTATGTGTGTGATTATATGTAAGTGCATGTGTCTGTGTGTGATATATAAGTGTGTGTGTGCTTGCCATTATGATTGTGTGATTATATGTAATTGTGTGTTTGCTTGCCATTATGTGTGTGTGATTATATGTGCGTGTCTGCTTTCCATTATGTGTGTGATTATATGTGTGTGTGTGTGTGTGTGTGTGTGCTTGTCATTGTGTGTGTGTGATTATACGTGTGTGTGTCTGTGTGTGCTTGCCATTGTGTGTATGTGATTCTTTAAAAGTGTGTGCTTGACATTATGTGTGTGTGTGATTCTCATTATATGTATCTGTGTGCTTGATATTGTGTCTTTGTGCTTGTTTTTATGAGTGTGTCTGTGTGATCTTGTCATTATGTGTGTGTTTGATTATATGTATGTGTGTGTTTGTCATTATATGTGTGTGAGATTAAATGTGCATGAGTGTGCGTCTGTGTATGTGTGTGTGTATTTGGTATGTGTGTGGGTATGAGTATATGTGTGGGTATGAGTATATGTGTGGGCGTGTCATAAAGCACTGTAGAGTTCGGCAGGAGATTGAGTACACTGCAGAGCCACAAAGTGGATTGATGACCTTAAAGGGGTATGAAACCTAAAAATGTTATTTTGTTATTTAGATAGAGCAGCAATTTTAAAGAACTTTCTAATTTGCTTCTATTATCAATTGTTTTGCTCTCTTAGTATCTTTTGCAAAAGATAGGAGTGTGCCCATGTCTGGAGCACTATTTGGCAGCAGTTTTGCCAGAATCGTATCCGTAGATGATATCATTATTTACTGCCATGTAAATTTGTTTTTGAAACATTCGCCCACCCCTACTCCAGACACTTACCTAAGTATTTTTTCAACAAATAATACCATGGGAACAAAAATTTTTTATAATAGAAGTAAATTGGAAACTGTATGCTCTGTCTTAATAACAAAAGAAAATTTGTTCCATATCCCTTTAAAGCCAGTGCAGATTAATACTAAAAAAATGGGGCATCCTAATAACCACATAGGTAAATATGGTGGACTACCCTTTACTACCTAGTCCTACCCTTTACTTGTTTTTTTCCAACTTTTGTTATCACACAATTCATCTAGCTGTAACCCTTTTTTATTTAAAGGGATATGAAACCCAATATTTTTTCTTTAATGATTCAAATAGAGCATGTAATGTTAAGCAACTTTCTAATTTACTCCTATTATCAATTTTTCTTTGTTATCCTAGTATCTTTATTTTAAAAGCAGGGATGTAATCTTAGGAGCTGGCCCATTTTTGCTTCAGCACCCTGAATAGCGCTTGCTGATTTATGGCTAAATGCAATTAAGAATTTTGCTCTAGAAACGGCCCTGATGTGGGATGACTTTTGGTAGAGCTATTTTATGTTTTCTCTTTGTTTTTTTCTCATTATTTGTTGCTACTCTGTGAGATTGGACACGATTAGAAATACATTGTCAAAATGGTTAAAGGGACACTGAACCCAAATGTTTTCTTTTGTGATTCAAATAGAGCAGGCAATTTTAAGCAACTTTCTAATTTACTCCTATTATCAATTTTTCTTTGTTCTCTTGCTATCTTTATTTGAAAAATAAGGCATCTAAGCTAAGGAGCTAGACAAGTTTTGGTTCAGACCATGGACAGCACTTGTTTATTGGTGGGTGAATTTATCCACCAATCAGCAAGAACAACCCAGGTTGTTCACCAAAAATGGGCCGGCATCTAAACTTACATTCTTGCTTTTCAAATAAAGATACCAAGAGAATGAAGACAATTTGATAAATGGAGTAAATTAGAAAGTTGCTTAAAATTGCATTCTCTATCTGAATCACAGAAGAAAAAAATTTGGGTTCAGTGTCCCTTTAAACCACTACTCTGAGAAATCAGCATTTTGTGTAATTTTAAAATTTGAGGAATATTTGTATTGCTAGAAATGCTATACCTACTAATTTTCATCATAAATTACAAGATGGTGCATAGCGACAAAAAAATATACATTTTATCTTCTGATTTTTAATTGTTAAATTTTAAATTGTTAATATTTTTGGATGGTGAACTGATGCTAAATGTGGGGCATTAGAAAGTGTGTTTCAGATATTTAGAAAATAATGATTACTGTGCTGCTTTTTACTATGTACACCATCGAAGATTACACCAAAAAATAAATATATATATATATATATATATATATATATATATATATATATATATATATATATATATATATATATAAATATATATATATATATACAGGTAGCCCTCAGTTTACTCCGGGGTTAGGTTCCAGAAGGAATGGTTGTAAATCGAAACCGTTGTAAATTGAAACCCAGTTTATAATGTAAGTCAATGGGAAGTGAGGGAGTTAGGTTCCAGGCCCCTCTCAAAATTGTCATAAGTAACACCAAATACATTATTTTTAAAGCTTTGAAATGAAGACTTTAAATGCTGAACAGCATTATAACCCTAATAAAATAATCACACAACACAGAATATATAATTAAACTAAGTTAAATGAACAAAAACATTTGATAAACAGCATTAGAAACCTAAAAAAATAATTACACAACACAGACTTTACTTGCATTTTTCTGCAAACAGTTCTTTGTATGCATTCCAATCTGGACTGATTTATAGACAGGAAGATCTTGTTCCTTTGAAATCTGCTCGATATCTCAGGTCTGGTTAAACTGATTAATTTCAGCTTGCTTGGCTTGCATATATTTGCTGTAACACAAGTGGACAGCTCCACCTACTGACTATTTTAATCAATGCACTGCTTTTCAATAGCAGTCACATGACTGGAAAAAAAAAGGTTGTTATTCTGAAACGGTGCAAATTAAACCGTTGTAAACCAAGGGCCACCTGTATATTGCATTTCATATGGTGGCATTTTCCCAAATAATGATATTACTGCAAATTAAATGAAAACATAAAAATTAGGTATAATTGGAATGGGTACCTCACATTTTGTTTCTCCAGATTATGCATAAATACAATGGGTGAAATAAAACAGCTCTAGCACAAGGGTGTGAAAAACATTTTATAGGAGATTACATTTTTTTTGTCCCTTTAATTTCAGAATATCCTGTCATTGTGCATTACTGTGAGCACATACATTTTTTTTACAACAAAAGTGGGGACAGTTAATTGCACCCTTGATAGCACTGAATGATGACTTTTAAAATGATTGTTTCCATAATAAGACAAACCAAAAATCTCATCAGCCATTGTAAATCTAGATAGTCTATATTTTCTAACAATAAAGGGCAGAAAAGAAAAAAAACCTTATCAGCCACTGTAAATTTAAATGGTATTTTATGAATTGTAATCAGGCAACCTATGTAACATGTAATCCACTGTATTCTGCAAAAAAAAACAAAAACACACGACTATACTACTTTGTTTCATCAAGTAATTCAACACAAGGACTTACCACCATCTTATGACAGTCACTGGTCAAGTGTTGGTCAATAGAAGAGAAGTCTGGTAGATGTGAAAAACCAGCAATGAGTGTGGCCCACTGTGTGGGTAGTCCACACCAGTAAGATATCAAGTTCTGTACTCAATACCTATAAATCTGTAAACGCAAGTAAAAAATCCAAGGGAGATTCAAGAGCACTCACTAGCTACACAAGAGGCAAGTGAGAAAGGGAACTAGCACATTCTCTGCCACTCATATGTAGCAAAGAGTGAACTATGATGTCACAGAACTGTTTTGTCATCAAAGAAAGAGCAGGGACAGTTTCTATAGCAATGAAAAATAAATGGATACCCTTCAGGCCTTTACAATATTAGGCTCAACATGTCCTGTTATTTTAAGTACTAATATGTGAATTTTGGTTATAAACAATCAGATCCATGATTATCTTTAATTTGCCTGTTCCATTTGATACAAAAGTGTTACCTTTGGCTTCTAGTTATTACAAACCATCACTCATGGTATGAACCAAAGATACAGAGTTTCAGTTCATATATCTGGTTTTAACCTTTATGGTTTGGCAAAGTAGTCACTGATCAACGCCTTATTTATTGATGACCTATGGATAACTATGACAACTCGATTAATGACAGGATTTTGCGTATTTGTCTTGCCATATTACTACTATTATGTACATATAGAAGAACTTCAACTTACACAATCATTTGCAAGAAAGCTTATAACAGACCTTCTAACAAGGGCTATGCTGTCCCTTATCTGTTGTCACTAATTCCCTCTTTGGTTCCTTAGATCCTTGCAGAGAAGAGCCCTTAAAAGTGTTGTACAGTAAATACTCTTAGTTTCCCTCAATAGAACATGCGAGACTGTGTCTTATTGAGTTAAAGCAGGTTACAACGTTTATTTTCAAAGGCACAGATATTAAAACACATAGCAGTTGAATAAGCACAGCAGTTGGAAAAGCACATCAGTTGGAAAAGCACAACAGTTGGATTAGCACAGCAGTTGAATTAGCACAATTTGAATACAAAGGGTTGACCAACAACCACTCAGTTTCCCCACCAGTTGCCTTCCCACAATCCCTGGCATCTTGGTGTCTGGGGACAGATAATTAAATTAACTCTGGACACCAAGCCGCATTGTGTAATATTTAACAAAACATAAGAAATACATTTTACTTAATAACAGTTATCACAAAAACAGTAATATATACAAAGTTGAAAAGAGTGTTGGGTAGGGTAAACCTGTGACATTACCCCACCCCCATTAGGAAAAGACAATCCGGGGTTGCCCAGATGGGTAAATCTGTGATTGGCTGGCACTTTAATGTTCACGTTGCCTGGATAGTCCATCTGTATTGCTGTTATGTCTTCCTGGACGATGCTGAATAGAAAAGTTAAAGTTTGCAATGCCAAGCTCCAATGCAAAAGTGTCCCATTGTCTCCTGAGGCCCTGTTTAGTCATACCAGCGGGTTATGGTACGTTATGATGGTAAATTCCTTCCGGTACAGATAAGGCTAAAATCTTTTGAGTGCCCACACAAGAGCAAGTTTTCTGCTTTGATAGGCTACCGGGTGCTCCTCTCCATTGTCATCCACCTGGCTCAGGACTGCTCCGAGGACGTACATAGAGGCGTCGGTGTGCACCAAAAATCTTTTGTTATATTTGGGGGCAGCCAATACCGGGGCAGCGATTTTTTGGGTTAGGTCCGTTAGGGGTTTGGCTATCACACTGTAATTGGGGAAAAACTTCAGATAGTAGCCTGCCGTGCCTAGGAAAGCTAACACCTGCTTTTTAGTCTAGGGAATGGGCCAGTTTACAATTGCCTTGATTTTGGCCGGTTCTGGTCTCAGCCTTCCCTATCTGGCACTTGTCTGGGCAGATGGTAATACCTGCCTGCTGTAATGCTGTAAAATATTAATAACTCCTGTTGAGTTAGTGTGTGAGCTTGTTAATGTGCATCAGGATTCACTCGTAAGCAAAAACTTTTAACTTGTAATGTAATACACACACTTCCAGACGCACGCAAAAAAAGATTTATTCTATCAAAGTTCATGCTCGAGTGGTGGCGCTAAATACCGGTCCACTTGTAATCGAGCCCCCTGTGCGCTAAATTTAGTTTGCCCCCCTGTATCCTCTTCAGACACCAAATTCCCATAGCATACCCTACGCTATCCACTATGCTAGCCTTCCTCAATTCAATGCAGCACTATCAGCTCCACTTACAGCACCACCCTGGCATCTTAATCCGACACCAATATTTATGTTTAGCGCAGCTTCTATAGTGCTCAGTTAAGGACCTGGGATCCTGTCAGTTGTGCAACAAAGTCCTGTTGCTCAGGTAGCAATGATGGAGTTTTACAAAGTCCCGTTACCCAGGTAGCAATGATGGAGTTTTACAAAGTCCCGTTACCCAGGTAGCAACGATGGAGTTTTACAAAGTCCCGTTACCCAGGTAGCAATGATGGAGTTTTACAAAGTCTTGTTACTCAGGTAGCAATGATGGAGTTTTACAAGCTCCTGTTACCCAGGTAGCAATGATGGGGTGTTGCAAAGTCCTGTTACCTAGGTAGCAATGATGGGGTGTTGCAAAGTCCTGTTACCTAGGTAGCAATGATGGAGTTTTACAAACTCCTGTTACCCAGGTAGCAATGATGGGGTGTTGCAAAGTCCTGTTACCCAGGTAGCAATGATGGAGTTTTACAAAGTCTTGTTACTCAGGTAGCAATGATGGAGTTTTACAAAGTCATGTTACTCAGGTAGCAATGATGGAGTTTTACAAAGTCTTGTTACCCAGGTAGCAATGATGGAGTTTTACAAAGTCCTGTTACCCAGGTAGCAATGATGGAGTTTTACAAGCTCCTGTTACCCAGGTAGCAATGATGGGGTGTTGCAAAGTCCTGTTACCCAGGTAGCAATGATGGAGTTTTACAAAGTCTTGTTACCCAGGTAGCAATAATGGAGTTTTACAAAGTCTTGTTACCCAGGTAGCAATGATGGAGTTTTACAAAGTCTTGTTACTCAGGTAGCAATGATGGAGTTTTACAAAGTCCTGTTACCCAGGTAGCAATGATGGCGTTTTACAAGCTCCTGTTACCCAGGTAGCAATGATGGATTGTTGCAAAGTCCTGTTACCTAGGTAGCAATGATGGGGTGTTACAAAGTCCTGACACCCAGGTAGAAATGATGGAGTTTTACAAAGTCCTGTTACCCAGATGGTAATGATGGAGTTTTACGAAGTCTTGTTACCCAGGTAGCAATGATGGGGTGTTGCAACATCAAATAATTTCTGTTGAAACCCAAAGTTTGTGAAAAAATTAATGATTTTATTTTATGATCATATTTTGCATACATCTAACTGCCAGATAGTTTCATGAACTATACCAAAATAGGCCTAGGTCAATATTTCTGGTTGTCTACTTTTAAAATATATATAGTTTTGGGGGTCAATTTTGAGAATTTTGGCAGTTCTGCTATACCAAATGAGAATGACCTCATTGCATTATTTTAGAACAAGTATAAATAGTTGCAGATAAAAACCTTAAAATGATCAAAAATAATGCAAAATATATACATGTGTGGTCTTAGCTGAATAAGAGGACACCAATGAACACATTTTTAGATTATTATTTTTTCTACATTTTGAAAGTTGCAGATTTTTATATACTTTTTTTTTTTTTACTTTGGGGTAAATTTACAATAATTTCTTAATTATTTGAATAAGTAGCTAGTTGAAACAGTTATCCACAGAAGGCGCTTTTTATGTTACATATATATGTGTATAGGTTTTATAGGTAAATCAAATAAAACAAAGACTTTATTTCTGTTTAAATGGAGTGAAAGCAGAAATGCTAAAAATTATCTGGTACTTTGAGCAAATTTTTCTCTAAAATTCCTGGAAGTGAAGGGGTTAAACAACACAGAAATATTATATATATATATATATATATATATATATATATATATATATATATATATATATATATATATAAAACTTACAATTTTCCCTCCCCAAATTTTTTGTATTAGGGTCCTCTGTGGAAGTCAATACTTCTATATAAAGATATAAAAGTATTACGATAAGTTATATTACTTAACAAGCTATGATTCATCAAAGTATGTATTATTTACAAATACAGTTATAAGCATTTTAAATAAAAAGTCACAAAATTCAATGTCACATATAAGTAAACTGGTAATAATATATACCTGGCTCAGGCACTATAGACATGTAGGATATCTCTTTAACGTCTTCTTCAGCTATAACAAAAATAAATAATATTACACATTTGTATTGGTCATATGATCAGTATGGTTTAGAATATTAGAACACGTAAACAAACACCTATAATTTACCTTGTCAATAAATTTAACTTATTCAAAATTTACTACTTTGTTAAACATAATGTTTTAATTAAAGTACGTTTTTAATTTATTAATAATAATAATTTGAACAAATATTTACAATTACACATTATTAAAATAGTTTTATGATGTTAATTATTTTATTGCACATTACAAGTATTATTCTTAAAAAGACTAACAATAAAAAGATTGTTTTTTTATGACAAAGGCCCAGATTACAAGTGGTGCACTAATGATAGTGCGAATTGCGATATTGCTTGAGTGCGCTAATATTTGCACACAACTTGATTTTACAAATGCATGATACATGCCATTTACCAGAGAATAATTAGCCTGGCCGACATCGCTCTAGTCACAGGGTCAGCAACCTTCGGCTCCCAGATGTTCTGTAACTACATTTCCCATGATGCTCAGATAGCCTAAAGAGTGTCTCAGCATCGTGGGAAATGTAGTTCCAAAACATCTGGGAGCCGAAGGTTGCTGACCCCTGCGGTCTAGTGCAACCTATACTTTCAATGGATATTGTGACCACACTAATTAGAGAGCATATAACAAATTTAAGGTTGTTCTTGAGCGAAAGCTGAAACTGCGCTAAAATATTTAGTGCAGGTTGATACCTAAAGTAAAGTGCAAGGCTTAAAACAAATGTTCACAAAACCCATCAAAAACATATTAAAATAAAGTGTTACACTCATAGATACACGTTTTAATATACCAATAAAAATGTTTTAAAAGATTGAAAAGGGATATGGTATATGGCAAGCTGTTTGACTGGGAAGGGGTCCAATTTTTATATAAATGCCTTAAAGGGATACTGAACCCAAAAATTTTCTTTCATGATTCAGATAGAGCATGCAATTTTAATCAACTTTCTAATTTACTCCTATTATTTTTTTCGTTCTTTTGGTATCTTTATTTGAAAATGCAGGAATGTAAGCTTACGAACTAGACCATCTTTGGTTCAGCACCTGAGTAGCGATTGCTGATTGGTGGCTAAATGCAGCCACCAATTAGAAAGCGCTATCCATTTAGGGCCCTAAATCACTCAAGTTTAATTTGACTTTCCTATTACTTTAAATTATGACATTAAAGGGACACTGAACCCAAATTTTTTCTTTCATGGTTCAGATAGAGCATGCAATTTTAAGCAACTTTCTAATTTACTCCTATTATCAATTTTTCTTTATTCTCTTGCTATCTTTATTTAAAAAGCAAAAATGTAAGTTTAGAAGCCGGCCCAATTTGGTTCACAACCTGGGTTGTGTTTGCTGATTGGTGGCTAAATGCACCCACCAATAAACAATTGCTGTCCTCCATAGATTAGATGCCTTCATTTTCAAATAAAGATACCAAGAGAACAAAGAAAAATTGATAATATGAGTAAAATAGATTGATTTAGAAAGTTGTTTAAAATTGCATGCTCTATCTGAATAATGAAAGAAAAATTTGGGTTTAGTATCCCTTTAATCATTTAGAATTTTCACTTCCCATGCTCAATCACACCCACAACATGCCTTGGTACTATGATACTTGACATTGACTCCGCCCCTCCCTCCACAGCACCACCCACAAAGCACTCCTGGAAAGCAGTTTTGCAATGTTATATATTAGCAAGAGCACTAAATGGCAGCATTATTCACTGTCATGCAGTGCTTCAATCATCTGCACACTACCTACCTACGTAACTCTTCAACAAAGAATAACATGAGAATAAAGCAAATTTGATAATAGAAGTAAATTGGAAACTTTTTTAAAATTGTATTCACTATCTGAATAATGAAAGAACATTTGGGGGTTTTTATTTCCCTTTAATAGATTATTATTATTATTATCGGTTATTTGTAGAGCGCCAACAGATTCCCCAGCGCTATAAGCAAAGGGGGAGTACAACAAAACAATTATAGGGATCAGATGGGTAGAGGGCCCTGCCAAGAGTTGCACTGTTGTAGTCAGCTCTTAAGAAGGTGAGCTACAAACAGCTGGACTCTTAGACTTACATGCTAAGGGGGTTCAGGGGATAGCAATGGAGGAGTGGAACTGGTATAAAGTAAGGTTAGCATAGGTTGTATGCGTCCCTGAACAGTAGAGTCTTTAGGGAGCGCTTGAAGCTTTCAAAACTAGGGGAGTGTCTTGTGGGGCGAAGAAGAGAGTTCAACAAGATGGGAGCCAGTCTGGAGAAGTCCTGTAAATGGGAGTGCGATGAGGTAACCAGAGAGTAGGAGAGTAGGAGGTCATGAGCAGAGTGAAGGTTGACGGGAGGGAGAGTATCTGGAGACAAGGTCTGAGATATAGGGGGGAGCAGTGCAGTTGAGGGCTTTGTATGTCAGAGTGAGAATTTTGTGTTTGATCCTAGAGGCACGAGGAAGCCAGTGAAGGGATTGGCAGAGAGGAGCAGCAGATGAAGAGCGACGTGTAAGGAAGATGAGTCTGGCAGAGGCATTCATTATGGATTGTAAAGGAGCTGGGTGGCAGGTGGGGAGACCAGAGAGGACAGAGTTGCAGTAATCGAGGCGGGAAAGAATGAGAAAGTGGATTAAAATCTTAGTTGTGTCTTGTGTAAGGAAGTGTCTAATTTTAGAGATATTTTTAAGGTGGAAGCGGCAGGCTTTAGCCAAGGACTGAATGTGAGGAGCGAAAGAAAGATCTGAGTCAAATGTGACCCCGAGACATCGGGCATGCGGGGTAGGGGTAATGATGGAGTTGTCGACAGTTATAGAGAGATTGGGGGTGGAGATTTTTGAAGAAGAGGGGGAAATGAGGAGCTCAGTTTTGGAGAGATTTAGCTTGAGGTAGTGAGAGGAATTCCAGGAAGAGATGTGAGAAAGACAGTTAGTGACACGGGTTAGCAAGGAAGGAGATAGGTCTTGTGCAGAGAAGTAGATTTGGGTGTCGTCAGCATACAAATGATATTGGAAACTGTGGGACTTTATTAGGGAACCTAGTGATGACGTGTAGATTGAGAAGAGAAGGAGACCGAGGACAGAACCTTGCGGTACTCCGACAGAAAGTGGTGACGGGGCAGAGGAGGCCCCAGAGAAGGCTACACTAAAGGTACGGTTTGACAGGTAGGAAGAGAGCCACGAAAGGGCTGTGTCACAGATGCCGAAGGATTGGAGGGTTTGGAGCAAAAGAGGGTGGTCAACAGTGTCAAAGGCTGCGGACAGATCAAGGAGAATAAGCAGAGAGAAGTGGCCTTTTGATTTTGCTGTAAGTAGGCCATTGGTAACCTTAACAATAGCTGTCTCTGTGGAGTGATGGGGACGAAATCCAGATTGCAGTGAGTCAAGAAGGGAGTTTAATGTAAGGAAATGGGATAGGCGTGCATATACTAGTTTTTCGAGAAGCTTTGAGACAAGAGAGAGGATGGAAATAGGGCGGTAGTTGGATGGGGAGGTAGGATCAAGGAAAAGTTTTTTGAGGATAGGTGTGACCAGTGCATGTTTCTGCGATGAGGGAAATATACCGGTGCTGAGGAAGAGGTTGAAAATGTGTGTTAGTATAGGGGTAAGGGTAGCAGAGAGGGAGGGGTTATCTGTGAGGGGATAGGGTCAAGGGGACAGGTAGTGAGGTGAGAGCGCAGTATAAGTGCCAAAACTTCTTCCTCAGTAACAGGGGAGAATGAGCTAAGTTTCAGGTTATGTGGGTTGTGGTTGAGTGATAGCATTTGAGGGGGGAGAGAATGGAATTATGTTGAGAGCTGATTTAATTTCTGATGGAGTCAATTTTGTTATTGAAGTGGCTGGCAAAGTCTTGAGCTGACAGAGAAGTTGTATTAGGAGGTGGGGGAGGGCGGAGGAGAGTATTGAAAGTGTAGAACAGACGTTTTGGGTTTGAAGAAAGATTAGAGATAAGAGTAGAGAAGTAGTGTTGCTTATGGAGATTAAGGGCAGAATAGTAGGAGTTCAAGATTAATTTGTAATGAAGAAAATCAGCTGAACTCCGAGATTTTCCCCAGTGCTGTTCAGCAGTATGGGAACATCTGCGTAGGTACCGTGTCAGAGGAGTATGCCAGGGCTGAGGATGAGTGTGTGATTTCCGAGCAATGGTAAGAGGGTCAAGATTGTCAAGGACGGATATAAGGGTGGAATTATAGTGGCAGATAGATTGTTCAGGGCAGGAAAAGGAGGAGAAGGATGAGAGGAGAGGTTTGAGGGAATTAGCAAGCTGTTGCTGATCTAAAGACATAATACTTCTGTGAAGTTTGGTGTGAGGAGTAGAAGGAGGGAAAGTTGTAGGAAGGGATGATATGTTGCAAGTAAGGAGATGGTGGTCAGAAAGAGGAAAGGGGGAGTTTGTGAAGTTTGAGAGAGTGCATTGATAGCTAAAGATCAGGTCAAGAGAGTGACCGTCTTTGTGAGTGGGAGAATCAGTCCATTGTGACAGACCGAAAGAGGAAGTGAGCTGCAGAAATTGTTTTGCAGATGAGGCAGTGGGATTGTCAAGGGGGATGTTGAAGTCGCCAAGAATGAGGGCAGGGGTGTCTGAGGAAAGGAAATAAGGTAGCCAGGCAGCCAAGTGATCTAGAAATTGAGTTGAGGAGCCAGGGGGTCGGTATATGACTGCAATACGTACAGAGAGAGGGGAGAATAAGCGAATCATGTGGGTTTCGAATGATGGAAATGTGAGGGAAGAGATGGTATGTATTTGTTGAAAGGTGCAACGAGAGGAAAGTAAAATACCTACACCACCTCCTTGTCTATTACCAGACCTAGGAGTGTGGCTGAAGTGGAGACCCCCATGTGACAGAGCAGCAGTGGATGCTGTGTCTAGGGGAGAGAGCCAGGTTTCTGTTAGGGCCAGAAGGTTGAGGGAGCGGGAGATGAAGAGGTCATGTATAGAAGTGAGCTTGTTGCAAACAGAGCGAGAGTTCCAGAGTGCGCAAGTGAAAGGGCTAGTGGCTTTTGATGCAAGAGGAATGTGATTAAGGTTTGCAGAGCTTTGTTTTCTGAGTCTATGGGATGGTACACATGGATGTGCACGGCTTGGCAGTGGTTGGGGACCAGGATTAGGGGAGATGTCACCAGCAGTAAGTAAAAGCAAGAGGGAGAGTGACATGAGATGAGATACAGATTTGCAGTAGTGAGACTGCTTTTGAGATGAGCTGCAGGGGGGAGAGAGAGTGTTTAGGAATAGGTAAAGTTCATGACTACAAAAGTAAGGTGAGTTTAAGAGAGATGGGCTAATAATGAACAGTGCAGGTGGAGAGGGAGAAGGAGTAATTGAATAATGTAGTTTGTTACAAAATTTTTTTTTTTTACAAAATTGGGAACCAGTTAAACACATAAGACACAGAATTAAAGTAGCAATTGCATAAGAAAACAAAAGGTATATGAAACATAATATTACAGAAGTACTTGCCTTGTGTCTTGCCCCTTGCCCAATCCTTGTTCAATTCTTGTATAATTCTAATGTTAATGCCTCACTTATAAAATGTTCACTTAAAGGGACACTCAGGTTAAATTAAATATTCATGATTCAGATACAGCATGTAATTTTAAACAGCTTTCCAATTTACTTTCATTAAAAAAAATGTGCAGTCTTTTATATTTACAATTTTTAAATCACCAGATCCTACTGAGCATGTGCAAGAATTCACAGACTATACGTATATGCATTTGTGATTGGCTGAGTCCTATCACATGGTACAAGGGGAGTGGAAATATACCTAACTTTAAAATTTAAAATAGCCGTTTTGCACAAGTGACTGTGTCTCACTCACTGTTCCCATGGATGTTGTGGACTTTTAACCTATCTGTATTAAAGTTTGGACTTTTAATCAATTTTGTCTGCTGCACTCTGCCTTTGTTACCTTTAACTTTAAAATTTGTTATAAAAAAATCTACTACTCATTTGAAGTTCAGACTAAGTGCTATTGCATTGTCTTATTACCTTGCATTTGTTGATTATGTAAAGCTAATGTGTTGACTGGCCCTTTAATTCTAATGTTAATGCCTCACTTATAAAATGTTCACTTAATTCTTTTATAATTCTAATGTTAATGCCTCACTTATAAAATGTTCACTTAATTCTTGTATAATTCTAATGTTAATGCCTCACTTATAAAATGTTCACTTAATTCTTGTATAATTCTAATGTTAATGCCTCACTTATAAAATGTTCACTTTGAAAAATGTGAACATATGTTGTTGTAGCAATGTACCCCCTGTGCAATGCACATCCCAAACTAGTGTGAAATATATGCAGGCAGGGCAGGCAGCTGAGTCCACTAAATTTAGTTGATTGCTAATCAAAGACAATTGGAAGGCCAATTGGAAAGTTAGATTCTGGTCTAGTCAGGATGAGATGTTGAGTAAACAGACAATACAATTTGGAGGGGGTTAAAACTGTGGATAAGACAGCTATAAGTTTTAAAATAATAGTATTGATAAGGATTGAGCATCACATGGCAATTAACAAAACATTAGAAGTAAGACATTGGATAATAGTACATCAAATTTAGCACTAAATTAACAAACTAAAATCATTTGCTCTATGTAAATATTCACATACCAAAAATAGTGTTACAGGAGAGGGAGAAACCAGAGTGCAGTGAATACTTTGCAGATTGACAAGGAATATATTCATTCACATACCAAAAATAGAGTTACAGGAGAGGGAGAAACCAGAGTGCAGTGAATACTTTGTAGATTGACAAGGGATATATTCATTCACATATCAAAAATAGAGTTACAGGAGAGGGAGAAACTAGAGTGCAGTGAATACTTTGCAGATTGACAATGAATATATTCATTCACATACCAATAATAGAGTTACAGGAGAGGGAGAAACCAGAGTGCAGTGAATACTTTGTAGATTGACAAGGAATATATTCATTCCCATACCAAAAATAGAGTTACAGGAGAGGGAGAAACCAGAGTGCAGTGAATACTTTGCAGATTGACAAGGAATATATTCATTCACATACCAAAAATAGAGGTACAGGAGAGGGAGAAACCAGAGTGCAGTGAATACTTTGCAGATTGACAAGGAATATATTCATTCACATACCAAAAATATAGTTACAGGAGAGGGAAAAACCAATAGATCAAAAAACTTGGAATGATATAAAATTGTTGTCAAATCAGTCAAGATCATATAAAATTGTGAAGAAATGTGTAATAAATAATGTGTAGTTGAGTGACAGTGGTATTATGAGATCAATATTAGATCAAATCAATCATTAGACTAACAGGCAAAATTGATAAACAAAATTACGTCAGCCATCAATTCAGTAGAAAAAACCCACCGACTACTACTCAAATTATATGTTATATATTACATTATAGTCGGTAACATAACAAAAGCTTTGATGGAGTCAATAGTAAATTAATACATTGAAACACCATAATCTGCTATTATAGATGTATTAAAACTCTCTTCAAAGTGTCATAATGTACAGGTCAACTTTGCGACTAATAGAAGTATGGTTCTCAACTTTACCTGATCAACAAAGCAATTGGCTGCCTGTTTTATATTGTAGCGGCAGTGTTCCAGCATTTATTAAATTATATTTGTAGAGACTTATTAGATACATTTATTGTGATTTATCTAGATGATATTCTGGTGTGAATCATGTCTGATTTATGCTATTTAGGTTATGGGCTTACCACTGTAATTAAAAAACGTATGGAGAAGTCTTCGAACGACTCATGATCTGTAAAACATCAGTAAAACACGGTGGAGGCAGTGTGATGGCATGGGCATGCATGGCTTCCAATGGCACTGGGTCACTAGTGTTTATTGATAATGTGACAGAAGACAGAAGCAGCCGGATGAATTATGAAGTGTATAAGGATATATTGTCTGCTCAGATTCAGCCAAATTCAGCAAAGTTGATTGGACGGCGCTTCACTTTACAGATGGACAATGACCCAAAACATACTGCGAAAGCAACCCAGGAGTTTTTTAAGGCAAAGAAGTGGAATATTCTGCAATGATCGAGTCAATTACCTGATCTCAACCCGATCGAGCATGCATTTTACTTGCTGAAAACAAAACATAAGACAGAACAAACAGCAACTGAAGATAGCTGCAGTAAAAACCTGGCAAAGCATCACAAAGGAGGATTCCCAGTGTTTGGTGATGCCAATGCGTTCTGGACTTCAAGCAGTCATTGTTTGCAATGGATTCTCGACAAAGTATTAAAAATGAACATTTTATTTATTATTGTGTTATTTTGTCCAATTACATTTGAGTCCCTGAAATCAGGGGACTAGGGGGGATATTTATCAAAGCGTCAATCTCGGTGCATTCACCGGCGTCAATACGCTCACCAGACATCGCCAGACTTCGCTGCTGCGGATCAACATACAATGCCCTTATTTATAAAAAAAACCCTCAAAAACAGGCGCGTTAAGTACGACGCGATGAGAATCGGACTGGTGTTAACTAACAGTCATCGATGTCACAGTTATTCAAGTTTTTCCCAACTTTATTTATACCATTTCATTACTGTTCATGAACAAGCAAATTTCTCTAAAGCTAATCTTTTATTTTTCATCTGTTGATGTCCAAGAAATAGTTACATTTATAACTCAACAAACAATATCTCATAGAAAGTTATTTTTATATATTAGCTATATTATGTTGTGTATTTATTTCATTTTTATCTCTATATCTATTAGTGCAACAAGTTTGGGGCAAAACTTTGCAACAAATTTGGAGAAATAATATTGTCCCCTTGCTTTGTAATGAGAGACAAAGATGTAACATAATCCATAAGTAGTAATGTATTTTTCATTTTTTTATCCCTATATCTACTAGTGCACCAAATGTGGAGCAATAATATTGTTTGATTTAGAAAGGGTATACAATTTTATAAAGTTTCTAATTTATTTTTATTATGTAATATACTTCATTCTCTTGCAGCATCGAACATAAACTTTCTCATTGATTTCTATGGCATCCGCGGCCTCAAGGGTGGCAGATTGAAAACTAGGTGTGCTGTGTCGGAATAGACACGAGCGTACCTGTTAAATGTTTGATAAATTGGTAAAAGGGTCAAATAGAGTCAAATGTGAATACGAAACATCTGTAATGACTCAAGCATCGATCTGCGTCGGATTGAGATTGCGGGAGTGTATATTTCGTCAAACATTTCAACATTTGACGATCTTGACGCTTTGATAACTACGGCGGATCAATCTCGCGACAAATACGATGCGGGATTCAAGCGTATTTTCAGTTGACACTTTGATAAATATCCCCCTATGTATGAAAATGGTTGCAATTCCTATATGTTTCATACAATATTTTTGTTCAACCCCTTGAATTAAATATGAAAGTCTGCACTTCAATTGCATCTCGGTTGTTTCATTTCAAATCCATTTTGGTGGCATACAGGGCCAGAATTATGAAAATTGTCTCAGTGTCCAATTATTTACGGATCTAATTGTAGGTGGTAGTTTCAACAGGCAAAACTAGCTATTACTAAATGACAAAATAAAGATAATGTGGATATTTGTAAGCAATTTAATATACTACAGCAGATAAAATAGATAATTCAAAACACATTAAAGGAGAACATTTTTTACAGTACAAAGTACCTTTAAACTAGTTTAATCAAAATATTTTTATCTTTCAACTTTCTATAAATATATAGCACTACTACTTATTACCTTTAGATGTCACCATGTTACTTTGAAACTCTGCTGTGCTTAAAAAATCTAGCTCATGGATGGGGAAAATAAAAGGAAATTTTGTCGTCGAAAAAAAAATCTAGAGCCATTGCCATTAATAGCATTACAACTCACTTCAAAATAATATATTTCTCAAAAGATAATTTCATAGCTCATCTACTGACACAAGCACAGATCATCAAATTGCCGGTATACCTAACAGCTTAAAAGACTGAGCTACGTTATAAATTGATTATATAGGCAAATAGGTAACCAATAGACCCAGGGAACTAGCTAATTGTTTAATTGCATTGAGGAGTATGTATGTATCTGTAAGATCTTATCCGTTATCTTATTCTATTTCTGGGACACTAATCCATTCTATTATTTTAAGTTTTTTTTTTTTTAATACTTATTTATTTAGAGAAGCTCAGAGTACAACATTTCAAAGCATATTACAAATAAGATACAAAGTTGACACAAACAACAAATACCTCATCACATTTCTGCCTTTCATCTTGTACATTTCAAGTAATTATCCATAATTTTCCAAAATTTAACATAGGTTATGCCTCCGGTATCTGCTTCTATGTATTCCAGTAAGATATCAGGATTGTATTGATTAATAAGCTCTTCATCACAGGTCAACCATATATCCCATACGTTTCCAAAAACAATTATTTCATGAAATTTATCATAACTTGTGATTTCTGTTACCTTTCATGTAAGCCTTATCTTTCATCAGTCCCAAACTCTAATATTTTCGTGTTTTTCTCCCAAACAACTCTGTTAACTTCCCTTACCCTAACCCAACTATCTAAACTTGTTTCTCCTTGGCAACAACATACTCTATGTAAAACACCAATTCCCTTTTAACTGATCTTCCAGTATATTCAATGCTGATGCAAAAGGCATCACCACTTGTTTCTGTATATTCTTGGGTAAAGTGAGAATAAACATCTCCCACTTCCTAAAGAATTGTTTGATATGTGACGACACCTCACCCTTTACATCTGCAGGTTCAATAAATAGTTGTTTCGTTAGTTACAATTTAAGTTGTTGCACCGTGGGAGCTTTGTTGCTTAACCACATTTTTAATATGTTTCCTTGCCAACAGCAACACATTATTAATCAATCTGCTACTATCAGTGCCTCTTTCTGCACCCTCTAGCAAAAAAAAATCATCTCCCAGGTAAACTGAACATTCTGTCTTGTGATGAGCCTTTTCCAGTATTCTACCTGTTTCCAAAATCTCACCAATTTAGGGCATCGCCAAAATAGGTGTGTAAAGGTGGGGTCTGGGAACATACATTTCTTACATACATTTACCTCCGAGCTTGTCCATTTGGACCATTGTCTTGGCGTAATATATGCTCTATGTATCAGCTTATAATGCGTCTCCCTAAGATCAGCTGAAATTATCTAAGTCTCTCAAAACTCCTGACTACATCCTCTCTCTCCAAGACCATCTGGTCTCCTTCTCTCCATTGTTGTGTCCCTTTATCTAACGCTATGTTTGACTTAGCTGTGACTAGAAGGTTATACTGAGATGAAATAGATCTACATCCTTGTTTTCCTAACAAATACAACCTATCCCAATGGGAATTTTCCCATATAGTATCATCTAGTTTAATGAGTTCATTAGTGTAATGCCTAACTTGCAAGTAAGCAAGGTATTGTTTTTGTGGGATCTGATATCTTTCTTTAATTTGGTCAAAGGTCATGATACATTTATTTACCTTATCCAACAGTTGTCCTATCATCACTAGCCCTTGTGCTTCCCATTGTTTATATGGTCCTCCTGTTAATCTAGGTATAAATTCAACGTTTCCCCTTATCGGTATGAGTTTGGTGCCTTGCCCCTTGTCTCCCCATTCTCTTGTCATTTTTTTCCAAGCCTCTATGGGCCTTTAAAAATTAAATTATTTTTGATATGCTCTGGAAGCTTTCCTAAGTTAAGGAAAGTAAGAGCTTTTAAAGATATGGGTGACGCAATCCCCTCTTCAAGTCTTGGTATGGTAAAATTCCCCTGTCCCCGTCATCCAATACAATACTATCTTGGATAATGCTGCCCAATTGTACCATCTTGTGTTTGGTAATTTGAGTCCTCCCTGCTGTGTAGGGTTAAACAGTTTTTGTTTTGCCATAAAAAACTCAAGTATGGCATTACTACTAAAGTTTGTATCCCAATTGTAGATATAACCTGCCTGAAAGGGGATACCCCTACTCTCTTAACCTATACCCTGAATCACCGTTTCAAACTCTCCCTTTACACCCTTTTGGTGACTAAACAACAGACACACACACAGAAGGCAACACTGACGTTGCAGCTCTCTGGGGCCCTGATGAAAGTGGACAAATTTTTCTTCAAGCTTCCACCTACTATACCAGCAGACATGTCACATAGGGCAAAGAACCTGGACAATAAGAAACAGCAAAAACTCATGGCAGAAATTCACACAGAAAATTCAGCTTTGATGACTCAAGAACCCTCCTCAAGCCTGGACCACAATGCCTTGCTACAAGAGCTGAAGTCCTTTTTTCTTCCCAAAATGGACTCATTACAAACGGGTGTAGATACCCTTACATGTGAAGTACGTCAATTTGCCGCCAGACTAAATACAGCCGAAACCCGCATCTCTGATGTAGAGGACAGACAGGTAACAGCAGACACAACTATTAAACAATTGCTGAAGAAAACGCAACTGCTCCAAGACCGAGTGGACGACTTAGAAAACAGGAGCCGGCGCAACAATCTTAGAATAGTAGGTGTGCCAGAATCCATCAAGGGCAGAGGTCTCCTAGAGTTTGTTGCGCTGACCTTTCCAAAATTATTAGGCATACACCCCGACGTCCTGCCAATAGATGTGGAAAGGGCACACCGCATAGGCCCGGATAAGGGGTTAGAACAAACAAAGAGCAAACCAAGGCAGGTTATATTCAAGTGCCTGAACTTTCAGGAAAAACTCAAAATACTGAGAGCTTATCGAGCACGCAAGGAAACCTCATTTGAAGGCTCCAGGCTCCTTCTCTTTCAAGACTATTCCATGGAAGTATCTAAACAGAGAAAGGACTTTGCCCCCCTGTGCTCCAGGCTGCACGAACAGGGGAGACAGGTGGCCTTGTTATTTCCAGCGAAACTAAGATTGCAAACACAGTATGGAACTAAATTCTTCCACTCGCCACAGGCCTTGAAAAGTTTCCTGGCCACGGAACAGCACAAACCCCCAGAAGGAGGACAACATCGCAGCCCTTCCAGACCCCCTTTGTGATGGGAATAGGGGATTACCTTGCAGGATCCCACAGTGACACTAAATAGCTATGCAAGCTTTGATGATCCATGGCATTAAAATAGTGAGGGGCCTCTGGGCCTGGACATTGAACAATCAAGGAGAGGGGCTAGTCCAGCCCCTCGGGGTAAAGTTTTATCACTTTGATTTGTGCTACCGTTATTTATTTGTTTTGTTTTCATTATGTTATAAAGGTTTATGTTATAGTTTATTAATAGGGCTGCTACACATATCTAAAGATGTGAAGATTAAATTGAAATCTGCAGGTAGGTTTGTAAGGTTTAATATGGTTATAATATTATTGTATAAGTTCAGAAAGGCTCATATCAATGCTCTATATATGGTAGCTATAGATAGTAAAGGTTATAAAGAATATGCTAGAACTAGTATGAAGTGCTTAGAATACTTAGAATATTTAAAATGCTCAAAATGTTGACGAAATTTGTATCATTGTATAGGATAAGAATCTTTTCAGCATGCTTGACAAAGGCTAACCTAGTAAAGGAGACTAATTCAGAAGGAAAATCTTTAATCACTCAACAAAGTAATACCAAGATGGGAAGTTCTGGTTTTGTCCATGTGTTGCTTTGGGTACTATCTTTAAAAATCATGGAGAGTTGTAGTTATGCTCCTCTTTCTTACAGTGATACTTTTTCACCCTCTGCTTTTTTTCTCTCTCTCTTCCACCCCTACCCCCCCCTTTTTTTTTTTTTTTCTCCCCATACTGATAGTTCTGACAACACAAATTCACAATGATGCCTCTTAGTGTTATAACCTGGAATGTTGGGGGTCTCAACACCCCCATCAAACGTAAAGCAGTTCTAAACCACCTTAGAAAGCTAGGCACCAACATCGCACTACTCCAGGAGACGCACTTACTAGACATAGAGCATCAAAAATTAAAGAGGGAATGGGTGAATCAGGTAGTCTATTTGTCACACACCAAAGCCAGCAGAGGACTAGCCATATTGTTCGGGAAACACCTGAAGGTTAATATTAAACACACACACTTAGACCCTAAAGCCAGATTCATGATAGTGGAAGCCAATATAGATTCTACTGACTATGTATTATGTAACATATATGCACCCAACCATAAAGATTTAAAATTCTGGAAAGACCTGATACAACACCTAGCACCCCATTTAGGATCTAACCTGATAGTCGGAGGAGATTTCAATATCTCCCCCACAAGCACCCTAGATAGACAATGGCTGGCGCCCTATAGAGTTAAAGACCCCAGGAGAAATTATAAGGCTAGGTATGAAGCTAAAATTTTTAGCATGTTTGAAACAGACCTCAACACCAGCAATGTTTGGAGATTGCTCAACCCAGAGGGCAAAGACTTCACATGTTTAACTAAAGCCAAACATACACTCTCTAGGATAGATATCTTCCTAGTAGACAATAAATTGATCGACCAAGTACAAGATTGCAAGATCCATGATATATTAATATCCGACCACGCACCTGTAGAATTGAGAATAGGAGCTAGGGAACACCGTACTAACAGAAACATACTACGATTCCCCACATACTTGACGAAATCCGAAACTTTTATCAAATTCCTGCAACACTCATGGACGGACTATGTCACAGATAACGCCGCTCATATTGATAATGTAACACTTTTTTGGGATGCAGCCAAAACTGTGCTGGCGGGTAACATAATTGCATATGCTGCCAAAGTCAAATACAAAACCCAACACAAACATAGAACTTTACAAAAACAGTTAGGGCTGGCCTATCGACAATACTTGCAAACCAACTCGAAAGCAATGTATGATCAATATATAGCTGCAAAGGCGGATTTAGATGCGTTTGCCAATCAGCAAGCAGCGTCGGGATTATTAAAGACAGCGGGCAGACTTTATAGATTTGGGGGGCGAGCGGGCAAATTGATGGTGGCTTTAACCAAGGCGCAGACGGCAAGGGTTCATATTGCTACCCTGCGCTGGAAAGGGCGGTCATATATCACACCTGAGGACATTCTGAGATGTTTCAAACACTATTACACACAACCATACACGAAGCAAGCCCCTGTTTCTGAAGAAACACAGGCACATTTCTGGGACTCAGTGAGGCTGCCACAGATCTCTGCAGATCATTTGGATAAATTGAATGCCCCAGTTACGCAAGATGAACTATCTAGCACTCTAAAAGGCTTGCCTCTGGGCAAGACCCCAGGACCAGACGGTCTGCCATCCGAATTCTACAAGGTTCTGCAACCACAGATAACCACTACACTTGTCAGGTTGTTTAACACCTTCATTCAAACAGACACGTGTCCCTCAAAGGAATTTAAGGCGGCACACATCACACTCATCCTCAAACCAGGCAAAGATCACTCTTTACCGGAGTCTTATAGACCTATTTCACTTCTGAACGTGGACTATAAGCTATTTACGAAAATAATGGCAAACAGACTCAAGATCATATTGCCAGATCTGATCCACCCGGATCAGACGGGCTTTATATTCAAACGTTCATCGGTAGTGAATCTCCGTAGGGTGATGCAGGTTATAGACCATTACTGGAGGGGGGAGAGGTGCGAGAGCGAGGGGTCTGGTTCGGAGGCCTTCCTGCTGTCTTTAGATGCAGAGAAGGCCTTTGACAGGGTAGAATGGCCTCATCTGATGGAGTCGCTGCACAGGTTCGGCTTTCAGGGCCCCTTTCTAAAGGTACTGAGCAAAATCTATGACTCCCCAGTGGCCAGGATCCTCTCTAACGGTATCTTCTCGGAGGACGTCCACCTCCAGAGTGGTACCAGACAGGGATGTCCCCTATCCCCATTATTGTTCAACGTTGCGCTGGAGCCACTGGCCACAAAGCTTAAACAGGTCTTTCCGGGTATTGTCATAAAGAATACCCCCCTCCATCTAGCACTATATGCCGATGACATGATGCTGTTTGTGGATTCTCCGCAGGCACACATCTATGATATCCTCCAGACCATAGAGAAATTCGGCGATTTTTCGGGGTATAAGATAAACGCCTCCAAATCGGAGGACTTGTGGCTTCGTAGACATCCCCACTCCCAGCATAGATTCCCGTTTGAGGAAACCACGGAAAGTCTTACTTATCTAGGCATACACTTGCACAGAGATCCCTCGAAAATCTATAGACTGAACATTTCCAACAAATGCACGCAATTAGCGTCACAACTAACGAATTGGCTTAACCTTCCCCTGGGATTATCGGGCAGAGTCAACTTGGTTAAGATGACGGTATTGCCCAAGATTCTATACCCAATGCTCATGTTGCCATATCTCCTGACCCACACAGACTTGCAGCGGCTTACCAAGGCAATATCCCACTTCATCTGGAAGGGGGGTAAGCTGAGGATAGCGGTGGAGAAACTTTATCTCCCATACTCTGCGGGGGGGCTGGCCCTCCCGAACCTCAAATTATATAATTGGGCGGCCTTGGCTAGGCTGGTACTTGACTGGCAATTAGACACGGGACACTTTGGAGAAACCAGACTGGAAGCAGTGATGGTTGCTCCAATATCACTGGCATATCTACCTTATGGAAATGGAAAGACACTATCCGCAGATATTCTTCAAAATGTGGTATACAGAGATCCACTCCGAGCCTGGCACAAAATACACAGATATCTAGGGATCAACTCTCCCCCCCCCCAAAATTTATTCCCATTGTGGGAAATCCTGATTTCCCGGCTGGTTTGGACCAGGGACCCTTCCGTGAGTGGAGGAGGTCGGGTCTCAAAGTATTGGGGGATGTTCTAGACCCCCTGTGGCACATGGTCCGTTCTTTTAAGGAATTAAAAACCAAATTCCAGATCCCAAATGGGCATTTCTATGCCTACTTGCAGCTGCGACACTATGTAGGGTCTCTGCAGTCGGCCAATACAGGATTTTGGGAACCACCACCCTTTGCAATAGCTCAAACACTATTTCGGGTGGGGTCATTCTCACTATCTCACATATACACACACTTGCAACAACAAAAAGTACCAATGAACCTAACAAAACTGCTGACAAAACAAAATAACAACTGCACATTAGACTTAACGGCACAAGACATAACAGAGAGTCTTGAAAGAACAAGACAGGCCACACTCTCGATCTCACTCAGAGAATCACAGGTCAGAATCCTACACATGGACTATATCACTCCACACAGACTAGCCAAATGGGATCGCCAAATCCCGGACCAATGTATCAAATGCGGGGCGGCAGCTCCGTCACTTCGGCATTATTTTTACGCTTGCCCAAAGATTAGGAGGTTCTGGGGTCACTGTCAATACTGGATACAAATCACATATCAGACAGAGATAGCATTCACAGAGGCAGAAATTTTTCTGCTTCGATGGGACGATTCATATAGACAGCTGCACAGATTCCTTTCACTGTATACATTGTTGGCTAGACAATGTATTCTCAAAAGATGGGTCTCTAAATTACCCCCGACAATGGCGCAATTAAAACATATGCTACTTAAACAGCTTTTCATAGAGCAATATGATGTCAGATTAGACACAGCGCGCAGATTACGCCCTTTTCTTAGAAAATGGAAAATATTTATAGATACATTAGACCCATCTATACGAACGCAAGAACTGAAGCCATTTGCCCACTTAGACACTATGCTACAAATGAATAGTGGGGAGGATAGACAAGTTATCGTATGCAACACACAGATGCACGAACCTCTGGAGGTGATGCTGTTCTGAGCAATGTGGGAGAGGGGGACTCTCCTCCCCCCCCCCTTTTTTTTTTTTTTCTCTCCCCTCTTCAGCTTCCCCACCACTATTATCTTTCCTTTACCCGTCAATCTCAATCTTGAGTCTAGATAAAGAGTAACAACAATAGAGAGCCAACCCACCAATGGTTATTTGTCAATTGACCTTTGTTTAACTGTATCTAATTGTAATTAGTTATATAACTAGTTATTTGGTTTAAAATGTTTGAAAACTTAAAGGAACAGAACACTTTGTCGAGAACAGACATCGGAATCATGCTATACAACAGAAAAGACTCATTGCTATTACCTCCATAAAGCCAATGCTATTATCGTATGTTGCATTCTACTGTCATGCATAAATGATTGTACAACAAAAAAAGATATGCAATGTATGTCTGAGAAGATCTGTATTGTATTGTGCTGTTGTATATGTTCAGTTTCCTTTAATAAAAAAGTGAATTTAAAAAAAAAAAAAACTCAAGTATGCGGTGTGTATCCTGTTGACATCTTTCCGGCTTAACATTAAAGGAAGTGCCTGCAACACATATAATAGCTGAGGAAAGACTATCATTTTTATTATGCTTACTCTACCAATAAGTGACAATGGGAGGTTTACCCATCATTTCAGAGTCTCCTCAGTTTTCTTAATTATGGTGGTAATGTTAAATGCATACCATAGAGAAGGATCTGTGGCAATCTGGATACCTAAATACCTGAATGAGCGTGACACTATTTGAAACTGTGAATCTAACAAAGAGCTTTCGCTTGTATGGTGTAGCCAGAGCAGCTCAGATTTTTCAATATTTATTTTAAATCCTGAGAAACTACCAAAATGTTCTATATCTCTCATTATCCTGGGGATGACTATCTCTGGGTCTTTTAACAAATATCAACATGTCATCCACATATAGTGAGACCTTCACATTTGAAGAATAACCTTCAAGCTTCTCACCCACACATTCAAGGCCCTCCACAACATCGGTCCTGAATACTTGAACCACCGCGTTACCTTCTACACCCCTGCCAGACAACTTCGATCGGCCAACCAAGCCCTCGCTGTCACCCCCCGCATCAGGAAAACACAGCGGGAGGCAGATCCTTCTCTCACCTGGCTGCCAAGACTTGGAACACCCTTCCGCTGCACCTTAGACAAGCTACCACCCTAACTAAGTTCAGAAAGGACCTCAAGACCTGGCTCTTCGACTGAACTGCGACCCTCAGCGCCTTGAGACCCTTATGGGTGAATAGCCGCACTTTACAAGAACCCCATAGATAGATAGATAGATAGATAGGGAAGCCCTCCAGTAATTTCCTCAGATGAACTGCCAATGGCTCTATGGCCAGGTCAAATAGCAGGGGTGACAAAGGGCAGCCATGTCGGGTGCCTCTTTCTAGCTGGAATGGTAATGAAATCTGCCCATTTACAATAAGTGTGGCATGTGGATTACTGTATAGTTTTCCCAATAGACTCAGAAAATTCCCCTGGAAACCAAATCTCCTCAAACAGATAAGGCCACTCCACTCTGTCGAACACCTTCTCCGCGTCTAATGACAGGAGGCAGGCGTCCAACAGTTTCCCTCTCCTTCCCTCTCTGCGCATAGTCCAGTATTGATTAATAGTCGCTAGTACTTTTCTAATATTAGTGGTTGATGATCTGTTTTTAACTAATCCTGTTTGGTCCGGGTGTACTACATGAGGAAGTATATTCGCTAATCTACTTGCCATGATTTTAGTCAGTAATTTATAATCACTGTTTAACAGTGAGATTGGCCTATAGGAGCCTGGCAGTTCTTGGTCCCTTTCTGGTTTAGGTATGAGACAGATGTGTGCGTTTGCGAATAAGATGTTTGGAGTGTTCTCTGTGCCTAGATACTGATTGTATAATTATTTAAGTACTGGTGACACCTCCTCCCTCAACAACTTATAATATTCAATGGGGAGTCCATACAGTCCAGATGACTTACCCCCTGGGGAGTTCTTTATGCCTTGTTTTATTTCCATTAATTCTATTGGTGCATTCATCTGATCTAATTGTTCTTAGGAGATTTGTGGCAGGGTTATACTTTCCCAGAATTTGGTCTGCACTTGTTCGTTTAGTTTTTGTTTCTGGTATAGTGATTGGTAGTACTCTCTTAAGGCATTCAAAATCTCTGGTGTAGTTAGTACTCTTTTACCATTCACCCTCAAAGCCAGTATATATGTTTTAGGTGAGTATGTTTTTGCTACCCTAGCTAATAATTTACCAGATTTATTTCCCAACCTATAGTATATTCCCTGTTTATGTGTGTGAAATGTTTACTCCAGTGATTACAGGTAGGCATCTCTCTCCTTTTTTTCATAATATGCTTTCCTAGCTACCTCTGCTGGTTTACTGAGATAATCACAATATGTAGTAGACACCTGGTTATTTAATAGTGTCAGAGTTTGCCTTTTCTTTCTACAGTGATTTGCTGTAAATGATGTAACTTCACCCCTCATAACCACATTAGAGGCATGCCAGAAGAGGTCTCCTCTCCAACGAACTCCTTCATTGTGTAATGCATAATCATTCCATGCCACCTGCAAATGATTCTTAAAGACTTGGTTATGTGACAAGAACAATGGGAATCTCCACTGCCGTTTATCATTCTGTCCCGAGCTTTTCCCAATTACTAGCCATATTGGGGCATGATCAGAGATAACTACATTGGAGATACCTACATCAATTATATTAGTGTTAACCATTGGGGAAGTGAGAAAATAATCTATCCTTGGCATCGTATGAAAAGTTTTAGACAAGCAAATGTAGTCCCTATTGTCTGGATTTCTCATTCTCCAGCAGTCTATTAGATTAAAAGTTTGCTTAAAGTTAGAAATAGTTTTTTGATCCGTGTATATATTTTTGCTTATTTTCTTTTTGTTTTCTATCCTAGAGGGACCCTTAAACCTATCTAAAGGTACATCTTGCGCTATATTAAAGTCCCCTCCAATTATTATCGGAGCCTCTGCTGCCTCAATCAGCTTGTCTTGAAAATGATGCCAGAATTATGTTTTGCTTTGATTCGGTCCATATATATTACATATGTGATACTTATTACCCAGAAAGGCAACCTCTATCATTATATATCTTCCCTCGTTATCTACAATTTCTTTATTAATAGTAATATTTAAACCTTTTCTAATTAGTATTGTTACCCCTTTTTTCCTTCCCGTACCTGGCGTGTACAATACTTTCTCCACCCAGCCTCTTTTTAATTTACCATGTTCAATCTCTGTGAGATCTGTCTCCTGGAGGAGAGCAACATCTGCCTGCTGTCGTTTTAGGCATGCTAATATCATAGACCTTTTTGCAGGAGATGTAATCCCCCCACATTCCATGATACCATTTTTTTTTTAATATCTTTTTTATTGTGTCTTTTTCACAAACATAAACAATACAGAAAAATCAGTACATCAAATATCAAACCAAATTACATTCTGTCACATGTCTACTGTAAATATAATGTGACTTTAAATGGAGAAATATATCAATATTTCTCCATTTAAAGTCACATTATATTTACAGTAGACATGTGCGTTTTGATTAATTCCAAATCGAAATTTGGACGAATTTGTTAAATTCGGAGATTCGGATCGATTCGAATTTCCGAATTACGGTAGTACCGAATCTACCGAATAAATCCGAATTAGTTCGGATTTTTTCGTTACATTCGGATGGCCATGGATTACACTAGTATTGTACAGTATATTAGGTTATATCACTCTGCTATGAGTTACACCTAATATACAGTACATAATACTAGTCTAATACACAGCACATCCCACCTAACACATACCGAAATTCCAAATTTCCGAATCGAACTGAACCGAAACCAGCCGAATTTATTCTAATCCGAATGAATCCGAAACAAATTCATTCAAATTTTTCCGAATTCGAATTGATTTGAACCGAAATTCGAAAACATCCGAATCGATCCAAACCGAAACGAAACAAATTCGGCCGTGCACAAGTCTAATTTACAGTAAATTTACCAGTCATATGTTCTCTCAACATATAAATCCCAATCCACAGGCAATCAATCTAACCAATACTCAGGGAACTCTCCTGCCAGAATTGACATGCAAAAATAATCTGACTTTTTGAATACAACTGTTATTTGTTTCTGGCTCTCTTCTGTGAGAGATAATATAATCTTTATCCATTTCTTAAAATTTCTTTTTACAAAAAGTTCCGAACCACGATATGGCTCATGTTGTTCCAAGCTAATCTGCAAAAAGATCTTCTCAATAAAACTACTTAAACTTGGGCTACCTCTGGATTTCCATAAGCTAAAAATGGTGTTTCTGACAATCAATATAGCCGTATTATTAAATGATAAAACTTTTAATTTACAATTTGTAGCCATTCACATTGTAGAATAAATTCACAGCACATGGAAAAAATAATCAACATCCTGTAAGACTAATAGGACCATGAGTATGCAACCCATGATTTGGTCTAAAACTTCCAAACATCAGTAATGAATACATTATACTTTACCACTGGATACATTCTCACAAGTCCCAAAAACAAGATGTCCATCCATATGTTTTGGGCATCTGGTACCTAAACAGCATGCAGCGGCATAGGGAAATCTGCTTCACCAGATCTTTCCATGTGTTGTGCCCTCAGGAGAAACAATAGCCATAAAACTCTAATAAGTTCAACAATAAACTGCATTACTAACTGTAAATCAACCAAACAGGAGCAATGTCTCGGGTCAGTCTCATTGCTCTTCCTGACCCTCAAGTTTAGACTTTTGTTTAGATCCATTTCAGTTCTTCTATTTCTTCACTCCATGTGCAGAGCCTTTACCCTCTTTCAAAAGTGTTAAAACTACTTAAGGGCATTGGAACCTGTTCAACCATTCTGATTTCCTCTAAGCTGTTCTTCTCTGCCCAAGAATACTTGCAGTTCTTTAGGGGATACAAATAATCTTGGTCCGCTGGGTGTCTGTAGCCTAAGCCGTGCGGGATATAGCTAAGCAACTCTGCGTTCTTCTCCATACAGTTTCTTGAAATATGGTGCAAACTCCTTACGCCTACATGCAACTTCTGAAGAAAAGTCTTGGAAGATATATAACTTTTTGTCTGAATACTTCAAATCATTTTTCTGGCGATATGCTTGTAAGATCGCTGTTTTTGCTTGATAGTTAAGCAATTTAAATATGACTTGTCTAGGACTATTGTGATCTATTTGCGAGCGCTCTGCTCCTACTCTGTGTACTCTCTCTGCTATTACGTGCAAGGATTACGTGCAAGGCTTCTTGAGGAATATCCAGTAATTTCGGCAGTTGGATCTGTACAAAGTCCAGCAATTCTTTATTTAGGACAGCTTCTGGAAGACCCACCAGCCTTAGATTGTTTCAACGCGATCGATTTTCCAGGTCGTCAAACTTGTCCATGAGGACCTTAACTTGTCTGTATAACCTCTGCACAGTAGCTTGAGTGTGATTTGACCTGTCCTCTATATCAGATATACGCTGTTCTGCCTGCCCCAAGCGCTGGGAAAACGGTTTGACTTCTGATGCCAAAGCATCTACACCACTTTGTAATTGATCCATTTTGGGCAAGAACAGTGCTGTCATCTGTGCTACTATGGGGTGTGTCACATCTGCAGGAGCATCCTCCACTAATGATGAGCGTGGACTTATCTGTACTTCCACTGTGTGTTTTTTTTGTTCTCTGCGTTTTTGGCCTTAGAAGTCATGGCTGTTCTGCAGCTCTTTGGTGAGCTCACAAAATAATGACCAACTTTCATAAATATACACCTGTAGCGTGTTGTTTTCCAGGCATATGCCTGAACGTACAGTTAATGTGTGGAACTACCCCGCAAAAAGGGAAAGCAAACGTAGGTTTTATTGTATATATTTCAGGAACTTATGTGACTTTATTTGTCCCTCTTTCCATAAGCCTCTTTCTCAAAGAGATAGGGCACCTTTAGGTTTATTTCCTAGCTTTTCAGCTCTGCAGTCTCCCCAGTGCCAGGGTCTTTAACTATCGATGGTTCTTTTCTTGGTAATTATCTACAGTCTTTTGGGTCTGTAGTTTTATCTTTGGTTCCGATTGCAGCTAACACCCCTTGCGTTATAACACTCTGTTTCTTCCCCATAGCTCTCTGCTTACCCTGGATCTGGTTGGTGTCCTGTACTTTAACTTCGGAACTGCAGGATGTCTCACTCCAGTTCCAGCCTCCTTTTCAGGCATTGGTGCTGTGATCCCGATCACAGTATCTCCTCCAAGATGGCAGGCGCAACTTTTCACGCCAAAACAATAACTTGCCTGCTGGACTTCACAGTAACGAGGGGTACGTCCCTCACACAACTTGTGTGCTGTCGCCTCTCTTTTCAGCAGCTCCAGACCACTGTTTGTGGTCATGCAGGTTAGTTGTGGGGTTCCTGACACCTGTTGGTATACAGAGGATCGCGGAGCTCAGCTTCTCTGCGACCAGTCAGTAATCCCGCCCACTGAAAGTCCCCCTATTTTAAGTAGTTTTAATTAGTAGTAATAACTTTAAAGGGATAGTCTACTCCAGAATTGTTATTGTTATAAAGATAGATAATCCCTTTATTACCCATTCCCCAGTTTTGCATAACCAACAGTTATATTAATTTTTTTTACCTCTGTGATTGCCTTGTATCTAAGCCTCTGCAGACTGCCCCCTTATTTCAGTTCTTTTGACATACTTTCATTTTAGCCAATTAGTGCTGACTCATAAGTAACTCCACGGGACTAGCGCTGTCTAGCAGTGAAAAACTGTCAAAATGCCATGAGATAAGAGGCGGCCATCAAGGGCTTTGTGTCAGGGTGCCAGGTATCAGACTGAGACGAAAAGTGCAAAAATAATCACACCTTTATTAATAGCAAAAAATAATAAAAAGTCCACAAGTCAAATAACAAGCCAGGAATCAAAACCAGAGCTGGTAGTCAGAGTTAGAAACAAGCCAGGTATCAGGAACCAGGAGGGATGTCAGACAGCCCGGTAATACACAGGATCTCTCACAAACAGGTCTGAGACAATGCAAGGGCAAAGCATACTGAACAAAGGCCCTTTAAATAATAAGTGATGACATCACAATTCTGAGACTGCATCCTGTCTCACACGGATGTTGTATACCAGTCTGGCCATAAAAGGAAGTGCAGGAAATGAGCAGCATCATACAGTATGCACCAGAGTTAGGAAGAGAGGTGAGTAAAATGGCTGCCAGCAGCACATGGCAAACAAAACAGGGAAAAAACCCTGACAGTACCCTCCCCTCAATGACCCCTCCCCCGTGGGAGGACAAAAGGCTTATTGGGGAAACGGGCATGGAAGGCACGGAGGAGGGCGGGAGCATGAACATCAGAGGAGGGAACCCATGAACGCTCCTCCGGACCGTAGCCCCTCCAGTGAACCAAATACTGTACGCAGCCCCTGGACATACAAGAGTCAATAATGCTGCTGACCTCATACTCCTCATGGTTGTCAACAAAGATAGGATGGGGACGAGGCAACACATTGGTAAACCGATTACAAACCATTGGTTTCAAAAGGGTGGTCATGAAAAAACATTGGAGATGCGCATTGCAGGAGGAAGGTCAAGAGCGTAGGCCACAGGATTGACCCGTCGGAGTATTCGAAAAGGACCAACATAATGGGGAGCCAGTTTATTGGAAGGCACACGAAGGTTCAAGTTGCGGGAGGACAGCCAAACTCTCTCACCAACCTGGTAGGAAGGCGCGGGCAGACACCTACGATCAGCCTGGAACTTTTGGTGCTAAATAGAACGATGAAGGCAGTCCTGAATCTGCACCCACATGGAACGGAGTTTCCGGAGATGCTCCTCCAAATCCGGAATACACTGAGGCATGAATGAATCGGGCAACAAGGATGGTAGAAACCCATAATTCGCCATGAACGGGGATAACTTGGAGGAAGCATTAATTGCACTATTACGCGCAAACTCTGCCCAAGGTAACAGTTCAGACCAATTATTGTGGTGATCTGAGACATAGCAACGGAAGTTCCACAGCTTGATTAGAACGTTCCGCAGCCCCATTGGATTGAGGGTGATATGCAGAGGAGAAGGAAAGCTGGATCCCCATTTGAGCACAAAAGGAACGCCAAAATCTGGAGACAAACTGGCTACCCCGGTCCAACACTATCTCCTTGGGTAACCCATGTAAACGGAAGACCTCCCGGGCAAAAATTGAAGCAAGCTCCTGAGCGGTAGGCAACTTCTTCAAGGGAATGCAATGTGACATTTTAGAAAAACGGTCAACCACCATAAGGATAACAGTATTGCCATTGGAAACAGGGAGCTCGACAATAAAGTCCATGAAAAGATGTGTCCAAGGACGCTCACCATTAGCAATAGGTTGAAGAAGACCCACAGGAAGACGTTGAGGAGTCTTTTTCTGTGCACAAACTGAGCAGGAGACAACATACGCAGCAACATCAGAACGAAGACCTGGTCACCAGAATTGTCGAGTGACAGACCAAATCATTTGGTTCTTGCCTGGGTGACCTGCGACTTTAGGATAGTGGTAAGTGTGCAAAAGTTTAGTTCGAAGACTCTCAGGAACAAAACTGTCATGATTCTTATTCATTTCACTATCTTTGCCATCATGCACTTACTTTTGTTTACTAGACGCTGTCTCTTTAAATTCTCAACTTACCTGAACCAAGTCTATATAACCTGGACACGCCCCTTTCCATACTGCTTTAGTATTGAGTAACTAGGGAGTTTCCTGCAAGCACCTAGCTAAGAGATACAAGCCTTTAAACCTTTAAAATCTTTTGTAACAGAATTAACAGAGGATTTTCTCTATCACAGCACTAGTCATTCAACTCCAACAGGACACCTGCTGAGACAACGCTGAAACAACAACCAACTTCTGTTCACTTAAATCTGTGACTTCACATGATTACCTGGAACAACATCACTGCAGGATTTATTACAAGCTTCATTTCATTACAGAAGTTTCCCAGTGAGTACACTTGTCTTCGTTTGTTTGCTAAAACAGCTCCTTCCTTTTCCCAGCAACTGTTTCAAGTTCCTATTGCTGCTCCACCCACTCTCTCTGTGTGGAACTACAGCAGCCACAGCCATCTCTCACTGTGAGTCTCAGACAGCCTGTCACTAAGAACTGCAGATCCTCCCTGTTTCTGTGTGAACACACAGCAGCCACAGCACAAGGCTTACTGAGAGATCAGACTGCCTGTCTCAAGAACAACAGCACCAGTGCACCAGTGCACCAGTGCAGTGCTGCTGCATGTCTCCCTGACTGGGAGCTAGCTGACCAATTTTTACCATACATCTGCAAACGACAGTTTCAATTACTGATTCCTGTCTGCCTGCCCATTGTGGGTAAATGATGGAAATATAAGACTTTATATATTGACATTTGCCAAGGTATCAGGTTGTTACTGTAAAACCCTCAGACAACCTTACACTGTCTGGCAGACATTCATATTAATTAGTAACACCGCAGTTGTGATCCACAAATCCAGCTATTAGCACGCAATTCATAACAAAAACACTTACCACTAGGTTTCTCAGGAGGTGCATTGGTTTGTGCAGCCAGGATCTCCTCCCCCAAGGGAGAAGTCAAATTAGTACGCATGGTAGCAAAAATATGGTCAGGAGGTATAACTGGAGTAGGTACAGACTCCTCCTTGGACAGAGGCGAAAATTGTCGAGAGAGGGCATCAGCCCTAACATTCTTACTGCCAGGCAGGTAGGAGACCACATAATTAAACCAAGACAAAAATAGCGCCCATCTGGCCTGTCGGGGCGACAAACGTTTTGCTTCAGATAGATAAGTTATAATTCTTGTGGTCAGTAAGAATGAGCACTGGCACGCTAGTACCCTCGAGAAGATGCCTCCATTTCTTGAGTGCCAAAATTATGGCCAGTAATTCCCTGTCGCCAATTTCATAATTGCACTCCACTGGAGACAATTTCTTAGAGAAGAAACCACACGGATGCAAGGAACCATCAGGCGTAGGACGTTGAGACAAGAGGGCACCTACTCTAGTCTCAGACGCATCGACCTCAAGAATGAAAGGCAGGACAAGGTTAGGATGAGCCAGAACTGGAGTGGCAGCAAAGGCAGTCTTAAGACTATCAAAGGCCTTAATGGCAGTAGGTGACCAATGGAGTGGATCATTCTCTTTACGGGTCATGTCTGTGATAGGTTTGACCAAGGAAGAAAAGTTTTTAATAAACTTTCTATAGTAATTGGCGAACCCCAAAAAACGTTGAATAGACCGAAGACCAACTGGGCGAGACCACTGCAGAACTGCAGATAACTTGTCAGGATCCATGGAGAACCCTGCAACGGAGATAACATAACCTAGGAAGGTTACTTGAGTCTGATGGAACTCACATTTCTCAAGTTTACAAAACAGGCCGTTCTCACGTAATCTCTGAAGAACCCTTGTAACATCAGAATGATGAGCCTCAAGTGTGGGTGAGTGTATGAGGATGTCGTCTAGGTACACCACAACACACTGTTGCAACATATCTCGTAGGACATCATTAATAAATTCCTGGAAAACAGCAGGAGCATTACATAGGCCAAAGGGCATTACAAGATACTCATAATGCCCACTCCTGGTGTTAAATGCTGTTTTCCATTCGTGGCCCTCCTTGATCCTAACAAGATTGTACGCTCCTCTCAAATCAAGTTTAGTAAAGACCAAAGCTCCCTTGAGGCAGTCAAAGAGTTCTGTAATGAACGGAATAGGGTAAGCATTCTTAATGGTAGGACGATTAAGACCCCTATAATCGATGCATGGTCTTAACTCGCCACCCTTTTTCTTCACAAAGAAGAAGCCAGCACCTGCAGGAGAGCAAGATTTGCAGATGATCCCCCGTGACAGAGCATCGGCAACATAGCACAATTCTCTGGCCCCGAGGAGGAATGGCTCCAGGTTGCAGGTCTATGGCACAATCATAAGACCAGTGAGGAGGCAACGTACCGGCACGCACCTTGTCAAAAACGTCTAGGAACTCTCGGTACTCCTCTGGCAATTGAGATACCGAAGAAGTGCACAAGACTTTAACTGGTTTCTGAAGACAAGTGGAAATACATTGTGGAGACCACGACAACATTTTGGACCTGCGCCAGTCGAGACTGGGATTGTGCTTTTGGAGCCAGGGATAACCCAGAACAACCGGAAAATGCGGAGAGTTTATCACCTGGAACTGGAGGGTTTCAAAATGGAGAGCCCCAACAGCCATGGATAACGGAGCATTTTCGTGAGTAACGAGTGCGGGCTGAAGGGGCCTGCCATCAATGGCCTCAATAGCAAGCAGAACGGACCGAGGCAAAACAGGAATGGAGTGCTTTGATACAAAAGTACTGTCAATGAAATAGCCCGCAGCACCGGAGTCAACAAGAGCCTGGGTGACTATGGAGGAGTCCACCCAGGAATGGACAACCGTGACCAAAGGTTTCTCCTTTAGCGGTTCCGGGGATGAGGATAAACCACCCAAGGTCTGCCCCCGACAGGTGTTAGCATTTCCCTGCCGTGTAGGACAAGACTTCCAAAGGTGGCCCTGTAACCCACAATAGAGGCAGAGCCCCTCCCTCCTCCTAAAGGCCCTCTCCGCCACGGAGAGACACGTGAATCCCAACTGTATCGGCTTAGCAGTACCTTGTGACTCGGGACCAGGAGGCATGGGAGGAGAGGGAGGCATGGGTGGGAACAAACACTTAGGAGAAAACGGAACAGGAGGCTTCCACAAGTGCTCCTTGAAAGAGAGCCTCTCACTTAGTCTGATGTCAATTAGGATAAAAAAAAGACACCAATGCCTCAAGATCTTCTGGTAAATCTCTGGCAGAAACTTTGTCTTTAATCGCATCAGAGAGCCCATGAAAGAAGGCGGCAACAAGGGCTTCATTGTTCCAACCTACCTCTGCGGCAAGCGTACGACATGAGTCGTTTAGCAGCAGAGGAGGAGCGAGCCGGAACATCAAATACCCTTCGAAAGGAGGCCACAAATTCAGGGTAATTTGAAATCACAGATTTATTAGTCTCCCACAAGGGATTAGCCCAGGCAAGAGCTGTGTCAGAGAGTAACGAGATGAGAAATCCCACCTTTGCTCTGTCAGAGGGAAACGCCTGAGGTAACATCTCAAAGTAAATGCCCATCTGGTTCAAAAACCCTCTGCACTGATTAGGATTGCCTCCATATCGCTGAGGTAGAGGTGCAGAACCAGACATGCTCCTGGTAGGACTAGGTGCAGCAGCGGAAACAGGAGCAGCCATAACTTGCGGGACACTTTGGTCCAAATGTGCAGTGCAAGTCAGCAGGGTTTGCAGGGCTAGTGCAAATTGATCCAAGCGGTGATCCTGTTCATCCATCCTGGAAATTATGGCAGGTAAAGGTGGATTATTAGCACAATCAGGATTCATGGCACTTGCGTAATGTCAGGGTGCCAGGAATCAGACTGAGACGAGAAGTGCAAAAAATAATCAAACCTTTATTAATAGCAAAAAATAATAAAAAGTCCACAAGTCAAATAACAAGCCAGGAATCAAAACCAGAGCTGGTAGTCAGGCGAGCCGAGTCAGGAGCCAAAGCGAGTAGTCAGACGAGCCAGAATCAGGAACAAGGAGAACAGCAGAGTCAGGAACAAGCCAGAGATCAGGAACCAGGAGGGACGTCAGACAGCCAGGTAATACACAGGAGCTCTCACAAACAGGTCTGAGACAACGCAAGGGCAAAGCATACTGAACAGAGGCCCTTTAAATAATAAGTGATGACATCACAATTCTGAGACTGCATCCTGTCTCACATGGATGATGTATACCAGTCTGGCCATAAAAGGAAGTGCAGGAAATGAGCAGCATCACACAGTATGCACCAGAGTCAGCAAGAGAGGTGAGTAAAATGGCTGCCAGCTGCACATGGCAAATAAAACAGGGAAAAAACCCTGACAATATGAAATTAGCATATGAGCCTACCAAATCTGATGATAAAAGTAAATTGGAAAGTTGTTTAAAATTGTATACCCTACCTGAATCATAAAAATTTAATTTTGACTAGACTGTCCCTTTAAACTCACCTTGTATGATTTATAGCACCATTATAACATCATTTTATTTGGCATTTTAGTTCATTAGATTAGAAACAATTTTATTCTATTTACTGAAAAGGGATGTGAAAGTTGCATTTTCATGATTTAAAAACCATAGAATTAAATAAATAATAATCTTATTTGCTAACTTACTGTTATTAAATGTACCCCCTGGATAAAATGTTAATTTACTAGCACGTCTTCATAGCAGTGTGTGTAGCAATATTATAAAAGTGTCCTTTAGAGGGAGCTTTAGAATGAAAGCTATATAGCTAAAAAGGCATAATGTAATAAGGAAGACTGATAGAACAATGGAGACTTCCAAACAATATATACAGTATTACAAGTGCAGACATACAAATACCGGCAATGCAAAAACCGGCAATGCAAAAGCTAGCATAGCTGACATGGGCGGTATTATCACAAAATGCTATACTTTGTATGTCCCCGAATGCCCCCTCTAAACTCACCACACAACTCTACGATTGGAAGCCACAATCAGTGACACACTCAAATAGCTTTATTCATACAATTGAAAAATGCACTGAGAGGAATTTAAGGTGTTATCTGACAAAACACTGACAGCAGCAGCGACAGTGCAGGGCAGAACCGGGGCTATAAGGAACTGGTAATAATCGTGAAAGAAAAGGGAAGAAAAGACTGAATCAGGACACGAAGAGAGTCAGTAACAGAAGCAAAGCAGGGCTAAGAAAGAGTTAATCATAACCATGGCACCAAGGCACACAGGGCAGAACAGGAGCAGGAATATCCAAGCTACCTCCAAAACACACTACCATACCTCCCCTCAGAGTGAGCATTATCGGTTTGGGAAATTGGTGAGTCAGATCAATCAACAGTAATCAATGTGCCACAAGCAGTGAGTATCACTCATTTAGGTCATAGTCTCATAAGGACTGACCCGTTGAAACTAGGAGGTAAATAATAAATGCAACCAACTGGGATCTTGGTGTTGTATTATCCAGTACTGGTATTTATTTACGGGAGCAACAATTACATCACTTAATGTCCTAAAACTAGACTATCTTATTTAACTGGAACAGTCTCCAACTCCCATCAATAAATGGTGAAATCCTAATCTTTTCACTGTTTGGGTCAGTGCTTACCATGAATACGACGTGAATAGTTATAATTCACTACCTACTGCTTCTACTCTAACCTCCCATCACTAGACTAGCACTGACCTCTCAACCACAACCATTAACCACTAATAACTTCTAGGCTTATTGATTAAGATGCACGGAATGTAGTTGTTATCCCTCCCAAAGCTCTAGGGAGCAGCATTAGACATCTTTTTCTCTCTATTATATAGCAGACACAGCAGTGATGTGCGGTGACGTCAGAGGCTGGTGAGGCACTAGATATGATACGCCCGAGAAACACATATACCGCGGGCCTCAAGTACCCCCAACAGGCCAGGTTTTAATTATAGCTGAACCAGTGCACAGGTGAAATAATCAGCTGATGGATGAGAGCAAGTTCACCGATTCAGCTTTAATGAAAACCTGACCTTTTGGGGGTACTTGAGCACCGTGATCCTCTGAAATGTGTTGATTACATTGAGAATAAAGCACATGCTCTGCTCACTGACACACAATCTGCTCACATACCCATTCACACAACTATGTAGCACAGTGACAGTTACTTATCAAGTAGAATGATACACAATTTCTTCTCTACTCACTACTGTGTTGTGAAAAGAAAAATAATTTACCATATTAAGAGGTGCCACAAATCCACTCCTAGTTTCCTCTTATGAGTGTAAGAAGCTGAAAAAGACATTGCATGCAGCCCTGCTGAATGGAGCACACCAAACCTGCCCTTGTCTAACGTTTAGCTTAACAAGAGATTGCTATATAAAGTTTAAAAGGTGCTTAACCCAATAACAGCAGATGTAGTAAAAGTAATGCATTTATCTCAAATTCAGCTCCAATACCAGCAGCTAAAACCATGCAGTAAAGTAATAAATATATCTCAAATTCAGCTCCAATACCAGCAGCTAAAACCATGCAGTAAAGTAATAAATATATCTCAAATTCAGCTCCAATACCAGCAGACAAAACCATGCAGTAAAGTAATAAATATATCTCAAATTCAGCTCCAATACCAGCAGATAAAACCATGCAGTAAAGTAATAAATATATCTCAAATTCAGCTCCAATACCAGCAGATAAAACCATGCAGTAAAGTAATAAATATATCTCAGCCCACTTATGGTAGTAGAAATCATCCAGCTACATAGCCTAATAGTGCAAAATGCACTAGTCATCAGTATTTGATTGCATTTTATTTGCCCCTGCCACAATCTTTTTATACAGCATTATATATTTGATTTTGCACAGGTTGGCGGGCATGCACACATTGCCCTGGTTTTTCTTTTCTCAGTAGCAGATGAGTTAACGTAAGTTTTGCAGTTTGCACAGTGCAGGATGTATTTGCAGATTTTTGCACTGCTGGCTGCCCCACATAGCCCAACCCTGGTGGTATAGTGTAAAAAACACCAATAATAAACTTAGACCCTAGGCCTAGACAAAAACAAAGCAAACCCAACAATGATTGCAATGCAATCAGTATTATTATCAGGCTATGGGTGTCAGACTGTCAGTGAGTGTACTGGGTGCATACTGCCTATATGAGCTATACATTTTGTAGCTCATGTAGGGACCCAGTACCCATAGCCTCTTTGTTAATAATACTGATTGCATTGCTGGGTTTGCTTTGTTGTTGTCTAGGCCTAGGGTAAGATCAGTTAAAGGCTGTATTTACAGTTATAGAGGTTTTCAAAACCAAGATTCTACTCTGTGCGCCTTTAATACTCTACTCTATGCGCCTTACACTTTATGACAAAATTCAAATTCTTATACTGCATTTAAAGTACCAGAACATTAAATGTTTATACATAGTTATAAGTTTTTCTTCATGTTTACACAGATATCCCCCTGATGGATGATAGTAAAGAGACACTAAAACATAATGAATGTAGCACAATATACAATATGACTTGCCCTTTTAAAGTTTAACCTCAACAACTGTAAAATAGGCTAATAGCAAAATATTTTAAAAAAGTTTCTTTTTTTAGCATCTATGTGAATGGAATGTAAAACAGAAATGCTACTAGTGGCCCTTCATTTATTCACAACCCCAGGTATGTTTTATTGTATTGTGTGAATTCTGCTGATGTGACAAAGTAAACAGTTACATTTACCAACCAATACTGCAGTGAAATTCCTTAGATTCCCTAATACATTGGTTGGGAAAGTTTACAAATAATGGAAAGTGATAAAGATTTATAAAGCTCCAACATAATTTGTTAATAGATTTTGAAAACTGACATAAATGAACAGGCTCCTTAAATTGACATAAATATGTCAAAAGAATGCTAGGGCAATAAAAGTGAACACATCAGTGTATCTGAGCACTGTTTTGGTGAGCATGCTCCATGCACTGTGCCAGGATTGTACCAAACAAATAGTTCTGTAAAAGCAGCCAAAGTATCTTGATGAGTATGCAGAGGCTTTATTGTCTACTCTCAGCATAATTTTGACTTCCATGTCACTTTAAGTTCCCTCACTTTCTGTAGAACAGACATTCTCTTGGAAGGTACAGGCACATTGTGAATGGACAGTGAATTAGTGACAACCATGGTGTAACAATGCCTACCTCTTAATGGACAGTATTTTCATTATTTTTTATTATTAGGTAATACATGGTTAAACAGCATAGGCATAACATTATTTTTAGCAATTTGTTACTTATTAGATCTCTTTAGCAAGGCATGAAGTGCCGATTGTCCAGGATAGATTGTTGAGGATGAGTTTCAGGGTTCATGTAGTTCCCAGCGAGTATAATGTATAGCTGTGTATGAAAGTCCATGCAATTACCCAATATACTCCAAACTTTTTCACATTTTCTGATTGACAGACTAAATTAACCTAAAACATAACATAACATAATAACAAACAACAATAATACTAATAGCAATAACAAATAATAAAGTAAAAAATTATGTCACAGCACGTTGCCGTGATTAAAAAAATAGAATAATAAAGGGTTAATTGTTAAGGAAAACCATCACCAAGAGGGACATTGCAAACTCCTCTCTCCGCTCCCCCCCACATAATGATTAAAGCTTAGAGGAATACCCGCAGCACCCCTTTGGTAATTATAAGCTCACTTCTCAATTAGTATCTCTTCCCATCTAATTCTTTGTGGGGTACTTCGAAGCTCAGGGCTTGGAGCAGTCCAGTCGCCTCTAAGAGCGGCCTCTAATATTATCTCATGTTGTAGAAAGGGGCCAAGTACCTGTTGTTGTAGTGCCTGCGGAAGTGTATTTATATAGTTTTACCATTTTTTGAAGAATGGTTTAAGTCTACAGTTGGTGTTTAATTTAGTGTCTAGTTGTTCAATGAATAGCTGTTTAAGCAGTCTATGTTTGAATTGAGCCAGTGAAGGTGCTTTAGTGGAGATCCAGAGGGCAAGGATACACTGACGGGCCAGTAATGTACAAAGGGTCAACAAAGGATGCATATTACTTCTCTGTCCTTCCCACTTAAATAAATAGATATTGTTGGGTTCAAAGACAACGTCCAGTTTGAACGTGACCTTCACCCAATACCGTATCTGACACCAAAATCTCTTAATAAAGGGGCAATCATAGAAGTAATGAATGAGCGTGGGCTTGGGTAGACAGCATTTAATGCACTTATTTGGGCATGAGGGATTCCAGTGTGAGAGACGAGCTGGTGTGATATAGTCGCCATGGAGCAGTCTGACTTGCATCTCCCTGTGAGGTACGGCTAAGCTGGCCCTTTTGGCCTTAATTAAACTGTCTGTGATGTCTTCTAAGGTAATTCCGACCATATGCTCTCCCTGCAGCTTAGCTAGCATATTGCTCAAGATGCGGTCAGAGGCATGGTTAATCAATTTTTGATAAATTGGGGACACAGAGAAGCGTCCCAACCTAAAGGCCGTGTGGGCAATCGCCCATGGAGAAAGTTCCCAGAAACTCACGTCTCTGGCGATCAATGTGTTTATATAATGCCTAACTTGCAGATATGCATAGAAGTGGGAGTTTGGTAACTCAAATTCATTTTTCAGGTCTTGGAATGTTTTGACCGTGTGTAGTAGTGGGTTGATGATCACCCCCACCGGGTCAATACCGGCCGCTTTCCAAGCATGGAACGGAGCTGTATCACTACAAGCTGGAAAGTCAATATTGCCAACCAGCGGGATGAACTTAGGGGAAGGATAAGTTTTGCCCAGGTAGTGAAGAGATAGCCACCATGCTCTAAACACATCCCTATACATTGGGTTATTTTTAATTTCTGTAGGGAGATCTCAGAAGGGTATATATGTAAGATAGGCCAAAGAGTGAGGCGCTACCACCGCCTCTTCCAGTGGCAAGACTGCAAAATGTGACGTGCCCAATTGCCAGTCTAGGGAGAATCTTACCAAAGCTGCCCAATTATAAAACCTCAGATTCGGAAGTGCAAGACCTCCTTTTAGATATGGCTGCTGTAATTTGGTGGTCGCAATGCACATCTTTTTACCCTTCCAGATGAACAGTTGTATCGCTTTATTGGTAAGAGATAGATCTGATTTAGTAAGGAGAAAGGGCAACATTAGTAATGGATATAGCAGCTTGGGCAAGATAGTCATCTTCACCAAGTTAATACGACCTGATAATCCCAGAGGGAGATTTGCCCAAGCCCTCAACCGAGACTGCAACTGGCCACACTGTTTCATGATATTAAGTTCATAAATCTTGTACGGGTTCCGGTGTATCTCAATTCCCAGATAGACTAGGGCATGAGGCTGCACCACAAAAGGAAGGTGGGAATCATCAAAAATGGTCAGCATCTCTATAATTTTAGGAATGTATAATGTGGGGTTGACGACGAATAGCATCATGTTGTCCGCATATAAGGCCATATGCTTTGTCCGATTATTAAGAGACATTCCTGGGTAAATTTGTTTCAGCCTAAGGGCCAGGGGCTCCAGTGCCAGATCAAACAAAAGAGGAGATAAAGGACACCCCTGGCGGGTGCCCCTCTTGAGTGTAAAAGACGGGGACAGGAGACCATTAACCAGAATGTTTGCCGATGGGGAGGAGTATAATTTACCCAGAAGGTCCACAAACGGCCCTTCAAACCGAAACTGCTTGAGGGTATGAAAAAGGTGTGGCCACTCGACTCTATCAAAAGCCTTCTCTGCATCCAAGGATAACAGGAAGGCCTCTTGTTCCGGTTTGAGTTGTGTCTCCCTCGGCCGTGACCAGTAGTGGGTTATGGCATGCATGACTTTACGTATATTAACCACCGAAGTTCTTCCAAACACAAAGCCGGTCTGTCCGGGTGCACCAAAGAGGGGAGTATTTTTTTAGTCTGTTAGCTACAATTTTCATGAGGATTTTGTAGTCAACATTTAAAAGGGATATAGGGTGGTATTACTCTGGCAATGTGTGATCTTTCCCAGGTTTGGGAATCAGAGTAATATGGGCCCAGACAAAGGATTTGGAGGGCACTGCATCCCCAAGGAAGAGTGCGTTGTAGACTTTGCAAAGGGCAGGGGCTATCTGGGGCGACAGAAGTCTGAAAAACTCAGCAGGGAGGCAGTCTGGGCCTGAGGCCTTCCCCAGTGACAGGGATTTAATAGTGAACTGAATCTCCTCAGCAGATATGGGAGAATTCAGTGTGTCCCTCTGGTCATTTGTGAGTTGTGGCAGTTCAAGAGCATGCCAAAACCCTCGGTGTGCTTCCGGGTTAGTCGGTTGTTGTCGTGAGTATAGACGGGAGAAATACAGCATCAAGCAATTTGCTAGTTCTGAGGGTGTTCTATAAGTGTTCCCTCCACACTTAAGTGCTGCAATATGCTTTTTGGAGGTTGGAGCTCTTACTAGGGTGGCCAAAAGACCACCCAACTTACTCCCAAATCGATAGAAGTTACTTGCTGACTTGAGCAAACCAGCGGCGGCTCTCTGCCTCACAAATGCATATAACTCAGCTTTAGCAGAGACATATGCATCGTACAGAGCACGCGCCTTATGAATACAATAAGCCAGGTAAGTCTGACATAAGGTATGCTGTAAAGAATTATGTTTATAAAGGGTTTTCCTTTTAAGATCAGCCACATATGAAATTATGTGTCCCGTGAGAACCGCCTTGGCTGCCTCCCAGAACAATTGCGGGTCATTCATATGCCCAGCATTGTCTGTGCAGTAATCATTCCAGATGTGTGTGAGGAATTTACGGAAAGGGTCGGACGTAAGTAAATAAGATGGAAAGCGCAGAGAGTTTCTAGTGGGAACTACCTAAAGTTATTTCAACCGGGGCATGATCAGATATCACTTTATCATGGATGGTCTCTGAGGTGACATGCGAGATTAGGGAATCTACTACCATGAAAAGATCAATACGAAATAATGAGAAGTTGGGTTTTGACAAACAGGTATAATCCCTGCCCTCAGGGTGCCTCCAACGCCATATATCGCACACAGCCAAGGATTCCGACAGCAAGTCAAACACTTTCCTCTCAAACCTCCCCTTGTAATTACGTAATCTTTTCTCTTTTGGGACATTTTGTACCCATGTTCTGTCCAGGAGAGGCTGCGGGGCTAGATTGAAGTCTCCCCCTAATATTAGTTTAGAGCCTGCAAAGGGGGTCAAATTTTGTGATAAGGTTTCCCAGAAGGATAGATTCTTGGTATTTGGTGCATAAATATTACATAATGTGTACCTAACCGAGTCTATGGAAACCTTCAGTATCAGGAACCTGCCCTCTGGATCCGCAACAGTGTTGTGCATATCTACTTGTATGCGCTTGCCAAATAGAATTGCCAGGCCTCTACTGGAGGAGGTGAACGAAAGATAACCTATCTCTCCCACTCAATCACTTCTCAACTTTCTATGTTCCTCGTCTCCCAAGTGCGTCTCCTGTAAAAATGCCACATCTGAATTTAGTCTACGTAAGTGTGTTAAAATTGATTTACACTTTATGGGAGGATTAATACCCCCCCACATTCCAAGTATGAATTTTAAGTGCCATTGTCACATAACACTATAAAGCATGTCATATATCCTCCAAGCGGAGGAGGGGAGAGAGAGGGGGGCGAAACAACCAGGAGAGCCCCGTAAATTGTGGGAGGCTGAAGTACAAAAAGGACAGGAAATACACAACAAATGCCCTCCTAATTCTAGGGGAAGAACACAGAGCTGCAAATTCTGGAGTGGCAGCGTCAAGTGCAACAACAATAGAGACAGTATAAACCCCTCAACCCGGCAGCAAGTCCTCTCTGTCCGATAAAACCCATGGACACCACTCACACCACCCCAGTCAAGGTGCCAGGTTACTGGTACATAGTCAAAACATGTTGGGACATCTTTCGCCCCTTCAGAAAATCTATCCGGGGCCAAGGAAAGGAGAAGGATGTTAGTATTAGGAGAGTGGTGGTCTCGGTGGGGGGTACTAAGGGAGAAACTAAAACAAAGGGAGTGTTTGGCGTAGTGTAAGTCATCGTCAGGCCGCATGTCATGAAACTAGAATCTTCTAAAGGCCGGTAGTCTGAGGCAACCCCACACATGATGTAAATCTCTTATGGGGAATAATGGGTAGGACAGGGGAAACTCCAAATAGGGTAGCCAACTGCGTCTGCTGAATAGGCTTTGATACGGGATCCAATCTCCCAGGGTTATAAATTATGCCCTTATGAATAAAGGGCATGAGCTTGATGGCTCGTTTAAAATGCCCAGAGAGGGCGCGAGGTGTACCTATGTCCCCCCATGAAAGAGATAGTATAGTCCCGGTCACCGTATATCTGTTAAACCTACCAGGGTGTGTCTGCATACAGTCATAGTTATAGACAGAGTCAATTTGTGAACAAGATATCAACTTTACATATTTCCCCTGCATGCATTTCTCAAGGTTTAAACATTTCACAGTAAACATCCAAAATTGTATATAAATGACAATCAGATTACATACCACAGTGTGAAATTGAGGTATAGCATTCCAGGTCAGAACTCTGCCCCTGACCTTCAGTTTGCTCCAAGTCCCAAGGCACGGGCCATGCAGTGTACAATAGTGAGGTGAGAACCAGTAAAAAAAGGGGTTCCATCCACCCCTCGGATCCCGAGAGCAATCCCAAGAGACACCAGAACACCCAACCACCCACACAACAAGACACAAACAGATAACATTAACAAATAATAACCAACAACAGAACATTTGAAAAAACAATTTGTGTAGGCTCACGTGTAAATAAGGTATATTTGGTAATGTCTCTGAGTCCACCATTGCTATAAGGGAGGAATGGGCATCTCCCATCTCTCTCCGTTACATGTCCCCCACCAGATCGGTAAGGGAGATAAAAAACCCAACAAGGCTTTGTTTGTAAAATTTTCATAGCCATTTAAATGGCCATATTAGGAAGTAACCATTACCTGAATGGTGTCAGCAGGGTTTCAGGTGTCTGCCAGTCTCTCCTCAGTGGCCAGGTAGAGTTGTAAGGCTTTGGGTGAGTGGAAGATTTTTACTCCAGATGAAGTGTGAAGTCGAAGCTTGGCAGGGAAAAAAGTGCCACCTGGCGGCCCTGTTCATGCAGGTGGGAACAAAAAGGTGCAAACTCTTTTCTTTGCTTGGTAACTTCGACCGAATAGTCTTGAAAGAAGAGTAGCCTAGAACCTTCATACAGCACTTCCTTATGTGTTCTGTAAGCTCTAAGGATTTTGAGTTTTTCTTGGAAATTGAGACATTTGAAAATTACTTGTCTTGGTTTCATTTTAGCATGCTCCAGGGTGCGTTCAGGGCCCACATGTTGAGCTCTTTCTACGTCGATAGGTAAAATGTCTGGAGAGAGGCCCAGCAGTCTAGGGAAGGTCAGGGTGGTAAATTCTAGTAAATCTTTCCCTCTCACTTTCTCAGGCACTCCAACTATACGCAAGTTATTGCGTCTGCTTCTGTTTTCTAAATCGCTGATACGATCTTGTAAGTGTTGATTCTCTTTGCAAAGTTGTCTCAGTGAGGTGTCAGTGGCTGTCTGTCTATCCTCCACCTCTGATATGTGGTTCTCTGCCTCACCAAGACGAGTGGAGAACTGTCGCACCTCACTAGTCAAAGTGTCAACTCCAGTCTGCAGTGAGTCCATTTTTGGTAGAAAAAATGATTTCAACTCCTTTAGGAGCACTGAATGGTCTCCAGACTGTACAATAGTGGTGCTCAGTGGTCAGTCAGACTAGACTCTGCATGTATATCCGCAGTGTGTTTTTGTCATCGCTCTGTCGCTTTTGCTTTTTGGCTCATTTTAGTTGTTGCTGTGGGAGAAAGTCTCTTAAAGTATTTATCCACTCTCATAGACATTCACATGAATGGAGAATATATTTCAGGGTTCAGCCTGGAATTGAACCTGGGACATGTCTCAGTCCCAGCCTGTTGTGTTACCACTATGCCACCAGATGGCTTGATCACAGGAAAGGAATATTGTGTTTTTCTGTTTGCTGCAACTTTGGCTCTCTGGCTCCACCTGCTTGCCAGCTGAATGAAATCATTTAATTAGCAGCCTGCTTTATCTGGGAGGTTTGTTTGCAATTTTGTGCTTTCACATTAAGAGTGATACTCTGAAAGACTCTCTGCTCCTGTATCCTGTGTGAAAATACAGATTTGTTGGATTTCCTGGTTCCTGATTTCTGCTTCAATTACTGACTACTTTTCTGGATAATCCATTGGCACTGCATTTCATTTTGGGACTGATTTCCTGGCAATTGATCTTGCCTAAAATTCTCTTTCCTAAGGACTGACTCAGGTACTTTTGCTTGCTTGTTTCCTGATACTACAAAGTTCAAATTTGCAGTTTATGCAAGTTTCCTGTTTGTTTCTACAAAGTACCAGTTTGCAGTTTATGCAAGTCTCCTTAAAGTACCAGTTTGCAGTTTATGCAAGTTTTCAGCTTGTTACAACTGTGTTCAGTCTACAGCATATGCAAGTATCCTGCTTGTTATTACAAGGTTCTGCATTCCTGCATGTTATTACACAGTTCCAGTCTTCAGCATATGCAAGTATCCTGTCTGTTATACAAGTTCTGCTTTCCTGCCTGATACTACACAGTTCCAGTTCTATAGCATATGCAAGTATCCTGCTTGTTATTACAAAGGCTGCTTTCCTGAGTGTTATTACACAGTTCCAGTCTTCAGCATATGCAAGTATCCTGCCAGGCACCACTGTTTTCCAGATCCACAGCTCTCACCGGGGCAAGACACAAGTTCGGCATACAGCCTGAGTGCTGTTTGTCTCCCCGTCTCCAGCTGCGTGAATGTCCAGAAGCTTGGATGCCTCCTCAGCACAAGACACTCCGTAATCAGGCCAGAGTGTGCTCAAGATGGCGTCTCCAGGTCTGTTGCGCTATGCGCTTTGTGTGCTCCGGCGGCCAGAACAGATAGTGGAAGTCCTGCACACTTTAATAGGCGGCCGGCGAGTATTATATCCACCCGGCAAGTGTGTGGGATTGAGCAGGAGTTTTACCGCTATCTGATCTAGTGTTTGCTCCGATATACAGAGCTCCTGTGAGATGCGGCCGCTCACTTCCTCCGCCCACCGGAAGTCGCATTTTCATTGTTATATCATATTATATTAGTGTCCCAATAAAGTCTTCTGAAGATTTCATACTCTAGTCTCATTCATTAATTTATATTAAATGTTGCACTTTTTTCTCTAGACTGCTCTTACTGATGATTTATTGGACACAGATCCTTTGCACTGCTAGGTTATCAATATATTACTTTTTGGTGCTCCGTCTGTAGAAGTTGTACTGTGTCTGTCTGCGTGTGCTGTGTTGTGTGTGTATACTGTGTTGATGTGTTCATGATTAGTAATTACGGTAGTAACATACATATTGAATAAACACTCCTCTGATCCACCATCTCTGCTCGGCACATAGAAGTTAAATCATTATTGCATATTCCCCCTACTTAATTAATAATTACCCACCCAAGGGCCAATCTTCATAGTGATACTGGCACCCATTGCAAGGTTTTTATTGATTCTAAGGAATAACCCAATCAAAGGAACCAAAGGAACACAATCTACATGATAACCTCCATCTTCCTGAGACAGCATCCCTTCTCAGAGCACCACCATATTCAAAAAGGTCTCCAAAACTAGGTTCTACTTCTATCAATTATTTATTGTGGGGGTTTGTATATAAAACATGGGTCTCAGGAGTTCCTAACAGTTGCATAGAGGGAATTATACATTTTACTACTTACATTACCTAAGGTCAGACAGACTGAGACTGTCACTCCTCCACGTCGCTCTGGCTCGCTCCTCCGTCCACCGTCCTCCACACAACAGCAGCTGAGCTGACAGGCCACTTTCTAGTCACTGTCAGACTGTCTCCCTGGTCGACCGAGTCCAACTCCACACAGGCACTTGACTGCACACTGCACAGCACAGTCTGACCAGTAGACCACTAACACTACGGATTCAGCAGAATCAGCAAAGGGCAGGGCAGTCACGCAACACACTACTCAGAGTCAGTGACGTGCAGTAATAGGAGGCAGGCCTCTCCTGTCCAATCAGAGAAGAAAGATTTCAAATAATGTTTATTAAAAAAAAAAATATGTTTTTTTTGTCTTTTTTTTGGGGTCACCCCCCCCCAAGGGTACCCCCCAACCCCCCCCCCCCCGCCGACGATTACCCACATGATGTCAATCATCATCATTATTTCAATATTTGCTACTGCGCTTGCGCTGCCAAATGAAATTCAGCATTCATGTTGCGCAATTAGGAGGCAGTGAGCTGGTCCGCTGCCCTCCATAAATTGCGCAACATGCATCTGAATATACTTCCACTTCAGCGACACCCAGTGGTGTCTTGCCGGGCCCCCATGCAAGCTCTAATGGAGGCGGTTCTCAAAACTGCCTCCATGATGGAAAGAGATCACTCAGCCAATCAGCATCAGCGCTGCCGGGGAGGCGTGCCTGCTGGGCTGCTGGGTGACATCACGCCAACACAGACTTCAGGCGGGAAGAAGAGCTGTTTCAGGCGGGGAGCTGCTGAGACTCTGAGCAGTGATGTGCGGTGAGGTCAGAGGCTGGTGAAGCACTAGATATTATATGCCGAAGAAACACATATACTGCGGGCCGCAAGTACCCCCAAAAGTACAGGTTTTGGGGGTACTTGCGGCCAGTGCACAGGTAGCTGAACCAGTGCACAGGTGAAATAATCAGCGGATGAGTGAGAGCAAGTTAGTAAACACTGTGTTACTGATCAGCTGATTACTTCACCTGTGCACCGATTCAGCTATAATGAAAACCTGGCCTGTTGGGGGTACTTGAGGACCATGGTTGAGAAACACTGCACTAAAGCACCAGCTCATCTGAAATGTGTTAATTACCTGGAGAATAAAGCACACACACTCTCCTCACTGACACACAGACTACACGCACACACACACACACACACACACACATTCTGCTCACATACCCATTCACACATTTCTGTGGCACAGTGCCAGTTACTAAGCAATTAGAATGTTGTACATACTCTTCTCTACTCAGTACTGTGTTTACCATACTAAGAAGTTCAATGGAGTACACACAAAATGTCCTTGCCTAACTTTTAGCCTAACAAGGGATTGCTATATAAAGTTTAAAAAGTGCCTAACCCAATTCCAGTAGATAAAAGCATGTAGTAAAAGTAATGCATATATCTCAAATACAGTTCCAATACTAGCTCAAATATATTGACCTCCTGCATTATATTATTAAAGGATCTTGCACTGCACTGTGCAAACTGCAAAGCTTAAGTTAACCCATTTGCTACTGAAAAAAGAAAGGCCAGAGCAATGGGTGTACGCCTGCCAACCTGTAAAAAAAAGAAAGTCAGTGCTTCTAAAGTGGGAGGAAATAATAAAAAATACACACAAAAGAAAAAAATATATATGGAAATTGACAATCCTAGTAATGGAAAATAATGATAAAAAATAAAAATTGCAATAAAATATTCACAATTATGAATCACTTATAAATGACAAATGTAGCAAATAATATGCTTAATTGTAACTGAAGTTCATACTTATAGTCATGAGTCCAAGGTTTTCCAAAGAAAGTGAGGGTTAAATCCAAACATGCATTCAGGTGTTTGTCGATAGTAATGATACTGATGAAGCACTAGTGTCCACACCTAAAGGTGTATGCTGCTCTCCTGGGGCTGTATCGAGAATATCCCCTCAAAGGAAGAAAATTAATGAAGGAGAAGAGCGCAAAAGGACTCAAGTGAAATACTTTAATAACAAGTAAAAGCAGATAAAATGAGGTAATCAGCATACCAGAATTAAAACAATAATCGGCACATCAGAAAAGGTCTTTAAGGCAGATGGTAGTCAAGGAATCTTACTGGATCCAGGTAACTCCCGGTTTACCTTTTCAGAAGATTTATAGTCAACTGTGGCAGAGGGTTCTCCAGCTGTATTGGCGGTTCCGGTGGAAAAAGCTTGTATCTGTGACTGCTATGCTGCTGTACTGAAGTCTGCGTCCTGCAGTAAACACCTGCCAACCTGTGCAAAATAAAATATATAATGTATAAAAAAATTGTGACAGGTGCAAATAAAATGCAACCAATCAAAGTGTAACATATCTCAGCCTAATGTCACTATCCCTTTAAGACTTCCTTCTCTGACTGCTGCATTTGGGCAGTATTCACATTCTGCTTGCTTGCCTGCCTGATTAATCATTCATGCACCTGATTACCTCAGCCTCTTTTTAAGCCTTCTCAGGTCTAATGTGCTTTGCATTAACATTGAAGTTGTGATCCTGAACAACAGAGGTCTGTGACTGTTTCCTGTATGAATTTACCAACTATTTCAACCTACAGCAATTTCTATTCCAATGCCTAAAATCATCAAATCGCAAGTATCCAAATAATTCCATTTCTGTTTCCTGGGCACTGCTACTTAACAAACTCTGAACTTTATTATAAATCAAGCATACTTTTGGTTATCATCACTCTCTAATTACAACAGCATCTTACTCAGAACTGTATAACTATTTCTCTGCTACAAGTTGTCATTGCTGAAATATCCTGCTGCAAATATGTTAACATATTCAGAACTCTGCATCTATATGTTCAATTAAAAGCTTTCATGTGATTCTCCAATATATGTACAAACAGTAATTGATGCCTTAAACTTAACTTTCACCTATGCTGCTCTGCTAATTACTGACATACAGCTCTTTATAATATTATGTACTGTGAACCTGCAACAAACCAAGTTTGCATCTATATGCACAAACAGTAATTAATGCCTAAACTTGCAGCTTGTCTAAATACCTGTGCAGCTGTGCTTAACTCTGACATACAGCTTTATATAATATTATGTACTGTTAACCTGCAACAAACCTTAGTTTGCATCTAAGTGTCAATCTTTTACCAGATTACTCTGAAGCCTGAACATTCCACATTGCTATATTTTTCTCTCATTGAATCCTGCAGTTACTTCTATTAACTAACTATAAGTCACAGTGAAGTCAGAATATATTGTATACAAATGTTGCACTCTCCATTTATTCTACAATAACTTCTAGCAACTATGAATCACAGAATATCATCTATCCACATCCAGGATACTCTTCCCCGGGTCAGGGGTCGGTGTCTTCAAATCCCTACCACTGCCCAGAGGGTCTGTGTCGTTAGCGCATGTACACCGGATCATGACACAAAGACTGATGCCTAGTACAGTTTGCACTATTAGGCTATGTAGCTGGATGATTCCTACTAGTACCATAAGTGGGTTAAATAGTTGAATAACCATGCATTATCCTATATAATAAAAGGCCAAGTGTGTTTGTCCGAAGCTGTCATGCGCAGTAGAGACAGCACGAGGACAAACACACCTGGCCTTTGAGTCCCTAGCTGATCTGCGGCAGAAGTGGGCATGAGCAGGGCCGTGAATTGCTGTGAAGGGGGCGTAATCAGGCTTGAATGGGGCATGGCCGGGTGCGGTCGCGCGATAGAAGGGAAAGAGATAGAGAGGGAGAGGAGAGAGAGGGAGAGGAGAGAGAGGGGGGAGAGAGAGGAGGGGAGAGAGAGGGGAAGGGAGAGAGAGGAGGGGAGAGAGAGAGCTAAAAAGAGAGGGGGAGAGAGAACAGAAGAGGGTGAATAGAGAGATCAGAAGAGGGGGGTAGAGAGGGGGAGAGAGACAGCAAAAGAGAGAGGGGGAGAGAGACAGCAAAAGAGAGAGGGGGAGAGAGACAGCAAAAGAGAGGGGGGAGAGAGACAGCAAAATAGGGGGGAGAGAGACAGCAAAAGAGAGGGGGGAGAGAGACAGCAAAATATAGAGGGGGAGAGAGACAGCAAAAGAGAGGGGAAGAGAGACAGCAAAAGAGAGGGGGGAGAGAGACAGCAAAAGAGAGGGGGGAGAGAGACAGCAAAAGAGAGAGGAGGAGAGAGACAGCAAAAGAGAGAGGGGGAGAGAGACTGCAAAAGAGAAAGGGGGAGAGAGACAGCAAAAGAAAGAGGGGAAGAGAGACAGCAAAAGAGAGGGGGAGAGAGACAGCAAAAGATAGAGGGGGAGAGAGACAGCAAAAGAGAGGGGGAGAGAGACAGCAAAAGAGAAAGGGGGAGAGAGACAGCAAAAGAGAGGTGGGAGAGAGACAGCAAAAGAGAGAGGGGGAGAGAGACAGCAAAAGAGAGAGGGGGAGAGAGACAGCAAAAGAGAAAGGGGAAGAAAGACAGCAAAAGAGAGGGGGAGAGAGACAACAAAAGAGAGAGGGGGGAGAGAGACAGAAAAAGAGAGGAGGGAGAGAGACAGCAAAAGAAAAAGGGGGAGAGAGACAGCAAAAGAGAGAGGGGGGAGAGAGACAGCAAAAGAGAGGGGGGAGAAAGACAGCAAGAGAGAGAGGGGGAGAGAGACAGCAAAAGAGAGGGGGAGAGAGCGCAAAAGAGAGGGGGGAAGAGAGAGCGCAAAAGAGAGGGGGGGAGAGAGAGCGCAAAAGAGAGGGGGAAGAGAGAGCGCAAAAGAGGGGGGAGAGAGAGAGCACAAAAGAGAGGGGGGAGAGCACAAAAGAGGGGGAGAGAGAGCGCGCACTATTAGGCTATGTAGCTGGATGATTCCTACTAGTACCATAAGTGGGTTAAATAGTTGAATAACCATGCATTATCCTATATAATAAAAGGCCAAGTGTGTTTGTCCGAAGCTGTCATGCGCAGTAGAGACAGCACGAGGACAAACACACCTGGCCTTTGAGTCCCTAGCTGATCTGCGGCAGAAGTGGGCATGAGCAGGGCCGTGAATTGCTGTGAAGGGGGCGTAATCAGGCTTGAATGGGGCATGGCCGGGTGCGGTCGCGCGATAGAAGGGAAAGAGATAGAGATAGAGAGGGAGAGGAGAGAGAGGGAGAGGAGAGAGAGGGGGGAGAGAGAGGAGGGGAGAGAGAGGGGAAGGGAGAGAGAGGAGGGGAGAGAGAGAGCTAAAAAGAGAGGGGGAGAGAGAACAGAAGAGGGTGAATAGAGAGATCAGAAGAGGGGGGGTAGAGAGGGGGAGAGAGACAGCAAAAGAGAGAGGGGGAGAGAGACAGCAAAAGAGAGAGGGGGAGAGAGACAGCAAAAGAGAGGGGGGAGAGAGACAGCAAAATAGGGGGGAGAGAGACAGCAAAAGAGAGGGGGGAGAGAGACAGCAAAATATAGAGGGGGAGTGAGACAGCAAAAGAGAGGGGAAGAGAGACAGCAAAAGAGAGGGGGGAGAGAGACAGCAAAAGAGAGGGGGAGAGAGACAGCAAAAGAGAGAGGAGGAGAGAGACAGCAAAAGAGAGAGGGGGAGAGAGACTGCAAAAGAGAAAGGGGGAGAGAGACAGCAAAAGAAAGAGGGGAAGAGAGACAGCAAAAGAGAGGGGGAGAGAGACAGCAAAAGATAGAGGGGGAGAGAGACAGCAAAAGAGAGGGGGAGAGAGACAGCAAAAGAGAAAGGGGGAGAGAGACAGCAAAAGAGAGGTGGGAGAGAGACAGCAAAAGAGAGAGGGGGAGAGAGACAGCAAAAGAGAGAGGGGGAGAGAGACAGCAAAAGAGAGGGGAAGAGAGACAGCAAAAGAGAGGGGGGAGAGAGACAGCAAAAGAGAGAGGGGGAGAGAGACAGCAAAAGAGAGGGGGAGAGAGACAACAAAAGAGAGAGGGGGGAGAGAGACAGAAAAAGAGAGGAGGGAGAGAGACAGCAAAAGAAAAAGGGGGAGAGAGACAGCAAAAGAGAGAGGGGGGAGAGAGACAGCAAAAGAGAGGGGGGAGAAAGACAGCAAGAGAGAGAGGGGGAGAGAGACAGCAAAAGAGAGGGGGAGAGAGCGCAAAAGAGAGGGGGGAAGAGAGAGCGCAAAAGAGAGGGGGGGGAGAGAGAGCGCAAAAGAGAGGGGGGAAGAGAGAGCGCAAAAGAGGGGGGAGAGAGAGAGCACAAAAGAGAGGGGGGAGAGCACAAAAGAGGGGGAGAGAGAGCGCGCAAAAGAGAGGGGGAAGAGAGAGCACAAAAGAGAGGGGTGGAGAGAGAGTGCAAAAGAGAGGGGAGAGAGAGAGCGCAAAAGAGAGGGGAGAGAGAGAGCGCAAAAGAGAGGGGGAGAGCACAAAAGAGAGGGGAGAGAGAGGGGGAGAGAGAGGGGGACAGAGGGGGAGAGAGCACAAAAGAGATGGGGGGAGAGAGAGCACAAAAGAGATGGGGGAGAGAGAGAGCGCAAAAGAGAGAGGGAGAGAGCGCAAAAGAGAGAGGGAGAGAGCGCAAAAGAGAGGAGAGAGAGAGCGCAAAAGAGAGGGGAGAGAGAAAGCGTAAAAGAGAGGGGGAAGAGAGTGCAAAAGAGAGGGGGAGAGAGAGCGCAAAAGAGAAGGGGAGAGAGCGCACAAGAGAGGGGGAGAGAGCTCAAAAGATAGGGGGGAGAGAGAGAGCAAAGGAGAGGGGGGAGAGAGAGAGCAAAAGAGAGGGGGGGCAGAGAGAGTGCAAAAGAGAGGGGGAGAGAGCGCAAAAGAGAGAGGGGAGAGAGAGAGCTCAAAAGAGAGGGGCAAAAGAGAAAGCTCAAAAGAGAGGGGGAGAGAGAGAGAGCAAAAGAGAGGGGGGAGAGAGAGAGCAAAAGAGAGGGGGAGGGAGAGAGCGCAAGGGGTGGGACCGCAGTACTGCAAAAAATGAGAGAGCGCAAAAGAGAGGGGGGAGAGAGAGCACAAAAGAGAGGCGTGGAGAGAAAGCGCAAAAGAGAGGGGGGAGAGAGAGCGCAAAAGAGAGGGGAGAGAGAGCGCAAAAGAGAGGGGAGAGAGAGAGCGCAAAAGAGAGGGGGAGAGCACAAAAGAGAGGGGAGAGAGAGGGGGAGAGAGCGCAAAAGAGATGGGGGAGAGAGAGCACAAAAGAGATGGGGGAGAGAGAGAGCGCAAAAGAGAGAGGGAGAGAGCGCAAAAGAGAGGAGAGAGAGAGAGCGCAAAAGAGAGGGGAGAGAGAAAGCGTAAAAGAGAGGGGGAAGAGAACGCAAAAGAGAGGGGAAGAGAGCACAAAAGAGAGGGGGAGAGAGAGCGCAAAAGAGAGGGGGAGAGAGCGCACATGAGAGGGGGAGAGAGCTCAAAAGATAGGGGGGAGAGAGAGAGCAAAAGAGAGGGGGGACAGAGAGAGTGCAAAAGAGAGGGGGAGAGAGCGCAAAAGAGAGAGGGGAGAGAGCTCAAAAGAGAGGGGCGAAAGAGAAAGCTCAAAAGAGAGGGGGGAGGAGAGAGAGACAGCAAAAGAGAGGGGGGAGAGAGAGAGAGCAAAAGAGAGGGGGAGGGAGAGAGCGCAAGGGGTGGGACCGCTGTACTGCAAAAAATGGCCCGTGTGAACGGGCTTTAGGACTAGTATATATATAAAAAGCCTGTCTTACGGCTAGATTACGAGTTTTCCGTTATGAGTAAAAAAGCAGCGTTAAGGCTCATAACGCTGCTTTTTTACTACTGCTGCTATTACGAGTCTTGTAGGTACAGCTGTCCCGCACACTTTTTTGTCCGTACCGCAAATTAACTTACGCAATTTGCGTAAAGTCTTTTTTCAATGGGACTTCCATAGCGCCGATATTACAAGCTTTTTTTTTTAGGCCAAAAAGTAAGAGGTACAGCCTATCCCGCAATATTCGTAACGCAATCTAAAGTCAGTAGCATAAAACTCATAACTAAAGTGCTAAACAGTACACTAACACCCATAAACTACCTATTAACCCCAAAACCGAGGCCCTCCCGCATCGCAAACACTAAAATTAAATTATTAACCCCTAATCTGCTGCTACGGACATTGCCACAACTAGAATAAACATTTTAACCCCTAAACCGCTGCACTCCCGCCTCGCAAACACTAGTTAAATATTATTAACTCCTAATCTGCCGCCCCTAACATCGCCTCCACCCATCTACTTTTATTAACCGCTAATCTGCCACCCCCAACGTCGCCGCCACTATACTAAAGTTATTAACCTAAGTCTAACCCTAACCCTAACACCCAGTAACTTAAATAAAATTAAAATAAATCTAAAGAAAACCTACTCTTAATAACTAAATAATTCCCATTTAAAACTAAATACTTACCTGTAAAATAAACCCTAAACTAGCTACAATATAACTAATAGTTACATTGTATCTATCTTAGGGTTTATTTTTTATTTTACAGGCAAGTTTGTATTTATTTTAACTAGGTAGAATAGTTACTAAATAGTTATTAACTATTTACTAACTACCTAGCTAAAATAAATACAAATTTACCTGTAAAATAAAACCTAACCTGTCTTATACTAACACCTAACCTTACACTACAATTAAATACATTACCTACATTAAATACAATTACCTAAATTAAATACAAATTACAAAAACAAACACTAAATTACTCAAAATAAAAAACAAATTACAAGATATTTAAATTAATTACACCTAATCTAATAGCCCTATCAAAATAAAAAAGCCCCCCCAAAAAAAACCTAGCCTAAACTAAACTGCCAATAGTCCTTAAAAGGGCCTTTTGCGGGGCATTGCCCCAAAGAAATCAGCTCTTTTACCTGTAAAAAAAAATACAAACAACCCCCCAACAGTAAAACCCACCACCCACACAACCAAACCCCCCAAATAAAACCCTAACTAAAAAAATCTAAGCTCCCCATTGCCCTGAAAAGGGCATTTGTATGGGCATTGCCCTTAAAAGGGCATTTAGCTCTATTGCTGCCCAAACCCTAATATAAAACTAAAACCCACCCGGTAAACCCTTAAAAAAAACTAACACTAACCCCTGAAGATCCACTTACAGTTTTGAAGAGCCGACATCCATCCTCAACGAAGCCAGGAGAAGTCCTCAGTGAAGCGGCAAGAAGTCCTCAACAAAGCCGGGAGAAGTCTTCATCCAAGCCGGGAGAAGTGGTCCTCCAGACGGGCAGTGTTCCAATCAGCCAATAGAATGCGAGCTCAATCCTATTGGCTGATTGGATCAGCCAATAGGATTGAAGCTCAATCCTATTGGCTGATTGCATCAGCCAATAGGATTTTTTCAACCTAAATTCCGATTGGCTGATAGAATTCTATCAGCCAATCGGAATCTAAGGGACGCCCTCTTGGATGACGTCACTTAAAGGAACCTTCATTCGTCAGGAGTCGTCAGAAGAAGAGGATGCTCCGCGCCGGATGTCATGAAAATGGATCCGCTCCGGGTCGGATGGATCAATATAGAAGATGCCATTTGGATGGAGTATTCTACCCGTCTGTAGGACCACTTCTCCCGGCTTGGATGAAGACTTCTCCCGGCTTCGTTGAGGACTTCTTGCCGCTTTGCTGAGGACTTCTCCCGGCTTCGTTGAGAATCGATGACGGCTCTTCAAAACTGTAAGTGGATCTTCAGGGGTTAGTGTTAGGTCTTTTTAAGGGTTTGTTGGGTGGGTTTTAGTTTTAGATTAGGGTTTGGGCAGCAATAGAGCTAAATGCCCTTTTAAGGGCAATGCCCATACAAATGCCCTTTTCAGGGCAATGGGGAGCTTAGGTTTTTTTAGTTAGGATTTTATTTGGGGGGTTTGGTTGTGTGGGTGGTGGGTTTTACTGTTGGGGGGTTGTTTGTATTTTTTTTTACTGGTAAAAGAGCTGATTTCTTTGGGGCAATGCCCCGCAAAAGGCCCTTTTAAGGGCCATTGGTAGTTTATTGTAGGCTAGGGTTTTTTTTTATTGGGGGGGGGGGGGTAATTTTGATAGGGCTATTAGATTAGGTGTAATTAGTTTAAATATTTGATCATTTGTTTTTAATTTTGTGTAATTTTTTTGTAATTTAGTTAATTTAGTTAATTGTATTTAATTAATGTAATTTATTTAATTGTAGTGTAAGGTTAGGTTTTATTTTACAGGTAAATATTTATTTTAGCTAGGTAGTCATTAAATAGTTAATAACTATTTACTAACGCCTAGATTTAGAGTTTTGCGGCCGAAGGGGTGCGTTAGCTACGCATCTTTTTTTTTCTAGCGCTGCTTCTAAACAACGCTGGTATTTAGAGTTCTCTGAAGGGCTGCGTTAGGCTCCAAAAAAACCCCTACTCTAACCCAAACCCCCCTTAAATAAACCTAACACTACCCCCCTGAAGATCACCCTACCTTGAGCCGTGTTCACCCAGCCGGGCACCGATGGACCAAAAGAGGACATCCGGAGCGGCAGAAGTTTTCATCCTATCCGGGCAGAAGAGGACATCCGGACCGGCAGACATCTTCATCCAAGCGGCATCTTCTATCTTCATCCATCCGACGAGGAGCGGCTCCATCTTCAAGACCTCTGGCGCGGAACATCCTTCTTCCCCGACGACTAGACGACGAATGACGGTTCCTTTAAATGATGTCATCCAAGATGGATTCCCTCGAATTCCGATTGGCTGATAGGATTCTATCAGCCAATCGGAATTAAAGTAGGAAAAATCTGATTGGCTGATTGAATCAGCCAATCAGATTCAAGTTCAATCCGATTGGCTGATCCGATCAGCCAATCGTATTGAACTCACATTCTATTGGCTGCTCCACACAGCCAATAGAATGCGAGCTCAATCTGATTGGCTGATTGGATCAGCCAATCGGATTGAACTTGAATCTGATTGGCTGATTCAATCAGCCAATCAGATTTTTCCTACCTTAATTCTGATTGGCTGATAGAATCCTATCAGCCAATCGGAATTCGAGGGACACCATCTTGGATGATGTCATTTAAAGGAACCGTCATTTGTCGTCTAGTCGTCGGGGAAGAAGGATTTTCCGCGCCGGAGGTCTTGAAGATGTAACTGCTCCTCGTCGGATGGATGAAGATAGAAGATGCCGCTTCGATGAAGATGTCTGCCGGTCCTGATGTCCTCTTCTGCCCAGATAGGATAAAGACTTCTACCGCTCCGGATGTCCTCTTTTGGTCCATCGGTGCCCGGCTGGATGAACACGGCTCAAGATAGGGTGATCTTCAGGGGGGTAGTGTTAGGTTTATTTAAGGGGGGTTTGGGTTAGAGTAGGGGTATGTGGGTGGTGGGTTTTAATGTTGGGGGGTAGTATTTTTTTTAAAGGCAAAAGAGCTGATTACTTTGGGGCATGCCCCGCAAAAAGCCCTTTTAAGGGCTGATAAAAGAGCTGGTTACTTTTTAATTTAGAATAGGGTAGGGACCTTTATTATTTTGAGGGGCTTTTTTATTTTATTAGGGTGCTTAGAGTAGGTGTAATTAACCTAATATTCTTGTACTCTTTTTTATTTTTTGTAATTTAGTGGTTTTGTTTTGTAATTTAGTTTAGTTTATTTATTGTATGTAATTGTAGGTAATTTATTTAATTAATTTATTGATAGTGTTAGGTTTAATTGTAATTTAGGATTTATTTTACAGGTAATTTTGTAATTATTTTAACTAGGTAGCTATTAAATAGTAAATAACTATTTAATAGCTATTGTACCTAGTTAAAATAAATACAAAGTTGCCTGTAAAATAAATATAAATCCAAAAATAGCTGCAATATGATTATTCGTTATATTGTAGCTATATAAGGGTTTATTTTACAGGTAAGTATTTAGTTTTAAATAGGAATACTTTAGTTAATACGATTTAATTTATTTTGTTAGATTTAAATTATATTTAATTTAGGGGGGTGTTAGGGTTAGATTTAGCTTTAGGGGTTAATACATTTATTAGAGTAGCGGCGAGGTCCGGTCAGCAGATTAGGGGTTAATACTTGAAGTTAGGTGGCGGCGATGTTAGGGAGGGCAGATTAGGGGTTAATACAATTTATTATAGTGTTTGTGAGGCGGGAGTGCGGCGGTTTAGGGGTTAATACATTTATTAGAGTAGCGGCGAGGTCCGATTAGGGGTTAATAAGTGTAGTTGGGTAGCTGCGACGTTGGGGGGGGCAGATTAGGGGTTAATAAATATTATGTAGGTGTCTGCGATGTTAGGGGCAGCAGATTAGGGGTTCATAGGGATAATGTAGGTGGCGGCGGTCGGCAGATTAGGGGTTAAAAATTTCTTATAGTGGCGGCGATGTGGGGGGACCTCGGTTTAGGGGTACATAGGAAGTTTATGGGTGTTAGTGTACTTTAGAGCACAGTAGTTAAGAGCTTTATAAACCGGCGTTAGCCCATAAAGCTCTTAACTACTGAATTTTTATTGCGGCTGGAGTCTTGTCGGTAGAGGGTCTACTGCTCACTTCAGCCAAGACTCTAAATACCGGCGTTAGGATACGCAATTGGCGTAAGGGGATCTGCGGTATGGAAAAGTTGCGGCTTGAAAGTGAGCGTTAGACCTTTACCTACACGACTCTAAATACCAGCGGGCGGCCAAAAGCAGCGTTAGGAGCCCTTAACGCTGCTTTTGACAGCTACCGCAGAACTCTAAATCTAGACGTAACTAATTTACCTAGTTAAAATAAATACAAACTTAGCTGTGAAAAAAAAATAAAACCTAAATTAGCTACAATGTAACTATTAGTTATATTGTAGCGAATTTAGGGTTTATTTTATAGGTAAGTATTTAGTTTTAAATAGGAATTATTTAGTTATTAATAGTAGGTTTTATTTAGATTTATTTTAATTACATTAAAGTTAGTGGGTGTTAGGGTTAGGTTTAGGGGTTAATACCTTTAGTATAGTGGCGGCGACGTTGGGGGCGGCAGATTAGGGGTTAATAAATTTAGGTAGGTGGCGGCTATGTTGGGGGGCGGCAGATTAGGGGTTAATAACTGTAATGTAGGTGGCGGTGACATTGGGGGCGGCAGATTAGGGGTTAATAAATATAATGAAGGTGGCGGCGATGTCGGGGATGGCAGATTAGGGTTTAATAAGTATAATGTAGATGTTGGCGATGTCGGGGGTAGCAGATTAGGGGTTAATAAGTATAATGTAGGTGTTGGTGATGTCGGGGGCGGCAGATTAGGGGTTAATAAGTATAATGTAGCTGTTGGCGATGTCGGGGACGGCAGATTAGGGTTTAATAAGTATAATGTAGCTGTTGGCGATGTCGGGGCGGCAGATTAGGGGTGTTTAGACTCGGGGTTTATGTTAGGGTGTTAGGTGTAAACATAACTTTTGTTTCCCCATAGGAATCAATGGAGCTGCGTTACGGAGCTTTACGCTCCTTTATTGCAGGTGTTAGGCTTTTTTTCGGCCGGCTCTCCCCATTGATGTCTATGGGGAAATTGTGCACAAGCACGTAAAACCAGCTCACCGCAGCGCTGGTATTGGAGTGCGGTATGGAGCTCAATTTTGCTTTACGCTGCAATATTGCCTGCTAACGCTGGGTTTTTGTAAACCTGTAATACCAGCGCTGTAGGGAAGTGAACGGTGACAATAACTTGCAAGTTAGTACCGAGCAGCTCTTACCGAAACTCATAATCTAGCCGAGTGGTAGTATCTTTACACACAATGTTTATTTTACTAAGAAATATTCAGTTATAATAATGAACTTGATACTTTTTTACACAACACATTGATGTATCTGTTCCAAGCCCATTTCCTTTAGTGACCTCTATTCAAATCATTTTAAATAGCTTTGCTAATGCTTTTGAACATAAAATTATAGCTTAAAGAGACATACTAAAAGCAGTTGACTCATAACCAGAGGCTTATTTAAGGGAATTATAGGGCAAGAGATAACTTTTCCATTTGCATCTGCATAATATAATTGAGCTTTTCTGGAATATTTTCTAATTGCAGTTACAGTAAAATGTAAATGCCAGAAACACAATATGACTCACACTTCAACAGACATGAACGTCAAAATTAATTGTTCACAATTCAAATAGAGCATGCAGTTTTAAGATATTTTTCAATTTACTTCTATTATTAAAATTTGTTCTCTTGGTCTCTTTGGTTGAAAAGCATACCTAGGTAGACTCAGAAGCAGCAATGGACTACAGGGAGCTAGCTGGTGATTGGTAGTTGCATACATATGCTTCTTGACAGATGTGTTCAGTGCTGCTGCTCTGGTGCTGACTTTAACTATGTATTTAATCCCTTTAGAGGGGTTAAACACATAGGGCTAGATTACGAGTTGAACTCTATCATTTGCGGCAAGCAATGTCCAGTTTTTGCACTCGTTTGCAAGCAAGTTAAATTGTGCTAATATTACAAGTTGAAAGTAAATGCGAACGTGAGTGCAATCGCGATTTATGCTAGAATGTTTACCGTGACTTCAGAGCCCTGGTTAACTCTTACTCTAAAAAAAAGTTGCACAAAACACATCAAGAATACATTAAAAAGTGCAGTCACACTCATAATAACACTCGGCTAGATTACAAATTTTGTGTTATGAGTATAAAGCTGCTTTTTCACTACCGCTGTAATTACGAGTCTTGTAGGTACAGCTGTACCGCACACTTTTTTGGCCGTCATGCAATGTAACTACCGCAGCTTTCAAAAAGTCCTTTTTTCAATGGGACTTCCATAGCGCCGGTATTACGAGTTTGCCTCTCCGGCCAAAAAGTGAACGGTACAGCCTATAACTACAAGATCTGTACCGTCATCTGAAAGTCAGTAGTTATGAGTTTTACGCTACAAAGCTGTAACATAAAACTCATAACTAAAGTGCTAAAAAGTACACTAACACCCATAAACTACATATTGACCCCTAAACGGAGGCCCTCCCGCATTGCAAACACTAAAATAACATTTTTAACCCTTAATCTGCTGTCCCTAACATCGCCGCAACCTACATTACTGTTATTAACCCCTAATCTGCTGCCCCCAATGTCGCCACCACTATACTAAAGTTATTAACCCCTAAACCTAACCCTAAACGTAACCCTAACCCTAACACCCACTAACTTTAACATAAATAAAATAATTCCAAATAAAAATTACAATTAATATCTAAATTATTCCTATTTAAAACTAAATAAATATGTACCTGTAAAATAAAACCTAAGGTAGCTACAATATAACTAATAGTTATATTGTACCTAGCCTATGTTTTATTTTTATTTCACAGGTAAGTTTGTATTTATTTTAACTAGGTAGACTAGTTAGTAAATAGTTGTTAACTATTTACTAACTACCTAGTAAAAATATATACAAATTTACTTGTAAAATAAAACCCAACCTAAAAAAACCTAACCTGTCTTACAGTTAAACCTAACATTACACTAAAATTAAATAAATTAAATTAAAAAAATACATTTATCTAAATTACAAAAAATAATAAACACTAAATTGCACAAAATAAAAAAGAAATGATCAAATATTTAAACTAATTACACCTAATCTAATAGCCCTATCAAAATAAAAAAGCCCCCCAAAATAAAAAAAAACCCTAGCCTAAACTAAACTGCCAATAGCCCTTAAAAGGGCCTTTTGCAGGGCATTGCCCCAAAGAGGGATTAGGGGTTAATAAGTGTAGGTAGGTGTAGGCGATTTTGGGGCGGCAGATTAGGGGTGTTTAGACTCAGGGTTTATGTTAGGGTGTTTAAACATGCATTTTCTTTCCCCATAGACATTAATGGGGCTGCGTTACGGAGCTTTGCGCTCCGTCTTTGCAGGTGTTAGGCTTTTTTTTAGCCGACTGTCCCCATTGATGTCTATGGGTAAATCGTGCACGAGCACGTCAAAGCAGCTCAAAGCAGCGCTGATATTTGTGTGCAGTATGGAGCTCAACGCTGCCATATTTCCCACAAACGCTCTTTTTTTGCAAACCTGTAATAGCAGCACTAGTAAAGGTGAGCGGTGGAAATAACTTGCAAGTTAGTAGCGAGCCAGGCATAACGCAAAAATCGTAATCTGGCTGACTGTCTTAAAAATGATTTATCAAATAAATTGCATTAAAAAGTTAAAAGGGCTCAAAGTTAGAAAGTGTAAGGTGTTAGAAAAAAAATTAGCTGCAAAAGGCTTTCCCATAGAGATACATACATACGCGTCTTAATATGTATGTATTCTATCAGCCAATGAGAATTCAAGAGACGTCATCTTGGATGACATCCCTTAGAGGGAACCATCAGTGTACGGCTGGGACCGTATGAAGAGGATGCTCCGTGCCGGATGTCTTAAAGATGGAGCTGCTCAGCGTCGGAAGGATGAAGATAGAAGATGTCGTCTGGATAAAGACTTCTACCAGCCTTGAGGACGACTTCTTGCCGCTTGGATGAAGACTTCTCCCGGCTTCGTTGAGGACTTCTTGCCGCTTGGATGAAGACTTCTCCCGGCTGGATAAGGATGTCCGGTCTTCAAAAACTGTAAGTGGATCTTCGTGGGATAGTGTTAGTTTTTTTTAAGGGTTTATTGGGTGGGTTTTATTTTTAGATTAGGGACTTTGGGCACCGTAAAAGAGCTAAATGCCCTTTTAAGGGCAATGCCCTTTTCAGGGCAATGGGGAATTAGGTTTTTTAGGTAGGTTTTTATTTGGGGGTATTGGTTGTGTGGGTGGTGGGTTTCACTGTTGGGGGGTTGATTGTATTTTTTTTGTTACAGGTAAAAGAGTTGATTTCTTTGGGGCAATGCCCTGCAAAAGGCCCTTTTAAGGGCTATTGGCAGTTTAGTTTAGGCTAGGGGTTTTATTATTTTGTGGGGGGCTTTTTTATTTTGCTAGGGCTATTAGATTAGGAGTAATTAGTTTTATTTTTGATAATTTCTTTTTTATTTTGTGTAATTTAGTTTTTATTATTTTTTGTAATTTAGATAAAAGTATTTTTTTATTTAATTTATTTTATTTTATTGTAATGTTAGGTGTTAGTGTAACTCAGGTTAGGTTTTATTTTACAGGTAAATTTGTATTTATTTTAACTAGGTAGCTAGTAAATAGTTAATAACCATTTACTAACTAGTCTACCTAGTTAAAATAAATACAAACTTAGCTGTCAAATAAAAATAAAACCTAAGATAGCTACAATGTAACTATTAGTTATATTGTAGCTAGCTTAGGGTTCATTTTACAGATAAGTTTTTAGTCTTAAATAGGTATTATTTAGGTAATAATAGTAATTTTTATTTAGATTTATTTTAATTATATTAAAGTTAGGGGTGTTACGGTTAGACTTAAGGTTAGGTTTAGGGGTTAATATATTTATTTAGTGTTAGTGATGTGGGAGGCCAGAGGTTAAGGGGTTAATAACTTTAGTATATTGGTGGCGGCGACGTTAGGGGCGGCAGATTAGGGTTTAATAAGTGTAGGTAGGTGTCGGCGACATTGGGGGCCACAGATTATGGGTTAATAAGTGTAGGTAGGTGGTGGCGACATTGGGGGCGGCAGATTAGGGGTTAATAAGTGTAGGTAGGTGTAGGCGATTTTGGGGCGGCAGATTAGGGGTGTTTAGACTCAGGGTTTATGTTAGGGTGTTTAAACATGCATTTTCTTTCCCCATAAACATTAATGGGGCTGCGTTACGGAGCTTTGCGCTCCGTCTTTGCAGGTGTTAGGCTTTTTTTTAGCCGACTGTCCCCATGGATGTCTATGGGTAAATCGTACACGAGCACGTCAAAGCAGCTCAAAGCAGCGCTGGTATTTGTGTGCAGTATGGAGCTCAACGCTGCCATATTTCCCACAAACGCTCTTTTTTTTTTGCAAACCTGTAATAGCAGCACTAGTAAAGGTGAGCGGTGGAAATAACTTGCAAGTTAGTAGCGAGCCAGCCATAACGCAAAAATCGTAATCTGGCTGACTGTCTTAAAAATGATTTATCAAATAAATTGCATTAAAAAGTTAAAAGGGCTCAAAGTTAGAAAGTGTAAGGTGTTAGAAAAAAAATTAGCTGCAAAAGGCTTTCCCATAGAGATACATACATACGCGTCTTAATATGTATGTGTATATATATATATAAATATATATATATTTATTTATATACAGTGCTCAGAATAAATGAGTACACCCCAACAGATTTGTCAGAAAACCTTTACTTACCTTTCAGAAACAACCTATTCTATGGGACACTATACTAAAAAATACTCCCACAAATGCGGGCCATTGATTGCAACCAATATTTGTGCACCCACAACAAAGTATTTTTCCTAACAAATTCATTCAAGATCATGTTGCAAAAATAAATATATACCTCAATTAAAGTCATAGGAGCAAAGCTAAATGTCTGACAACAAATTTCTAATTAACAAGAATTCAACTACAGGTGAGTCTAAGGGGCCGATTTACACACGATCGTGTATGATTGTGTTGATTGACACCCCCTGCTAGGGGCCGATTGGCTGCGATTCTGCAGGGGGTGGCATTGCACAAGTAGTTCATCAGAACTGCTTGTGCAATGTTAAATGCCGATAGCAGATGCTGTCGGCATTCAGCGATGTCTGGGGACTTGATCCATCGGCCAGACATTAATAAATCGGCCCCTAATTATTCAATAAACAGGTAGACAGTTGATCATAAAAGGGCGTTACTTACTAGCAGACAGTTGATCATAAAAGGGCGTTACTTACCAAAGAAAACCCCTTCCCATTTCATGCTGTCAGCAATGGCACCACATGGAAGAGAAATGTCACAAGGCCTGAGAAAGAAAATAATTTCTTTACACAGGAAAGGTGAAGGCTACAAGACGATCAGCAAAGCGTTACTTATCAGTCTGAATACTGTAGCAAAAGTGATACAAAAATGTAACAAAGATGAAACTGCAACCATCTCACAGAGACGTCGAGGCCGTCCGCTGAAGTTAACACCTCGACAGGAGCGTCTTTTGATGAGAAGGGTTGAAGAAAATTGCCATGCAAGTTCAATGCAGTTAGCTAAAGAAGTAGAAAGCCAAACTGGGGTGATTGTTTCCCGTGACACAATATGGCGTACACTGCAGAGGAATGGCATGCATGGGTGTCATCCATGAAGGAAGCCTCTGCTAAAGCCCATGCATAAAAAAGCCCGCCTAGAATGTGCCAGGACACATGCTGAAAAAGAAGAAGACTACTGGGACTCTGTACTCTGGTGTCATGAGACCAAGATAAATGTTTTTGGAACTGATAGCTTCAAAACTGTATGGCGTCACAAAGGTGAGGAGTAAAAGGAAAAATGCATGGTGCCTACAGTGAAACATGGTGGTGGCAGTGTCCTTCTGTGGGGCTGCATGAGTGATGTTGGTGTCAGGGAGCTGCATTTCATTGATGGTATCATGAATTCACAGATGTACTGCTCTATATTGATTGAGAAGATGCTACCATCACTCTGTGTCTTTGGTCGTCGTACAGTTTTCCAACATGACAATGATCCAAAACACAAATCTAAGGCAACTGTTGCGTTTCTGAAGAAGAACAGGGCGAAATTGATGCAGTTGCCAAGTATATCTCCTGATCTGAACTCAATCAAACACCTATGGGGAATTTTGAAGATGTTGCAATGTCACCAACTTGTTCGTCCCAGACTTGATGCTTTCCTTACAAATCATGGCGGTCATACAAAATACTAGATGTAGTAGTTTTTGTTGTGCGGTGTATTCATTTGTGCACCTACTTCGATTAAACCTTAACACCTAGATTTAGAGTTCTGTGTTAGCCGTCAAAAGCAGCGTTAAGGGCTCCTAACGCTGCTATTTACCGCCCGCTGGTATTTAGAGTCAGTCAGGAAAGGGTCTAACGCTCACTTTCCAGCTGCGACTTTTCCATACCGCAGATCCCCTTACGCCAATTGCGTATCCTATCTTTTCAATGGGATCTTCCTAACGCCGGTATTTAGAGTCTTGGCTGAAGTGAGCGTTAGAACTTAGGATTTATTTTACAGGCAACTTTGTATTTATTTTAACTAGGTACAATAGCTATTAAATAGTTATTAACTATTTAATAGCTACCTAGTTAAAATAATTACAAAATTACCTGTAAAATAAATCCTAACCTAAGTTACAATTAAACCTAACACTACACTATCAATAAATTAATTAAATAAACTACCTACAATTACCTACAATTAAATCAACTACACTAAATTACAAAAAAAAAAAAAACACTAAATTACAAAAAATAAACAAACACTAAATTACAAAAAATAAAAAAAGATTACAATAATTTTAAACTAATTACACCTACTCTAAGCCCCCTAAAAAATAACAAAGCCCCCCAAAATAAAAAAATGCCCTACCCTATTCTAAAAGAAAATTTTATTTGCGAGGCGGGAGTGAGGCGGTTTAGGGGTTAATAAATTTATTATAGTGGTGGCGAGGTCCGGTCGGAAGATTAGGGGTTAATAAGTGTAGGTAAGGTAGCAGCGACGTTGGGGGGGGCAGATTAGGGATAACGTAGTTTGCGGCGGTGTCTGGAGCAGCAGATTAGGGGTTAATAATATAATCCAGGTGTCAGCGATAGTGGGGGCAGCAGATTAGGGGTTAATAAGTGTAAGGTTAGGGGTGTTTAGACTCGGGGTTCATGTTAGGGTGTTAGGTGCAGACTTAGAAACTGTTTCCCCATAGGAAACAATGGGGCTGCGTTAGGAGCTGAACTCTGCTTTTTTGCAGGTGTTAGGTTTTATTCCAGCTCAAACTGCTCCATTGTTTCCTATGGGGGAATCGTGCACGAGCAAGTTTTTCAAGCTGGCCGCTACCGTAAGCAATGCTGGTACTGAGAGTTGAAGTAGTGGTAAATTATGCTCTACACTCCCTTTTTGAAGCTTAACGCAGCCCTTCAGAGAACTCTAAATACCAGCGTTATTTAAAAGGTGCGGGGAAAAAAAAACCACGCGTAGCTAACGCACCCCTTTGGCTGCAAAACTCTAAATCTAGGTGTAAGATTTTGTAATCTAAGCAATATATTTAACCTTACTTTCATGTAATGAGCTAAACAAATGTTCTATAATACCCAGTTTTGTCAAAATTCAGGAAATTGAGATATTGATTAAAATCTTACTTTTCAAAAGGGGTTTATGCTGAGCACTGTATATATATATATATATATACATACACACACATTGTCACTCTGCGCCGCTCTAGCTGTTGCTAGGGGAGCCGCACCTGCTGTTCTGCTCTTTGCCTAGGGTAGAGTCAGCTCTTGTGTGCGTGCGGTGGTGACGTCATCGCTGCACGCTCCTTTCATTCCGAAGCCGGCCAGGATCTCCTGTACCGTGAATCCTGCGCCTATGTAAGTTGCTCCCTTTTAACTATCACTGCCCAAGTATAGGTGTTACTTAGTGTGCACCTGGGTGTGATTATTACTGTATTCTGGATTGCCATAACGTTATTAAACTCTGCCTGTCTGACTACTCTGCTTGCATAACCCCTAAAGTACTGGATTGCCATAATGTTATTGAACTCTGCCTGTCTGACTACTCTGCTTGCTTAACCCCTAAAGTACTGGATTGCCATACTGTTATTGAACTCTGCCTGTCTGACCACTCTGCCTGTTTAACCCTTGAACCATTGGATTGCTATACTGTTACCAAATTCTGCCTGCCTGACCATTCTATTGGTTTATTCCTGAACTGTAATTATTGGATTCCATTTGTTGCCGATTCCTGCCTTTTTCCGGTCTTTCTATTGGTTTACCCTTGAACTGCCATACCACTGGATTCCCTACCTGTTGCCGCCAAAGACTACCCTGCCTATTGTGAGTACCGCTTACCTCATTTTGCAAACTTTCTCTGCTCTGGGATATTCCCTATCATTCCAGCTTGACGCTGGAATAAGAAGACTACTGGCCAAGTTTGGTCTGATAGTGGAATATCCCATGACCATTACATATACAGTATATGTAATGTTCATGGGATATTCCACTATCAGACCAAACTTGGTCAGTAGTCTTTTTATTCCAGCGTCAAGCTGGAATGATATGGAATATCGCAGACCAGAACAGCATATATATATATATGTGTGTGTGTATATAAATATGTATTTATATGTGTAGATATGTATTTACAGACATATATTAACACATAAATATATAAATAAATATGTATACATATATAGGCATATAAGGGATTCTGTCATCAAAAATATTATTTTATAATTCAGTTATATGCACTGATTGAAAACTTTGAGCCAGAATACGAGTTTTGCGTTATGGCTGGCTCGCTAATTACTTGCAAGTTATTTTCACCGCTCACCTTTCATAGCGCTGCTATTACAGGTTTGCAAAAACCCAGCTTGTGCGGGCGATATGGTTGCGTTGAGCTCCATACCTCACCCAAATACAAGCGGTGTTTTGACGTGCTTGTGCATGATTTCCCCATAGACATCAATGGTGAAAGCTGGCTAAAAAAAGCCTAACACCTGCAATCGCGGAGTGTAAAGCTCCGTAACGCAGCCCCAGAGTTAAAGTACATTCGGCTAGATTATGAGTTTTGAGTTAAGAGGGGTGCGGTGCTAACTTGCACATTATTGTCACCGCTCACTTACCTACAGCGCTGGTATTACAAGTTTTCAGAAACCCTAACCTTACACTAACACCTAACCTAACCCTACAATTAAATAAATTCCCTAAATTAAATACTATTAACTAAATTCAATACAATTAGTTAAATTAAACACATAGGTAACATCATATCTATCACATCACTTTGCATTCACTTTAGTCATCACATAGGACGATCTATTTTAGATATACTATCATCAAGTCATTCCCATTAATTGTTTGTTCACATATATTTTATTAATGATATGTCACAATAGATATTGCATTCATGTATTGAAATATAGGTATGTCTTTGGAATAACTATGCCAACATATATACATGTAGGGGACCCAGGGGTCATCGCAGAGGGAGGTCACTATAATGTTTAGAAAATTATTTGTGGGCTGATCAATTATTGGCGGTGTTTGATCCTGTGGGATGGCCTGTGTAGACTATTGGCTGCGGTGGATGGAGGAGCTGCGGCATCGCAGCGGTGGGATGTGCTGTGAATGTTGAGCGAAGTTGTCGTCTAGTGTTTGACAGTTGTTGACAATGTTTGGGTACGATTGGGTCCATGATTGTAGAGCGTGATGGCGTGAGTATGTGGGTGTTTGCTTTAGGCGCTGAGAGGATCAGTTGTGTGGGCAGGCTCAGCCCTGGTCTTGAGATCTTGACGTATAGTCACGTTAGTGGTAGAGAAGAGGAGGTGTGTCGCCCTATCAGGAAGAGAGACGTCACAATGCATACATACACCATGCAAGTTGAGCAGTGTATTAAGAGATAGGTATACATAAATAACACTAAGATCTAGTAAGGTTACGGCTACCCTTATCAAGGTCAGTGGGGTACTTTATTTATTAAAACAACAGGCCGGATCAGGCTGCTGAAGAAACTCCTTTTATTCAATAAGAGACGATTTTTATATTATCGGCACTTAGGGTAATCATTATATTGAAACAACAAAATACGTTTAACATATTGAGGCTAATCTGCTACACACATCAGGGAATTTATTATCTGATGAATGTATATAGTGTTGTTATGAATTTTATATTGTTTCCATTTTGAAGCAAAAATGTATGAGAGGTATAAAGGGTTTGTCAGGTTAGGAAATGTCCAGAAGAAGACCCAAATGCTAGGGTGAACTTAAACAACACCCTTGCACCCTTGCACCTTGACCCCACGACAACCTCTAAAAAACAATGTACTCACGATATGGAGCAGAGTTAGCCTGAGTCCAAAGTAATTCAAGATATCAGCCAAATAGACTTCTGAGTAAGGAACTGGTTTCAGGAAATGTCTTCCACAGAATCAGGAGAGCAGGGATAGTCCACTTATGCTCAGACAGAGGAAGGGTAAAACAAGAAACAGTTAATAATGCAGGAGTAGGTAACTTGTTATCAGGCAGTTTGAGGGTTAACACTGTGTAGTCAGTCCTTGCAGCGTTTGGCAAAAGGTTATTAGGCAGTTTGAAGGTTAATACTGAATAGTCAGTACTTGCAGAGTTAGACAACAGGATATGAGGTAGTTTCAAGGTTAACACAGATTAATCAGTACTTGCAGAGATTGGCAACAGGTTATCATGCAGTTTGAGAGTTTACACTGAATAAACAGTACTTGCAGAGTTTGGCAACAGGATATCAAGCAGTTTGAAGGTTTACACTGAATAAACAGTACTTGCAGAGTTTGGCAACAGGTAAACATGCAGTTTGAGAGTTTTGCAGAATAAACAGTACTTGCAGTGTTTGGCAACATGATATCAATCAGTTTGAAGGTTACAATGAATAAACAGTGCTTGCAGAGTTTGGCAACAGGTTAACATGCAGTTTGAGAGATTCACAGAATAAACTTTACTTGCAGTGTTTGGCAACAGGTTATCAGGAAGTTTGAGGGTTAACCCAGCATAGTCAGTCTTTGCAGAGTTTGGCAACAGAAAATCAGCAGTTAGAGAGTTTCCACAGCGAAGTCCTCACAGGAGCCACAAAGAGGAACAAAGAAACGGGCACTGAAGAAACAGGAAGCCCGGAATAAAAAGCCTGGTAGTGACATCATCAGGAAGGGGCGGCTCAGACTACCTGTCAATCAAGCACACAGAGAGGACCGCCGGAGCTTCCCAGCGGCCGAGCGTGACAGGGTTAAGTAGCAAATTAATTAAGGTTTGCAACAGTTGTGTATAGGGATGTGATAACACAACTGTGTTTCTAGTGGTCCAGTTCAGTTTATAGTCTAGAGTTCTCAGTCAGTTTGTAGATGCCTGAAGAAACAGCGTGTTAGCTGAGAAACTAGTTGCATTATTTTAATACATAGGGGACTATCTATCAAGCTCTGAAAGGAGCTTGACGGCCCATGTTTCTGGCGATTCTTCAGACTCGCCAGAAACAGCAGTTATGATCGCTGCTCCATAACCTGTCCGCCTGCTCTGAGCAGGCGGACAGACATCGCCGGAAATCAACCCGATCGAGTACGATCGGGTTGATTGACACCCCCTGCTGGTGGCCCATTGGCCGCGAGTCTGCAGGGGGCAGCATTGCACCAGCAGGTCTTGTGAGCTGCTGGTGCAATGCTGAATATGGAGAGCGTATTGCTATCCGTATTCAGCGAGGTCTGGCGGACCTGATCCGCACTGTTGGATCAGGTCCGCCAGACCTTGTTAAATAGAGGCCATAGTGGTAACTTTTGTAGACTCTGTTTTTTTTTTTGTTTTGTTTTTTTTAGTTTTCAAAAGAGCTTTATTAAGGTCTGACAAACATACACATCGTAAAGCGGTTGTACAAGATATAAATTGTTGATTAAATGTTACAAAATTGAATAACAAACATATTCATATAATAACAATGAGAGAATCAAAACATCTGTTTCTTTGCTTATGAACAACGTATAGCTTTCTGATTAACCTTACTACAGATCTTAATCTTGTCTCCTAAAGGTGTAATAGTAACCCCTTTTGGGTTTGAGGCAAGAGTTAAAAATAATTTAAATGGTATTGGGGACCTATATATAGAGAAAAATAGTAACATATATAGTACAAACCCGCAAAATATTTATAACAAAACAGACTGTAGCTATACATCAGTATTTACCATGCTCTTTAACTAGCCCCCTATAACAAAGATGTAGGCCTCTCTTGGGCCAATTTCCAAGCTTAGATAATATCTGGGAGCATTATCAGACATAAAACAGGTGGGAAAATCTACTGTGTAACACTTAGCACCATATTTAAAGGCAATATAAAACTGTTCGTTTCAATTAAAGATTTATATGGGTGCCCCGGCCAGGACTGGGTACTAATATTACCAGATAACTCACAAAGATAAATAAGCTTTTTTGTTGTCTAACTGAGGAACTACAAAAACAAAGTTGAAAGCAGCACATCTACTCATGTATCATATCCTAGCTTGCCTAATCCACCTTGTGGTGCCTGAGTGGCTATCTACATACACTTTCAGTTATATAATGTGTGACACGCCCTAGAAAAAAAATAAAAATAAAAAATCAAATAATAATATGATGTGAGACGGCTCATAGAGTTTGCATTTAAGGTGTAGCTCAAGTTAATAGAATTAATTGATGTTTTTGAGCCCCCAGCTGCGGTCCCGGCCGTAGACCACAAGAGGGGCGTTGGTATTGCTAGCCTCCTTTACTCCCTTCTTATCTTAGTCTGAGGCAGCGCCTGCCGTGTTAATCCCTTTTACAGTTATATTCTTATGTCACCCTAGGGGTCCCCCCCTAAACCCCACAGGAAACACCTAGATATATCAAAGGGCGTTAGTGCATTTGCAATGCCTCCACCGTGCCAAAATTACATAGTTAATAATGAAGGCTCACTAGTAACGTGCTTCAGAGAGATGCATGTGGTCAACTGAATTAACACATATAAAAGGCAACAACTTATATAGACACATTAGCAAGAACATAGTTGAACAAGATTAAAACGTGTTTAAAAGAAATATCAAAGGGCGTTAGTGCATTTGCGATGCCTCCACCGTGCCAAAAATGCATAGTTAATACTTAAGGCTCACTAGTAGCGTGCTTCAGAGAGATGCATGTGATCAACTGAATTAACACATATAAAAGGCAACAACTTATATAGACATATTAACATGAATGTAGTTGAACAAGATTAAAACGTGTTTAAACCAACAATAAGCACCAGCTTTATCAATACCACTGAGTCTTCAGGCTGGCTTTAGTTTGTCCCAATAAGATTTCAGTAGACTGTCTGTTAAAGTCTTTTTTTCCAGAGTTAGGAGGTATGTCCGGCTGCCAAAGTTGTGCCGCATCCATTAAAGATGATATATTACCGGTGCATATATCAAACCAGGATCCTCCTCTGTCTCCCCGCTCAAGTGGTGCTTCGATTGCATGCCTGTATGGCCGCGTGACAGCTTGGTTGAGGGTGCTGAGCTTCTTGGTTTGGTTAGTCCCTATTGCGCAGCTTGTTCCAATGCTGTTTCTATGTGTATATGCTGTATCATCACTGAGAGGAACTTTATGGATGGGACTCCTCCAATACCTGTTAATTCCAGGTATTTTAGTGATTTGCCGAGGCAACTTCTTTCGAGATGACGCCTGTGAAGATGGCACTGTTCCATCTTTGATTCCCCTTTTGCCTTGTAGTGGAGAAACCACGGGAGCGCCCTTAACCGCGGTTCCGTCCTCCACAGCCAGCGCTTCATTAGCTTCCGCCTTGCTCTCTGAGTTGGAGTATATCATATGTGAGTGTGTTAAAAAGTCCCCTGGAGCTCTTTGTATTAAATCCATAAGGCAGCGTTCCAATCTCTCCATGATGTCGTTGAAGCGGTTCATATAGGCAGCTTCCCCCTCGGCAGCCATATTTGTGGTGCAGTAATAAAAATAAAGTTTCCTTGTAGAATTTCTTTTCTCAGATAGGTCCCTTTATTGTTCCAAGACACTAAGATGGTGTGAGGTATTTATAATTTGTTATCTCCAGTCCTGACAGTTATATACAGGACAATAGTCATATTAAAAATTAAACATTTTAGGTATAGACAAACTGCAGATATTAAGACACACAGGAATAGTCATAATGGAACTATCATTATTAAGATCCGGAGAGCCATCTTTACATATCTATAAGTACAAGCTAAGGCAAAGGCTCTACGGACAGGGCAGAGACTGCATAACTCTGCTAAAATGGAGTATGGAGGATAAACTATTTATCCCTTACCACACATGTATATGTGGGGGGGGGGGCAGACCCAGACCTGATAATAACATTCCCCTCATTGAAGAAATAGTACAGCTTAGATTACTCATACCGTAAATGCTCTCTCTCACAAGACATGGGGATACATATTTTCTGTAGGGGACTGCAGCGTCCATCTGTTATATACTAATCTGAGGACTATACATTTTTGTAAGCCCGAGTAGAGATGGAGCAATACATTGTTTTCCTAGTATTATAAGAGTTAGGGGACAGATTCGCATAAGTTGGCAATGCAGTGAGTATCTAAGAGCAACTATCTATGCATAGTTTACAATTCAAATTTATCAGCGCCTCTACTTTGGTTCAACAAGGCTGAGCCTTGTCATCTATACCATCTAAGTCTGCTGATCATAATCTTACTCTCTGATGTTCATAACAAATTGTGGTATAGGATGATCATCCCTGCAGAAACACAGAATACTCCAATTAAAGCTTAAATAGCAGCCATATATAAAAAGAAAACATAGGAGTGATAAGCCATATATCTTAAATGAATAGTAATAAACGTATTATAAGGTCTGATAAGTGTCCCATATAGAATAGATGTAAAATCTGTTATCCCCTAACTATGACAGATTATTTCTCAAAAATGAACAATACTGATAATACACTGTAAGAGGAGGTTAGTTACTATTTCAAATATAAAGTCTGTGAACCTATACCATCTTAAATATGCCACTGAGCCAAAAGTATAGGATACACTAGTAAATGAGCCCTGTAAAGGGAATATAGTTAAGCGTGGCAGAAAAATACAACTATGCACAGACTGAACAAAGCTGCTAAAGTCTATAAAAGGTCTTTGCAATCAACTGAACATTTTTGCATATAACATAGAGAAAATAATAATACAGGATTCTGTGGAGAAAAGTCTAATTAGGATAAACACAAAGCCATAGATATGAGTGACCCTGTTGAAGTTCTCAACCCACACCAGATCTGTGAGTACACGGGGGGCCAGGGCAGTGAAAAGTGAGTCTCCTGTTCATAAACAATGCAATAGAACAAGGGAAGAAGGAGATCGTTGGAGCAGCAAGGTAGCTTGGATTGTCCCGTTTCTGTATGTTAGATGAGGCATTGCTAGCTAGTGGCGTACACTTCATGTCTTTTGGTACTCTCACACTGACTCACGGCAAGCGCGGGTCGTACCCCAGGGAGCCGGCCGCACTCCCCAGAATGCCAAACCGCGACCCACTCTGAGTACACTCTTCTTCTGTGCTAACCTTCCATATCGCGGCAGCTCCTCCACCATGCAGGTTATCATCCGCTTCCTCTGGAGCTATGACCTCCCCAGCTGGGCCGCATCTCTGAAAGGCTGGGATAGTGGGAATTCTCAGGTCACACTTCTGCTCACATAAACTCCACTCCCCCAGCACCATCTCTTCATCAGTTGGTGTTTTCAACTGCAAACCAGTGGGTAGGTAGAAAAAAGGCTTCTCAGGGGCTGTTGTCAAGTTTGAAACTGTTTTCGGTGCTTTCTTGTGACGCTTCAGATCCTCTCTCGCTGCATCCACGGAGAGTATAATGTTGTCCAGTCTCTTGCAAATAGTTCTCTTGAACTCCTCCATAAGAGTCAGCAGGGCAACAGATAGGTTCTCCATGATAGTAGGTGAGAGACACCAAAATAATTGGGAAATAGCAGATACTCTTTGTCTGCTTTACCGGCGTACCAGGGAGGTGTTGAGATCTGTACAAGGCCGCCACCTTAGATCCCACGGCCCAGATCAGTCTGCAACAGATGGAAATCGATAAAAAAAATATATGTGTATGTTCAGCACACTTTCATAAGTCCAAGATGTTAACTTTCAAGTTATGATGGCAAGGTATTCTGACGATAGTTAGCGAATTATCATACACTCTCTTGCAGCTTCTGATTTTTCAGCCTGTCATGGCTGCTGCCCAGACACGCCCCTCTTCTTATTTATTTTTGATAATTTCTTTTTTTATTTTGTGTAATTTAGTATTTATTATATTTTGTACTTTAGATAATTGTAGTTTGTTAATTTAATTTATTCAATTTTATTGTAATGTTAGTTTTTAGTGTAAGGCATGTTAGGTTTTATTTTACAAGTAAATTTGTATTTATTTTAACTAGGTAGCTAGTAAATAGTTAATAACTATTTACTAACTAGTCTACCTAGTTAAAATAAATACAAACTTAGCTTTGAAATAAAAATAAAACCTAAGATAGATAAAATGTAACTATTAGTAATATTGTAGCTAGCTTAGGGTTTATTTTACAGGTAAGTATGTATTTAGTTTTAAATAAGAATTATTTAGTAGGTTTTATTTAGATTTATTTTAATTATATTTAAGTTAGGGGGTGTTAGGTTTAGGGGTTAATAGGTTTATTATAGCGGCGGAGTGGGCGGACGTCAGATTAGGCGTTATTTATATTTAAATAGTGTTTTTGATGCGGGAGGGTGGCAGTTTAGGGGTTAATCATTTTATTATAGTGGCGACGATGTCGAGGAGCGGCGGAATAGGGGTTAATACATTTTTTAAGTGGCGGCGATGTCTGGAGTGGCAGATTAGGGGTTAATAATTTTATTTTATTATTTGCAATGCGGGAGGGCCTCGGTTTAGGGGTTAATAGGTAGTTTATGGGTGCTAGTGTACTTTGTAGCAGTTTAGTTATGAGTTTTATGGTACAGCTTTGTAACATAAAACTCATAACTACTGACTTTAGATGGCGGTTCAAATCTTGTAATTTTAGGATGTACTGCTCACTTTTTGGCCTCACAGCAAAACTCGTAAAACTGGCGCTATGGAAGTCCCATCGAAAAATGACTTTTTTAAAAGTGCGGTACTGACGTTGCGTGACGGCCAAAAAAGTGTGCTGTACAGCTATTCTGACAAGACTTGTAATAGCAGCGGTAGTTAAAAAGCATCGTTATTGGCCATAACAATGCTTTTTCACTCATAACGCCAAACTCGTAATCTAGCTGTTTATTTGACATTTAAAATTAATTTCCATGAAGGTATTTTGAATAATTTCATGTCAAAGTGCTGTCTTGAGGGCATCCAATTTATAAGGTCTATTTGGCTAGATTTGTCAAATTCAAACTATGGGCAGTGTTTATTACATTGTAGCTTATGACAGTGGAGGGCCCTCTAATGGGACTGTAACAAAACTAAGGGTTAACAATTTAGAAGTCTGGAGTTTGCAGGGGAAATGTGTTACTTTGTTGCAATAAGAGGGGCGGAGATTGTGCTTACCTTTATAGGTCCATGCTGCAGTGATCCCGGCCTCTTTTCCTGCTTCCAGACTTTGAGAGGATTTTCTTGTCTGAGATGGAGCGTGCTAGGAGAACTTCAGCTAGGCCCAGGAGGTTCAGGGAGGAAGAATCTGGTCCAGCAGATGTCCGGAGGCCTGCAGGAGAGAGCAGGGACAGTTCTGAGGAGGTTGTACCGCCTACCCCCCAATCCAGGTCCCCAGTTTCCCATATCATTAATGCTAGGGGTGGAAGAGGGAAAGGCAAAGGCCCTGCAAGGCCCAAAAAGTTGATTCCCCATTTGTCTTAGAGGCGGGGGGCTGTCAGGGGTCTAATAGGGCTGAGGAGGTAGGGCAGGGCAGTAGTTTAGGCCCCAGTCAGGTTACAGGGGCTGAGGAAATTCCAGGGCCAGTAGGGCTGGCACCGAGGGGAGTGGGGCCTGTACGGGCCTTGCTCGCACCTCAAGGGCATTAGACAACATGCCGGTGCCACAGGTGGGGGTCGTCGTTACCCCGCAGGAGTTGCTGGAGGAGTCCGGCCTAGCACGATTAGCGGCGCTACCCCCAGACACCATTACCGCCCTCCTGGCACTGGCTCGGTCACTGTCGCCCCAGGCGGCGGGGGCAGGGCCCGTTCCGGAGGGCCGTGTTTGCGGGGCTGAGACACGAGGGCTTGAAGGCCTAAGGGCACGTAGGCCCGGTCTGGGGCACGCCTCCTTTGATGACATGTCACGCACGACGTCGTCATCGGAGGCGGACTCGGACATTGCTAGAGGGAGGCGCAGGACCAGAAGCAGGAGCACTTACCAGCATGGAGCCCCCAGTAAGTTGGGGAGGCTCCGGGGGGAGGATGCGGCCTCAGGAAGGTCACCGGGTGGGCCTGTGGATAGCGGTGTGTGCTTGAGTGGCAGAGCGGAGGTTCCGGGTGGGTAACAGCGGACGCATGGTACAGGCTTTGTTTCAAACAGAATCAGGAGGTCATCGGGTGGGCCTGGGAGCAGCGGGGTGTGCTTAAGTGGCAGATCAGTGGTTCCGGGGGGGTCACAACAGGCGCATAATGCGGGCACAGGCCTGAGCAGTAACATTCAACAGCAGCAAGCAATGGGTCATGGTGCGGGCGCAGCTGCGCAGCGATCCTCTGAGTATGTGAATGAATGGCAGCAGAGGGGGCACAATGCTAGTGTGAGTGTGGCTAATTTTGCTGGGCCTCAAATGGCTGTTAATCAAACGGGGGCACAGTATGTGGCGCAAGGGGGGGGCATAGTCTCCTCAAGCCAGATTGGAGCGACATCTTCCCCAATTATGTCAGTGGGAGGTATGTTAAGCGCAGTTCCTATAGAACAGCATGGGCAGACATCCTTTTCTATTACCATGGGGGCTGGGGGCGCAGGTTTAACCCCTAGTGATCCTGTGAGGGGTGTTCAAACTGAGAATGTGAACTGGCAGAGGGCGGTCTCCACGGAGCTAAGCGTTAGCCTGGGTGGGAGCACGGGGATGAATGACAGGGGGGGCCTCACTGGGGCTCCATCCTTTTCCCAGAGTACTCCCCATCTTTCTGTTTCTTCACAGGGAAATATGGCAGCCAGGGCCTCCAGCTCTGCAGGGAGGCAAGGAGCATCACAACTGCAGGTGGAGAATCAGCAGGCTCCAGTACCAGCAACAGCGCAGGTCGAGATGCCATCAACTTCAGCGGCTGGAGTGCAGCAAACAGGAATAGGTGAGCCCTTATTTCCTGTACACACACATGCTGATTTAGGTTCTTCATCCAGTGGGTCTGACTCAGATAGTGGGAATGCTTTAGGACTAGTGGGTAAAGGACAGCAGCGTATGTTTAGGATGATCAAGAAGATGTTTGCTGCGCAGGAGAAAGCAAAGCTGGGGGTGGTAGAGATGCCTGTGGTGCTGGCTAACAACCAGCTAGCTATGTTGGACGCGGGTCAGCCGGGTCTCCCTATGTCGCGTAAAGTGGCTATGCAAGGGGATACTTACCCTTGCTTAGTACACTCCCTCTATGGACACTTGAAAACTAAGGTTATCAAGAAGATCCAGGAAGGGAGATATGTTAACATTTTCGAGCTATCGGCTGAGGCATATAGGGAGAAAGAGAAGGCGGAGGACGGTACCGGACCTAAAAGGGTTCGGCGGCCCGAGACCTTCGAGGAGTGGCAGAAGTGTTTTAGGGTCTTAGCCACTTGTTATGTGGATAAGTGGCCGGCCCAGGGGCATAACTTGTTTAAGTATGCAGATACAATTCAGTATGTGCATGAGCACTTTAAGGAAGGAGCATGGAGGGAGTATGATATGGCCTTCCGAAGAAAAATGGTGGGTAAACCGCTGCTGCACTTTGGCACGCAGGAGATGCACTTGTGGTCTAAGTTGCTGGCGGATAGATCTACATCCCCACCTGCTGGCAGTAGGTCAAGGAGTGGAAGGTCAGTACAGAGGGCAAGGAAACGAGGCAGGGAATGCTGGAAATTTCAAGATAAGCAGTGTGACAGGGGGGCAAGTTGCTCCTTTCGTCACGTCTGCAAGTTTTGCGGTGGACCACACTCAGGGATCGATTGCGCAAAGCGAAAGGAGCACGGGGGTGACAAGGGAGCCCCTAGAGGTGGCCCTGGTGGAAAGGGCCCCAACGCCTCTTAAGGCGGGGGCTATCATCCCGTGGCTGGGGCGCTATCCTAACCAGGAAGCAGCTGGGGTGCTACGGGAGGGGCTGATGCAGGGGTTCAGAATACCTGTACAACAGTTTGTGAGGGGTTCTACAGTGCATCGCAACCTTAAGTCAGCATACGAATTCCCAGAAGTAGTGCGAGAAAAGCTAAATAAAGAGGTGGCTTTAAGGAGGGTGGTTGGCCCATTTTTGCGCCAACCTTTCACTCATATGGTGGTCTCCCCATTGGGGGTAGTCCCCAAAAAAGAAGCTGGGAAATATAGACTGATACACCACCTTTCTTATCCGAAAGGGGGATCAGTTAATGATGCAATAGACCCAGGAATGAGCTCCGTACATTATCAGTCATTTGATGATGCGGTGGAGCTTGTTAAGGCGGCAGGGAGAGGGGCAATGTTGGCAAAACTGGATATCGAATCCGCTTTCAGGTTGCTCCCTCTGCACCCGTCTGCCTTCAAGCTGATGGGCTTGAAGTTTGATGGGGGATTTTATGTTGACAGATGCCTGCCCATGGGCTGCTCTCTGTCCTGCGCATTGTTTGAATGCTTTAGCTCCTTCTTACACTGGGTGGTGCAAGAGGCTGCGGGCACGGGTAGAATTGCCCACTACCTGGATGATTTCTTGCTTATAGGACGTGCAGGGTCAGGGGAATGCGAGCACCTCATGAGAGTGATGCGTGCGGTGACTTCAGAATTTGGTGTCCCGCTGGCCGAGGACAAAACTCAAGGCCCATGTACTTGCTTAACTTTTCTGGGAATTGAGATTGACACCGTTGCAGCGGAATGTCGGCTGCCACAGGATAAAGTTGTCAACTTACTGGCAATAGTCAGGACAGTTGCCAGCTCATTTAGCATTACTTTGAAGCAATTGCAATCGCTCTTAGCTCTGTTTAACTTTGCAGGAAGGGCGATCCCTATGGGCCGCGTCTTCAATAGAAAATTGGAGGAGCAGTTAAGCGGACAGGGGGCAAAAGCACAGAGGTTTAGAGTAACTAGTGAGATGAGGGACGATCTCAAAGTTTGGGAGGAGTTCCTTTCTTATTTCAATGGAGTCTGCTTATGGAGAAGAGAACCATTGTCGAACCTCGCGATGCATCTCTTTACAGACGCAGCCGGGGGCTTTGGTTACGGGGCGGTTGAGACTGGACTCACAAAAAACTTGACTTTATTGGAATTATTTCCAATTATTGTGGCTGTTGAATTGTGGGGGAACAAGCTAGCAAACAGGGAGGTAGTGTTCTGGACTGACAACATGAGCGTGGTGTACGCTATCAACAGGTTGTCTGCTGCTTCACCTGTGGTGGTCAGGTACCTGAGGTACCTTGTACTACGTTGTTTGCAGCTTAACATGGTTTTTACGGCACGCCATGTGCCTGGAGTAAACAATAGCTTGGCTGACGCATTGTCTAGATTCAAGTGGGTGGAGTTTAGGAGGCTGGCGCCGAGGGCGGCATCCCAGGGTTTAATTTGCCCATTGTTTCTCTGGCAGCTAGCGACAAGTTGGCATCAATCATTCAGTTACTGAAGGTGTCCTTAGCACCAAAGACCTGGTCGGCATATGAGAATCATTGGAAGGCTTGGGTGGCATTCTGCACCGAGAAGGGCTTTGGGCCACATCAGGCCAATCAGGTACATGTGTTGGAATGGCTGGGTTGCTTGAAGGAAAGAGGGTTGTCCCGGCCAGCGGCACAAAGCCGCTTGGCGGCAGTGGCATTTTTTAGTAAAACCTTGACATTACCGGAGTTTTCCAACTCCTTTCTGGTGAGGCAGGTGTTGAAAGGATGGGGCAGGTCTGAGCCCAAGACGATGGATAAAAGGGAACCTATCACGCCTCAGCATTTGAGGCTATTGGTTGGGGCACTCGAGGGCATGTGCACGGGCACCTATGAGGTGTTACTGTTTAGGGCAGCGTTTGCGCTGGCTTTTGCGGGTGCGTTAAGAGTAGGCGAGCTAGTATCTTCGGCGAGAGTTAATGGAACGGGAGGTGTTAGGGTAGAACATATAAGATGGGCGGAAGGAAGCTTGTTGCTGTTCATTCCGCGATCAAAGACGGATCAGGCAGCCAGAGGGGCCTGGCTTCCTTTGAAAAGCTGTGATATACCGGAATGTTGCCCGGTAGTTAATGTAGGGAATTACATGAAGCGCTTTTTCTAGTTCACGAAGACATGTCCGCTTTGTCAATCTATCAGTTTCGAAAAGTGCTTGCTGCGGCAGCTGCCGCGTGCGGTTTAGATCCAGCCAGGATCGCGTCACATTCCTTTAGGATTGGGGCTGCGACAAGCGCGGTATCAAAAGGGGCACAAATTGAAGAGGTTAAGCGCTTGGGGCGTTGGAAATCAAATAGGTACAAACTGTACGTAAGGCCGTTGAAGGCTCCTAAGTAGGTTTGGTTGATTTGATGGAAAGGAAAGGGCCGGGGGGCAATGGTCTATTGGGGTTGTGTGCATTGATTTCGATATAGTTCTGTGTTTTTCCTGTGCTGAGTGTCCACATGCTGTTGTTTTAGGTAAGGGAAAGGCACCGGTGCGCATTTGGATTGTGGGGCACTCATTTGTGCATTGGGTGGCTATCAGGGCTCTACGCTCACCAGGAGGCCAGCAGTTGGGCTTTGCGGCATCGAGGGCCAGTGTTCGCTGGCTCGGCCGTCGAGGTTTATCCTGGAACGACTTACCCTCCCTTTTGCAGGATGCCTACAGGAGGTGGGGTTTGCCAAAAATAGTGGTTCTGCATGTAGGGGGGAATGACCTGGGCTCTGTACCTGCCTTAGACCTGATCAGACGTATGGTTTCCGATGTGAATTGGTTGTGTGCTTGGCTGCAAGGCGTCAAAGTGGGGTGGTCATTTGTGGTCGCACGACTGCAGTGGAGATTTATGGTGTCGCAAAGAGCGGCCTATAATGTCAGGAAAAAAGTGAACAGAGAGTTGGGAAGAGCGGTCATGGCAGCGTCGGGGTTTGTGATCAGACATGAGAGCATTACGGCTGACAGGAAGGAACTATATCGCCCAGACGGGGTGCATTTAACGGATGAGGGGCTGGATATATTCTTAGCAGACATTAGGAGAGCATTGTTGGCTCAAATGTAAAATTTAAAAAAATAAAAATAAAATTTGGTTAAGTTAATGCAAGTTTGTTTAACAATCTTGTGGTTGGGGGTCTGTTATGTCAGTTGGGTTGGCGGCAAGAGTGTTCGTTCTCTTGTGGCGGTCGGTCATTGCCCTGGAGCGAGCAGTCCGAATGATGAGTGACGGCCTAGGGGAATGGGGAGGGGTGACGCCCGCTAGGTGCCGGCCTAGGGGTTCCCCTCCTCAAAGTTTGGCCGAAGAGCTCAAATATTACATCCATTCCATGCAAATGAGCGTCAGCAATCCGTGCTACGCTGTAGGTACCGTATGGGGCTTTGACCGGCTGTTGGTAGGGGATAGTTAGTTAGGGATATATGCCGCCAAGAGTTATGGAACTTTTACAAAGTTCAGGTTTTAAAGTTGCTATGAAACTATAGAATAGTTTCATAAAGTTTTACGTTTTAATAAACGTGACTGTGACCGGTCTTTTTCCCAACTCAGTTGTTGTGTCTTTATTGGGGAAAGGGGGGGGGGGAGGATATGGGATATGCTTGGAAACTAAATGAAGTATTAAGAAGTTTAACCCCTTATGCTAAAACCTTTCCATCCACCTTACATTAGTATTGTGTTTTTTCCTTTATTGTTATATTCACTGTTAGGTTTCTAACTACTGTTGTTATTTCGTTGAGAGGACTAAATTGTTTTATATAGAGAGTATATATATATATATATATATATATATATATATAAAACATATATAATATGGACATTATTTCTGATTTATTTAGATTTTATGTAAAAAGTTAAGGGGTGCAGGGTTATGTGGTCTTCAGAGGGGGTGCAGGGCCAGGGTATCTGATCAGATGCATAATGTAGGTGTTTGACAGTGGGTCTGCAGGTCTATAGGGTCTGATCAGGTCTCTTGTGTGCATATCTGACTAACAGGAAATAAAGCCAGGAGTAAGGAGTCTAAGCACTAGTCTCACTAGTCTGTGGATGTCAGTGGGGTCATAGCGACAGGGGGTCTTTATGTGGAGATATGACTCTCAGTGAGGCTCCAGAGGAAGGGAATATCATGCTTTTTGTGCTTATAGGGCTGAAAAAAACTGCATGGTAATTTGAGTGTGATATGAGATTTATAGAAAGTGCTGAAATCATACAGGTTTAGAAAATATCACCACTAAAAAAGTATAACAATGTAAAATGAGATTAATAATTTGAGCTGTTTGGCAATTTTAGGGTTACTTAAAGAAATGCTGCGTGTGACTGGGTTGTGTAAAGTGTACTTCGGTTATTTACTTGATTGCCCGGAAGCAATGGTACATGGAGGAGTGAAGAGGAGAGTCTGTAATCAGTGTGAGCAGAGCCACAGAACAGTGCAGTACTAATAACTAACTGAAAGTGCACTGGTGCAAAGCATAACAGAAACTTTAGCTGAGTTAGAGACTGCATAGTTATGTGCTGGATGAGTGTGGTGTGAGTAGAGGGTAAATGTGGATGGCAGAAGACAGAAGATGTCAGTGTTTAGGTGATGCAGAGGGTTAATAAATGCTGCTGTGTTAAAAGGCACTTGTTTTATAATCAAGTTATGCAATATCTATACTATAATTGCATTTGTAATGTCCGTCACGGTCGGCAGTTGGGCACGCATGCTCAATGGAATGTTGGCAGCACGAGGACAAAATAATTTACCTGGATACAGCGAAGCTGCATCCAGGGGAATTCCGAAAATGGCAGGGTGGTGAAAGAATTCACCACCCTGCTATTTTTGCAATCAACCGGGATGTAGCGTATGCCGCATTCCAGTGGATGCAGCAAAGGCAAACGGAGCATTACAAAAACAACACCTAATCATCGAAGGCAAACGGAGCATTACAAAAACAACACCTAGGGCCCGATCCGATATGCAACGCCAAATTTTGCGTGGGTTTGGTATCCTATATACGGCCTAACCTAGAAGTTACACTCGTATATTTCTGCCCTCGGCCGTAGTTTTTTGGCCCATAGACAGGTATACCAAACCTGTGCAGTTTGGTATCAAATATACAGCGTAAGGACTTACGTGGCGAAAATGGAGAAATCTTACTCCATTTTCACCTCGCCACAAATTGCAGGCATAGTAAGCCTTATGCTGAGTATTGGAGCCCCTTAACTCCCTAAACCTGTCAACCGCAATCCCCCGCCGCAATCCCTAATAAAGTGTTTAACCCCTAAACCGCCGCTCCCGGACCCCGCCACCAGCTACATTAAATGTCTAACCCCCTAATGTGATCCCTCCTACACCGCCGCCACCTATATTAAAATTATTACCCCCTAATGTGAGCCCCTACCCCGCCGCCACCTATTTTAACTACATTACCCCATAATGTGAGCCACCTACCCCGCCGCCACCTATTTTAATTACAAGACAACAAAAAGTATCGGTGCACATCCAACCACTTAAGTCCACTTTTTCATGGCATATTTGTATATGCTTCTGTCAGTCAAATATACTTACATATCTTCTAATAAGATTGGGATCAACATCTCACAATAATATTGGCTTATATTTGAGCTGCAAAAACAAATATACTTCTATCTACTAAATATACTTACATAGTTCAAATAAGATTGGAATTAACATCTCGCAATAATATTGATTTATATTTATGCTGCAAAAAATTTTGCTTGTTAAAAATGCCTTTAAATTTAAATAAAAACTTATGTCTGCTAAATATACTTACATAGTTCAAATAAGATTGGGATAAACATCTCACAATAATATTGACTTATATTTATGCTGCAAAAAATTGCCTGTTTAAATTTAAATAAAATAGGGATCTTGTTTTTGCAGCTCAAATATAAGCCAATATTATTGTGAGATGTTGATCCCAATCTTATTAGAAGCTATGTAAGTATATTTGACAGACGGAAGCATATACAAATATGCCATGAAAGAGTGGACTTAAGTGGTTGGATATGCACCGATACTTTTTGTTGTCTTGTAATTGTTTTGGTCACTTCGGTAGCACTCCCACAATATGTGTGCTAAGATAAAACAGTCCTTTTCTCCTGTTAAGTGTGGTCAGTCCACGGGTCATCATTACTTCTGGGATATTAACTCCTCCCCAACAGGAAGTGCAAGAGGATCACCCAGCAGAGTTGCTATGTAGCTCCTCCCCTCTACGTCACACCCAGTCATTCTCTTGCACCCAACTAATAGATAGGATGTGTGAGAGGACTGTGGTGATTATACTTAGTTTTTATATCTTCAATCAAAAGTTTGTTATTTTAAAACAGCACCGGAGTGTGTTGTTCCCTCTCAGGTAGAATTTGAAGAAGAACCTACCTGAGTTTTTGTATGATTTTAGCCGGCGTAGTTAAGATCATCTTGCTGTTCTCGGCCATCTGAGGAGTGAGGTAAACTTCAGATCAGGGGACAGCGGGCAGGTTAACCTGCAAAGAGGTATGTAGCAGCATATTATTTTCTGAGGAATGGAATTGACTGAGAAAATACTGCCAATACCGATATAATGTAAGTTCAGCCTTAAATGCAGTAGTAGCAACTGGTATCAGGCTGTCATGTATGTATATTTACACTTCAGTATTCTGGGGAATGGCACTTCACTGGGATAATACTGTATGCATAAGACTTTTAGCCTAACTTGCAGTGGGAACGACTAGCAACAGGCTTTCTAATGACATTTCATTTATTTGATGTTAAACGTTTTGCTGGCATGTTAAATCGTTTAATTATCTGAGGTACTGGGTGAAAAATTGTTTTGGGCACTGTTTTTCCACTTGGCGGTCGTTTTATTTAATTTAAGACAGTTTACTGATCTCCCTCACTGTTGTGTGTGAGGGGGAGGGGCCTATTTTGGCGCTTTTGCTACGCATCAGAAAATTCAGTCACAAGTCTGTTTTCTTCCCTGCATGATCCGGTTCGTCTCTACAGAGCTCAAGGGTCTTCAAAAGTTATTTTGAGGGAGGTAATCACTCACAGCAGACCTGTGAGATTGTGCTTTGACTGTGATAAAAAACGTTTATATTCTGTACATTTTTTCTGCTATTCAGGGTTAGTTATCCATTACTAATGGGGGCAATCCTTTGCTAAAATTGTGTTTTTACCGGAAAGAATTTGATGTTATAGTTTCTCCGGTTTATTGTTAATCAACTGTCATAACTTTTTTCTGTGCTTCTTAAAGGCACAGTACGTTTTTCATATTATTTGTAAATTGAGTTGAAAGTATTTCCAAGTTTGCTAGTTTAATTGCTAGTGTGTTAAACATGTCTGACTCAGAGGAATATCTCTGTGCTATATGTGCTAAAGCCAAAGTGGAGCCCAATAGAAATGTATGTACTAATTGCATTGATGCTACTTTAAATAAAAGTCAATCTGTACAAATTGAACATCATTCACCAAACAACGAGGGGAGAGTTATGCCGACTAACTCGCCTCACGTGTCAGTACCTGCATCTCCCGCTCGGGAGGTGCGTGATATTGTAGCGCCGAGTACATCAGGGCGGCCATTACAAATCACATTACAGGACATGGCTAATGTTATGACTGAAGTTTTGTCTAAATTACCAGAACTTAGAGGTAAGCGTGATCACTCTGGGGTGAGAACAGAGTGCGCTGTTAATAATAGGGCCATGTCTGATACTGCGTCACAGTATGCAGAACATGAGGACGGAGAGCTTCAATCTGCAGGTGACGGTTCTGATCCCAATAGAGTGGATTCAGACATTTCTAATTTTAAGTTTAAGCTCGAAAACCTCCGTGTACTGTTAGGGGAGGTATTAGCAGCTCTGAATGATTGTAACACCGTTGCAATCCCAGAGAAATTATGTAGGCTGGATAGATACTATGCGGGTACCGGCGAGTACTGACGTATTTCCTATACCTAAGAGGCTTACAGAGATAATTACTAAGGAGTGGGATAGGCCCGGTGTACCCTTTTCCCCCCCTCCTGTATTTAGAAAAATGTTTCCAATAGACGCCACCACACGGGACTTATGGCAGACGGTCCCTAAGGTGGAGGGAGCGGTTTCTACTCTGGCTAAGCGTACCACTATCCCGGTGGAGGATAGCTGTGCCTTTTCAGATCCAATGGATAAAAAATTAGAGGGTTACCTTAAGAAAATGTTTGTTCAACAAGGTTTTATATTGCAACCCCTTGCATGTATTGCGTCTGTCACGGCCGCGGCCGCTTTTTGGTCCGAGTCCCTGGAAGAGACTCTTGACTCAATAACTATAGATGAGATTTCAAACAAGCTTAAAACACTTAAGCTAGCTAATTCATTCGTTTCAGATGCCGTAGTACATTTAACTAAACTTACGGCTAAGAATTCCGGATTCGCCATTCAGGCACGCAGAGCACTGTGGCTAAAATCCTGGTCAGCTGACGTTACTTCTAAATCTAAATTACTTAACATACCTTTCAAGGGGCAGACCTTATTCGGGCCCGGTTTGAAAGAAATTATCGCTGACATTACAGGAGGTAAAGGCCATGCCCTGCCTCAAGACAGAGCCAAACCTAAGGCTAGACAGTCTAATTTTCGTTCCTTTCGTAATTTCAAGGCAGGAGCAGCATCAACTTCCTCTGCACCAAAACAGGAAGGAGCTGTTGCTCGCTACAGACAAGGCTGGAGACCTAACCAGTCCTGGAACAAGGGCAAGCAGGCCAGAAAACCTGCTGCTGCCCCTAAGACAGCATGAATTGAGGGCCCCCGATCCGGGAACGGATCTAGTGGGGGGCAGACTTTCTCTCTTCGCCCAGGCTTGGGCAAGAGATGTCCAGGATCCCTGGGCGTTAGAGATCATATCTCAGGGATATCTTCTGGACTTCAAATCCTCTCCCCCAAAAGAGAGATTTCATCTGTCAAGGTTGTCAACAAACCAAATAAAGAAAGAAAGAGGCGTTTCTACGCTGTGTACAAGATCTTTTACTAATGGGAGTGATCCATCCGGTTCCGCGGTCGGAACACGGACAGGGGTTTTACTCAAATCTGTTTGTGGTTCCCAAAAAAGAGGGAACCTTCAGGCCAAAAGGGTCAGTACATGACCACCATGGATTTAAAGGATGCTTACCTTCACATACCGATTCACAAAGATCATTACCGGTATCTAAGGTTTGCCTTCCTAGACAGGCATTACCAGTTTGTAGCTCTTCCATTCGGATTGGCTACGGCTCCAAGAATCTTCACAAAGGTTCTGGGTGCTCTTCTGGCGGTACTAAGACCGCGAGGAATTTCGGTAGCTCCGTACCTAGACGACATTCTGATACAAGCTTCAAGCTTTCAAACTGCCAAGTCTCATACAGAGTTAGTACTGGCATTTCTAAGGTCGCATGGATGGAAGGTGAACGAAAAGAAGAGTTCTCTCTTTCCACTCACAAGAGTTCCCTTTTTGGGGACTCTTATAGATTCTAGTGACAGACCCTTCTGTCAGGACTGAAGGAGTTAATTGTGTTTAGCTAAGAAACTAATTTCTAAAGACAGAGTTGCTGGCTCCAGCTATAATCTAATTAGTGCTAAGCATTCTATTGTTTGATCACCTCCAGAGAGAAAACGCCTAAGTGATAAGAAGGGCCAAGAGTGTCTTGTGGTTGAAGTGTTTAAGTAATATAATTCTATTGTATCATGTCAAAGGGCTTGTTCCCTCCATGTAATGTACAACAGTCTTTCAACCCCCATCTGGGGGGGGGGGGGGGTGTCAAACCTGTATAAATACTAGGCATCTAGCCTTTAATAAATGTCATTCTGTTTAAACCTGAAAACTGGCTGGTTTGTGAATTGCTGATTCCCTATGCAGGACGTTGTTCCCTGGTATTAACCCTTGGTACACTGTTGGTACCGTAACATTGGTGGCAGCGACGGAATGAACCTTATCGCCCAGAAGAGCAACTACACAAGCCAGTAACCTCAGGAAGAGGGGGATTATTACAATACTGACTAAGATGGAAAAGAGAAAAGTAAATTTTGCAGTTTTTAAAAACTTCCTGGAAACAGAAGGAGAGATTGATGGGTACCTTGCGGATTTTGAGAGGCAATGTGCACTACACAAGGTACCCGCAGAGGACTGGGTCACGATATTATCTGGAAAATTATCCGGCCAGGCCAGAGAGGCTTTTCGGGCCATTCCAGATGAGGAAGTCAGGGATTATAATACGGTAAAAGAGGCTCTGCTCTCCAGGTATGCGGTTACACCGGAGGCATACCGGAGGCGGTTCAGAGACACTGTTAAATTAGCTGGAGATTCCTACCTTGAGTGGGCATGTAAGGTGCACCGCACAGCAGCTCACTGGATAGCGGGGTGCCAAGCCATATCTGGGGAAGAGGTGCTGCAGCTATTCCTGTTGGAACATTGCTTCAACAAGTTACCCGCAGGAGTTCGAGAGTGGGTTCGGGACCGTAAACCCTCCACCCTGCAGGAAGCGGCTCGCTTGGCAGATGAGTATACGGATGCCCGCAAACTGGACACTGCTACCACTAAGCCCCCTGCTAGAGTGGAGTACAGACCCCCAGTCACCCCAGCAGCTGCCAGTTACCAAACCCCGGCGCACCGCTATACCACACGGCCTCCGGCCACGAACTACCCTCAGAGAGCCCTGTTCAATTTGCGGGGCTACTCACAACCGATTCGATGCTTTGGATGTAAGCAACTAGGGCACAAAAGACCAGAGTGTCCCCTAAACGCAGCGAACCAAGCGCAGTCCTGGAGAAGACCTGCCGGCGGAATCCCACGTAATCCTCAGCCTGCGGCCCGCTACGTAGAGGCGCAAGAATGCTGGAGCATCCTACATGAGGCAGACCTTGTGCAAGCTGCCCACCGGAATAACCAGCAACTGGTTAAAGTGAATGGGAAGAAGGTCAGTGGTCTACGGGATACTGGTGCTACCATGACCTTGCTTCAAAAGAACTTGGTGTCTGAGAAACAGTACACTGGAGACACTGTGGCTGTGAGGGTAGCAAGGGGCGATGTGTTCAGCCTACCTGTTGCCAGGGTACATTTGGATTGGGGAGTGGGCGCTAGACCTGTGAATGTGGGGGTCAAGAAGGACTTACCTGCTGATGTTCTTCTTGGAAATGACTTGGCCCCCCTTGTTTCTGCCTACGCTCCTATGGGTCCCGCTGATGTTAACTCTGTGACTACCCGTGCCCAGATCCGTGCAGCAGAGACTGACCCACCTGCTGCTAAGCCCCAGGACGCTGAGCTCAGTAAATCTCTATCCGCTATTGATATGTGGAGGTCCCGTTACAATGCGCTGATGAAGGAGAAGAGGAGCGCAGAGGAAAAAGCACGTTTAGAACGTGAATCTCTGCTAGACAAGCTGCACCGACAGACTGCAGAAAACACCAGCTTGAGAGTGGGACATGAAACCTTAAAGACAAACTTAGCGACACTTGAGGAGAAGCTGACGCTGGCTCATAGTGAGGTACAGCAACTCAAGGGCACCCTATGTCAGTATGAAGGGATTGTGGATACCTATAAAGAGCAGGTACAGAAAACTCGTAAAGAAGCTGATGGGATTTTGAAGGACTGTTTAGCCCTAGTCTGGGCACTGAGGAAGTTGAACCCTTCTTTGTATGGACAGGAATTCTCTCTCATAACGGGAATACAGATGGATTGTCCTGGCAAACTGACATGCCTACCACCTCCTAGTCCGGTCATCCCCAGGTTGACCCGCCAAAGGGTCAAGCCGGGTCTGCCGGAGTGTTCCACAACGGGGGAGATATGTGACAGACCCTTCTGTCAGGACTGAAGGAGTTAATTGTGTTTAGCTAAGAAACTAATTTCTAAAGACAGAGTTGCTGGCTCCAGCTATAATCTAATTAGTGCTAAGCATTCTATTGTTTGATCACCTCCAGAGAGAAAACGCCTAAGTGATAAGAAGGGCCAAGAGTGTCTTGTGGTTGAAGTGTTTAAGTAATATAATTCTATTGTATCATGTCAAAGGGCTTGTTCCCTCTATGTAATGTACAACAGTCTTTCAACCCCCATCTGGGGGGGGGGGGGTGTCAAACCTGTATAAATACTAGGCATCTAGCCTTTAATAAATGTCATTCTGTTTAAACCTGAAAACTGGCTGGTTTGTGAATTGCTGATTCCCTATGCAGGACGTTGTTCCCTGGTATTAACCCTTGGTACACTGTTGGTACCGTAACAATTCTGTAGAAATGAAGATCTACCTGACAGAAGACAGGTTAACAAAGCTTCAAAATGCATGCCGTGTCCTTCATTCCATTCAACACCCGTCAGTGGCTCAATGCATGGAGGTGATCGGCTTAATGGTAGCGGCAATGGACATAGTACCCTTTGCACGCCTACATCTCAGACCGCTGCAATTGTGCATGCTAAGTCAGTGGAATGGGGATTACTCAGATTTGTCCCCTACTCTGAATCTGGATCAAGAGACCAGAAATTCTCTTCTATGGTGGCTTTCTCGGCCACATCTGTCCAGGGGGATGCCATTCAGCAGGCCAGATTGGACAATTGTAACAACAGACGCCAGCCTACTAGGTTGGGGCGCTGTCTGGAATTCTCTGAAGGCTCAGGGATCATGGACTCAGGAGGAGAGTCTCCTGCCAATAAACATTCTGGAATTGAGAGCAGTTCTCAATGCCCTTCTGGCTTGGCCCCAGTTAACAACTCGGGGGTTCATCAGGTTTCAGTCGGACAACATCACGACTGTAGCTTACATCAACCATCAAGGAGGGACAAGAAGCTCCCTAGCGATGATGGAAGTATCAAAGATAATTCGCTGGGCAGAGTCTCACTCTTGCCACCTGTCAGCAATCCACATCCCGGGAGTGGAGAACTGGGAGGCGGATTTCCTAGGTCGTCAGACTTTTCATCCGGGGGAGTGGGAACTTCATCCGGAAGTCTTTGCCCTAATACTTCGACGTTGGGGCAAACCAGAGATAGATCTCATGGCGTCTCGACAGAACGCCAAGCTTCCTTGTTACGGGTCCAGATCCAGGGATCCGGGAGCGATCCTGATAGATGCTTTGACAGCACCTTGGACCTTCGGGATGGCTTATGTGTTTCCACCCTTTCCGATGCTTCCTCGATTGATTGCCAGAATCAAACAGGAGAGAGCATCGGTGATTCTAATAGCGCCTGCGTGGCCACGCAGGACTTGGTATGCAGATCTAGTGGACATGTCATCCTGTCCACCTTGGTCTCTGCCTCTGAGACAGGACCTTCTGATCCAGGGTCCCTTCAAACATCAAAATCTAATTTCTCTGAAGCTGACTGCTTGGAAATTGAACGCTTGATTTTATCAAAACGTGGTTTCTCTGAGTCAGTAATTGATACCTTAATACAGGCTAGGAAGCCTGTTACCAGAAAGATTTACCATAAAATATGGCGTAAATACTTATATTGGTGCGAATCCAAAAGTTACTCATGGAGTAAGGTTAGGATTCCTAGGATATTGTCTTTTCTACAAGAAGGTTTAGAAAAGGGTTTATCCGCTAGTTCCTTAAAGGGACAGATTTCAGCTCTGTCCATTCTTTTACACAAACGTCTGTCAGAGGTTCCAGACGTTCAGGCTTTTTGTCAGGCTTTGGCCAGGATTAAGCCTGTGTTTAAAACTGTTGCTCCACCATGGAGTTTGAACTTAGTTCTTAATGTTTTACAGGGTGTTCCGTTTGAACCCCTTCATTCCATTGATATCAAATTGTTATCTTGGAAAGTTCTGTTTTTAATGGCTATTTCCTCGGCTCGAAGAGTCTCTGAGTTATCTGCCTTACATTGTGATTCTCCTTATCTGATTTTTCATTCAGACAAGGTGGTTCTGCGTACTAAACCTGGGTTCTTACCTAAGGTGGTCACTAACAGGAATATCAATCAAGAGATTGTTGTTCCATCTTTGTGTCCTAATCCTTCTTCGAAGAAGGAACGTCTTTTACACAATCTAGATGTAGTCCGTGCCCTGAAATTTTATTTACAGGCAACTAAAGATTTTCGACAAACGTCTTCCCTGTTTGTCGTTTATTCTGGTCAGAGGAGAGGTCAAAAAGCTTCTGCTACCTCTCTCTCTTTTTGGCTTCGTAGCATAATACGTTTAGCTTATGAGACTGCTGGGCAGCAGCCTCCTGAAAGAATTACAGCTCATTCTACTAGAGCTGTGGCTTCCACTTGGGCCTTTAAGAATGAGGCCTCTGTTGAACAGATTTGCAAGGCTGCAACTTGGTCTTCTCTTCATACTTTTTCCAAATTTTACAAATTTGACACTTTTGCTTCTTCGGAGGCTGGTTTTGGGAGAAAGGTTCTTCAGGCAGTGGTTCCTTCCGTATAAAGAGCCTGCCTGTCCCTCCCGTCATCCGTGTACTTTAGCTTTGGTATTGGTATCCCAGAAGTAATGATGACCCGTGGACTGACCACACTTAACAGGAGAAAACATAATTTATGCTTACCTGATAAATTCCTTTCTCCTGTAGTGTGGTCAGTCCACGGCCCGCCCTGTTTTTTATGACAGGTCTAAATTTTTAAATTATACTCCAGTCACCACTGCACCCTTTGGCTTCTTCTTTCTCGTTGGTTCTCGGTCGAATGACTGGGTGTGACGTAGAGGGGAGGAGCTATATAGCAACTCTGCTGGGTGATCCTCTTGCACTTCCTGTTGGGGAGGAGTTAATATCCCAGAAGTAATGATGACCCGTGGACTGACCACACTACAGGAGAAAGGAATTTATCAGGTAAGCATAAATTATGTTTTTTTGTGGTGTGCTTAACCAAAAAACCCCTTTGTTGTATCTTTGAATAGGGAGCTGACCAAATCCCTCCCCTTTGGTTAAAGCACGCCACCCAGCCCAGGTGTGTTCCAGATAAATTGTGATATACTTAATAAGCTAGAAAGCTTCACACTGTGTAGACATGACTTGCTGCAGTGTGGAAACTGGTTAGTTTAGAACCAGTCTAATATGGGGACACCTTGTAAGTGGTGACTGGCTTAGCAGAATATGATCATATTGTGTGACTAAGATCCCTATTTTATTTAAATTTAAACAGGCAATTTTTTGCAGCATAAATATAAGTCAATATTATTGTGAGATGTTTATCCCAATCTTATTTGAACTATGTAAGTATATTTAGCAGACAGAAGTTTTTATTTAAATTTAAAGGCATTTTTAACAAGCAAAATTTTTTGCAGCATAAATATAAATCAATATTATTGTGAGATGTTAATCCCAATCTTATTTGAACTATGTAAGTATATTTAGTAGATAGAAGTATATTTGTTTTTGCAGCTCAAATATAAGCCAATATTATTGTGAGATGTTGATCCCAATCTTATTAGAAGCTATGTAAGTATATTTGACTGACAGAAGCATATACAAATATGCCATGAAAAAGTGGACTTAAGTGGTTGGATATGCACCGATACTTTTTGTTGTCTTGTAATTGTTGTGGTCACTTCGGTAGCACTCCCACAATATGTGTGCTAAGATAAAAGAGTCCTTTTTTTGTGCTGTGCTTAACCAAAAAACCCCTTTGTTGCACCTATTTTAATTACATTACCCCCTAATGTGAGCCCCTACCCTGCCGCCACCTATTTAAACTACATTACCCCCTAATGTGAGCCCCTACCTTGCCGCCACCTATATTAAAATGATAACCCCCTAATGTGAGCCCCTACCCCGCCGCCACCTATATTAAAATGATAACCCCCTAATGTGAGCCCCTACACTGCCGCCACCTACATTAAAATTACTAACCCCTAATCTAATCCCCCTACACCGCCGCCACCTATATTAAAATGATTAACCCCTAATCTAATCCCCCTACACCGCCGCCACCTATATTAAAATGATTAACCCCTAATCTAATCCCCCTACACCACGCCACCTATATTAAAATGATTAACCACTAAACCTAAGTCTAACACTAACACCCCCTAACTTAATTATTATTAAAATAAATCTAAATAATATTAATAATATTAACTAAATTATTCCTATTTAAATCTAAATACTTACCTATAAAATAAACCCTAAGATAGCTACAATATCATTAATAATTACATTGTAGCTATTTTAGGGTTTATATTTATTTTACAGGTAACTTGCTATTTATTTTAACTAGGTACAATAGCTATTAAATAGTTAATAACTATTTAATAGCTACCTAGTTAAAATAATTACCAAATTACCTGTAAAATAAATCCTAACCTAAGTTACAAATACACCTACACTTTCAATAAATTAATTAAATAAACTACAATTATCTAAACTAAAATATGATTAAATACACTAAACTAAATTACAAAAAACAAACACTAAATTACAAAAATTAAAAAAGATTACAAGAATTTTAAGCTAATTACACCTAATCTAAGCCCCCTAATAAAATAACAAAGCCCCCCAAAATAAAAAAATGTCCCTACCCTAAACTAAATTACAAAAGTAATCAGCTCTATTACCAGCCCTTAAAAGGGCCTTTTGTGGGGCATTGCCCCAAAGTAATCATCTCTTTTACCTGTAAAAAAAAAAAAAGAACAACCCCCCATTACAACTCACCACCCACACACCCCTACTCTAAAACCCACCCTATCCCCCCTTAAAAAAACCTAAGTCTAATTCCCAAGTGGTCCTTACCTGTCCTGAAGACCGGCGGAGAAGGGCCTGTTCCAGACAGAGAAGTCTTCTTCCAGGCGGCGACCTCTTCTCCTTCCAGGAACCAGCCGGCGCGGAGCGGAGGAGTTGAAGACCAATGACCGCGGAGCTGAAGACCGTCCTCTCTGGAACTGAAGACCGGCGATGCAGGAACTGAAGATCGGCGACGCTGGAACTGAAGACCGGAGCCATGGAGCGTGGAGGATCCTCTTCATATGATCGCCGCCGTACACTGAATAGGAATTCAAGGTACGCGATTAAAAATGGCGTCCCTTGAATTCCTATTGGCTGATTTGAGCCTTCAAATTCAAATCAGCCAATCGGATAAAAGCTACTTTAATTCTATTGGCTGATTTGAATAGCCAATAGAATAAGAGCTACTGTAATTCTATTGGCTATTCTAATCAGCCAATAGAATTACAGTAGTACACGCTCCATTGCTCCGGTCTTCAGTTCCAGCGTCACCAATCTTCAGTTTCTGCATCGCCGGTCTTCAGTTCCAGAGAGGACGGTCTTCAGCTCTGCGGTCATCGGTCTTCAACTCCTCCGCTCCGCGCCGGCTGGTTCCTGGAAGAAGAAGAGGTCGCCACCTGGAAGAAGACTTCTCCGCCTGGAACAGGATCTTCTCCACCGGTCTTCAGGACAGGTAAGGACCACTTGGGGGTTAGACTTAGGTTTTTTTAAGGGGGATAGGGTGGGTTTTAGAGTAGGGGTGTGTGGGTGGTGGGTTGTAATGGGGGGGTTGTTCTTTTATTTATAGGTAAAAGAGCTGATTACTTTGGGGCAATGCCCCACAAAAAGGCCCTTTTAAGGGCTGGTAATAGAACTGATTACTTTTTGTAATTTAGTTTAGGGTAGGGACATTTTTTATTTTGGGGGGCTTTGTTATTTTATTAGGGGGCTTAGATTAGGTGTAATTAGCTTAAAATTCTTGTAATCTTTTTTTATTTTTTGTAATTTAGTGGGGGTTTTTTGTAATTTAGTTTAGTGTATTTAATTATATTTTAGTTTAGATAATTGTAGTTTATTTAATTAATTTATTGATAGTGTAGGTGTATTTGTAACTTAGGTTAGGATTTATTTTACAGGTAATTTGGTAATTATTTTAACTAGGTAGCTATTAAATAGTTATTAACTATTTAATAGCTATTGTACCTAGTTAAAATAAATACCAAGTTACCTGTAAAATAAATATAAACCCTAAAATAGCTACAATGTAATTATTAATTATATTGTAGCCATCTTAGGGTTTATTTTATAGGTAAGTATTTAGATTTAAATAGGAATAATTTAGTTAATATTATTTAGATTTATTTTAATAATAATTACGTTAGGTGGTGTTAGTGTTAGACTTAGGTTTAGTGGTTAATCATTTTAATATAGGTGGCTACGGTGTAGAGGGATTAGATTAGGGGTTAATCATTTTAACATAGGTGGCGGCGGTGTAGGGGGATTAGATTAGGGGTTAATCATTTTAATATAGGTGGCGGCGGTGTAGGGGTATTAGATTAGGGGTTAATCATTTTAATATAGGTGGCGGCGGGGTAGGGGCTCACATTAGGGGGTAATGTAGTTTAAATAGGTGGCGGCGGGGTAGGGGCTCACATTAGGGAGTAATGTAGTTTAAATAGGTGGCGGTGGGGTAGGGGCTCACATTAGGGGGTAATATATATAATATAGGTGGCGGCGGTGTAGGGGGCTCACATTAGGGAGTGATACAGTTAATATAGGTGGCGGCGGGGTCCGGGAGCGGCGGTTTAGGGGTTAATATATTTATTGTTAGGAGTGAGAGGGGCGATTGCATAGAGGGGTATACGTGTCGGGCTATGTTTGGGAGGCGTGTTAGACAGTAACAGGAGATTTAATATTTTAGTCAGTTTTTGTAGGCGGCGGCAGTTTCTAAAGTGCCGTAAGTCACTGGCTACTCCAGAAATTTGTACTTACGCAGATTTCTGGACATCGCTAGTTTGTCAGACTTACGGCACTTTAACAACTGCCGGCGCCGTATATGTGATAGCTCGCTGTGCAAGCTGAAACTACGGGCGGTGCAGGTTTCCATGCTTGCGTCGAAACCTGCGCCGTATATCGGATTGCGCCCCTAATCGCCCACATTTTTTTTTAAAAACTAACCTCCTGCATCAAGTATTAAAAATAAAAAACACCGCCCGCACGAAATATAACAAAAAAAATCCATCACGAAGTATTAACTCCTAAACCGCAAACCCCCCAATAAACCTATTTACCCTATTAACCCCTAAACCGCAAAACCCCCACATCGCAATAAACCTATTTACGCTATTAACCCCTAAACGGCAAAACCCCTACATCGCAGTAAACCTATTTAAATTATTAACCCCTAAACCGCAAAAGTCTACATCGCAATAAACCTATTTAACCTATTAACCCCTAAACTGCAAAACCCCTACATCGCAATAAACCTATTTACCCTATTAACCCCTAAACCACAAAACCCCTACCTCGCAATAAACCTATTTAACTTATTAACCCTTTAAACCGCCAAAAAAACACAACACAAATAACTATTTAAATAACTAAGTACAGTACACTAACCTAACACCCCCTAACCTAACACCCCATTAAATAAAACCAAATTACCTAATTTAATATATTCTAAAGTTACAAAAAATAAAAAAGGCTAACATTACAGAAAATAAAAAATCAAATTACCAAATTTAACAAAATTAAACCTAATCCCTATGAAAATAAAAAAGACCCCCCAAAATAAAAATACCCCCTACTCTAAGAATAAACTACCAGTAGCCCTTAAAAGGGCTTTTTGCAGGGCATTGCCCCAAGATAATCAGCTCTTTTTCAAGAAAATACACAAAGCCCCCCCTAACAGTAAACCCCCCAACCACCAACCCCCCCAAATGAAATAACCTAACACTAAAAAACCTATACTACCCATTGCCCTGAAAAGGGCATTTGTTTGGGCATTGCCCTTAAAGGGACATTTAGCTCTTTTTCTGCCCATCCCTAATCTAAATAAAACAAATCTTCCCAAAAAAACCGTAAAAAATCCTAAGTCTAACCCCCAGGTTGGTACTCACGGTTCCTAAAGTCCGGCGGACAAGGTCCTGTTCCAGGCAGTGAGGTCTTCTTCCAAGCGCAACCTCTTCTTCTGCCAGGAAGCTCCTGCGCAGAGTGGAGATGAAGACGATCTCCGCCGTACACTGAAAAGTGAATTCAAGGTATGCGATTAAAGATGGCGTCCCTTGAATTCCTATTGGCTGATTTGATTTTTCCAATTCAAATCAGCCAATAGGATGAAAGCTACTCAAATCCTATTGGCTGTTTTGTTTAAATTAGCCAATAGCATGAGAGCAAGTGAAATTTTATTGGCTATTCAAATCAGCCAATAGAATTTCACTTGCTCTCATGCTATTGGCCATCTTTAATCACGTACCTTGAATTCACTATTCAGTGTATGGCGGAGATCATACAAAGAGGATCCTCCACGCTTTACGGCTCCGCGGTCGCCGGTCTTCAGTTCCAGAGTCACCCGTCTTCAGTTCCAGAGTCGCCCGTCTTCAGCTCCGTGGTCTTCAGCTCCGCTCCGCGCAGGATGTTCCTATAAGAAGAAGAGGTTGCGCTTGAAAGAAAACTTCACCGCCTGGAACAGGACCTTCTCCGACGGACTTTAGGAACCATGAGAACCAACCTGGGGATTTGTTTTATTTAGATTAAGGATGAGCAGAAAAACTGCTAAATGCCCTTTTAAGGGCAATGCCCAAACAAATGCCCTTTCCATGGCAATGGGTAGTTTAGTTTTTTTTAGTGTTAGGTTCTTTTATTTTGGTGGGTGGGGGGGTTTAATGTTAGGTGGGACTTTGTATATTTTTTGTAAAAGAGCTGATTATCTTGGGGCAATGCCCTCCAAAAATCCCTTTTAAGGGCTACTGGTAGTTTATTATTAGAGTAGGGGTCTTTTTTATTTTAATAGGGATTAGGTTTAATTTTGTTAAATTTGGTAATTCGATTTTTTTATTTTCTGTAATGTTAGCTTTATTTTATTTTTTGTAAACGTACGGTAGATTACGAGTTTTGCGTTAGAAGCTATGCGGTGCTAACGAGCAGTTTTCTTCTCACCGTTCACTTTCCTGCAGCGCTGGTATTACGTGTTTTTACAAACCCGGCGTTAAAGAAGTGAGCGTTGAGCAAAATTGTGAAACATACCGCATTCCAATACCAGCGCTGCTTAAGTCAGCGGTGAGCTGGTTGTATGTGCTCGTGCACGATTTCCCCATAAGAATCAACGGGGAGAGCTGGCTGAGAAAAAGTCTAACACCTGCAAAAAAGCAGCCTAAAACTCAGTAACGCAGCCCCATTGATTCCTATGGGGAAATAAAAGTTATGTTTACACCTAACACCCTAACATGAACCACGAGTCTAAACATCCCTAATCTTATACTTACTAACCCGTAATCTGCTGCCCCCGACATCGTCGCCACCTACATTATATTTATTAACCCCTAATCTACCGCTACGGACATCGCCGCCACCTACATTATACTTATTAACCCCTAATCTGCTGCCCCCAACATCGCCGACACCTACATTATATTTATTAACCCCTAATCTCCCTCCCCCAATGTTGCCGCAACCTAACTACACTTATTAACCCCTAATCTGCCACCCCAATGTGGCCGCCACTATAATAAACATATTAACCCCTAAACCGCCGCACTCCCACCTCGCAAACATTAGTTAAATATTATTAACCCCTAATCTGCCGTCCCTAACATCGACGCCACCTACCTACATTTATTAATCCCTAATCTGCCGCCCCCAATGTCACCGCCACTATACTAAATGCATTAACCCCTAAACCTAAGTCTAACCCTAACACCCCCTAACTTAAATATAATTACAATAAATCTAAATAAAAATTAATATTATTACCTAAATAATTCCTATTTAAAACTAGATACTTACCTGTAAAATAAACCCTAAGCTAGCTACAATATAACGAATAATTACATTGTAGCGGTTTATTTTTATTTTACAGGCAAGTTTGTATTTATTGTAACTAGGTAGAATAGTTACTAAATACTTATTAACTTTTTAATAACTACCTAGCTAAAATAAATACAAAAGTACCTGTAAAATAAAACCTAACCTAAATTACACTAACAGCTAACACTACACTACAATTAAATAACTTACCTAAATTAAATACAATTAAATAAATTACATACAATTAGCTAAAGTACAAAACAAAACAAAACACTAAATTACAGAAGATAAAAAACAAATTACAAGATATTTAATCTAATTACACCTAATCTAATAGCCTTATCAAAATAACCCCCCCCCCCCATAAAAATAACCCTAGCCTAAACTAAATAGCCCTTAAAGTGGCCTTTTGTGGGGCATTGCCCCAAAGTAATCAGCTCTTTTACCTGTGAAAAAAAATACAAACAACCCCCCCAACAGTAAAACCCACCACCCACACAACCAACCCCCCAAATAAAACCCTAACTAAAAAAACCTAAGCTCCCCATTGCCCTGAAAAGGGCATTTGGATGGGCATTGCTCTTAATAGGGCATATAGCTCTATTGCAGGCCCAAACCCTAACCTAAAAATAAAACCCACCCAATACACCCTTAAAAAACCTAACACTACCCCTTGAAGATCGACTTACAGTTCTGAAGACCAGACATCCATCCTCAAGGAAGTGGCAGAAGTCTTCATCCAACCGGGCCGAAGTCCTCAACGAAGCCGGGTGAAGTCTGCATCCAAGCCAGACGAAGTGGTCCTCCAGACGGGCAGAAGTCTTCATCCAGACGGCATCTTCTATCTTCATCCATCCGACGCGGAGCGGGTCAATCTTCAAGACATCCGACGTGGTGCATCCTCTTCATCCGGAGTCTTCTCACTGAATGAAGGTACCTTTAAGTGACGTCGTCCAAGATGGTGTCCCTTAGATTCTAATTGGCTGATAAAATTCTTTCAGCCAATCGGAATTAAGGTATAAAAAATCCTATTGGCTGATGCAATCAGCCAATAGGATTGAAGTTCAATCCTATTGGCTGATCCAATCAGCCAATAGAATTGAGCTTGCATTCTATTGGCTGTTCCAATCAGCCAATAGAATGCAAGCTCAATCCTATAGGATTTTTTCTACCGTAATTCCGATTGGCTGATAGAATTCTATCAGCCAATCGGAATCTAAGGGACGCCATCTTGGATGACGTAATTTAAAGGAATCGTCATTCAGTAAGAAGACTCTGGATGAAGAGGATGCTCCGCGTCGGATGTCTTGAAGATGGACCCACTCCACGTCGGATGGATGAAGATAGAAGATGCCGTATGGATGAAGACTTCTGCCCGTCTGGAGGACCACTTTGCCTGGCTTGGATGAAGACTTCTCCCGGCTTCGTTGAGGACTTTGGCCCGGTTGGATGAAGACTTCTGCCACTTCCTTGAGGATGGATGTCCAGTCATCAGAACTGTCGATCTTCAGGGGGTTAGTGTTAGGTTTTTTAAGGGTGTATTGGGTGGGTTTATTTTTTTAGGTTAGGGATTTGGGCTGCAATAGAGCTAAATGCCCTTTTAAGGGCAATGCTCATCCAAATGCCCTTTTCAGGGCAATGGGGAGCTTAGGTTTTTTTACTTAGTATTTTATTTGGGGGGGTTGGTTGTGTGGGTGGTGGGTTTTACTGTTGGGGGGGTTGTTTGTATTCTTTTTTTACAGGCAAAAGAGCTGATTACTTTGGGGCAATGCCCCGCAAAAGGCCCTTTTAAGGGCTATTGATAGTTTAGTTTAGGCTTTGTGCTTTTTTATTTTGGGGGGGCCTTTTTATTTTGATAGGGCTATTAGATTTGGGGTAATTAGTTTAAAGATCTGTAATTTGGTTTTTTTTTCCTGTAATTTAGTGTTTTTTTTTTTGTAATTTAGCTAATTCAATTTAATGTATTTAATTGTTTTTAATTTAGTTAATTTATTTAATTGTAGTGTAGTTTTAGGTGTTATTGTAACTTAGGTTAGGTTTTATTTTACAGGTACTTTTGTATATATTTTAGGTAGGTAGTTATTAAATAGTTAATAACTATTTAGTAACTATTCTACTCAGTTAAAATAAATACAAACTTGCCTGTAAAATAAAAATAAACCCTAAGTTAGCTACAATGTAACTATTAGTTATATTGTAGCTAGCTTAGGGTTTATTTTACAGGTAAGTATTTAGTTTTAAATAGGAATTATTTAGGTAATAATATTAATATTTATTTAGATTTATTGTAATTATATTTAAGTTAGAGGGTGTTAAGGTTAGGGTTAGACTTAGCTTTAGGGGTTAATACATTTAGTATAGTGGCGACGACGTTGGGGGCGGCAGATTAGGGGTTAATAAATGTAGGTAGGTGGCGGCAATGTTAGGGATGGCAGATTAGGGGTTAATAATATTTAACTAGTGTTTGCAAGGGGGAAGTGCGGCGGACCGGCGGTTTAGGGGTTAATATGTTTATTCTAGTGGTGGCGACGTCCGGAGCGGCAGATTAGGGGTTAAAAATTTTATTATAGTGTTTGCAATGCGGGGGGCCTCGGTTTAGGGGTTAACAGGTAGTTTATGGGTGTTAGTGTACTTTTTAGCACTTTAGTTATGAGTTTTATGCTACGACGTTGTACCATAAAACTCTTAACTACTGACTTTAGAATGCGTTAGGGATCTTAGAGGTAGAGGGTGTACCGCTCACTTTTTGGCCTCCCAAGACAGACTCGTAATACCGGCACTATGGAAATCCCATAGAAAAAAGGGTTTTACGAAGTTTACATAAGTCGTTTTGTGATAAGGCCAAAAAAGTGTGCGGTGCCCCTAAACCTGCATGACTCGTAATAGCAGCGGTAGTAAAACATCAGCATTAGGACCTGTTAACGCTGCTTTTTCAGTCTAACGCACAACTCATAATCTAGCCGTTAGTTTTTTTAATTTTTTGTAACTTTAGAATGTATTAGTTTAGGTAATTTGGGTTTATTTAATGGGGTGTTAGGTTAGGGGTTGTTAGGTTAGGGGGTGTTAGGTTAGGGGTTGTTAGGTTAGAGGGTGTTAGGTTAGTGTACTGTACTTAGTTATTTAAATAGTTATTTGCGTTGTGGGTTTTGGCGGTTTAAAGGGTTAATAAGTTAAATAGGTTTATTGCGATGTAGGGGTTTTGCGGTTTAGGGGTTAATAAGGTAAATAGGTTTATTGCAATGTAGGGGTTTTGCGGTTTAGGGGTTAATAGGGTAAATAGGTTTATTGCGATGTTGGGTTTTTGCGGTTTAGGGGTTAATAAGTTAAATAGGTTTATTGCAATGTAGGGGTTTTGCGGTTTAGAGGTAAATAGGTTTATTGCAATGTAGGGGTTTGCTGTTTAGGGGTTAATAGGGTAAATAGGTTTATTGCGATGTAGGGCTTTTGCGATTTAGGGGTTAGCAGGGTAAATAGGTTTATTGCGATGTGGGGGTTTTGCGGTTTAGGGGTTAATAGGTTTATTGCGATGTAGGCATTTTGCGGTTTAGGGGTTAAGAGGGTAAATAGGTTTATTGCAATGTGGGGTTTTGCGGTTTAGGGGTTAATAGGGTAAATAGGTTTATTACGATGTAGGTTCTGTTCAAAAAGAGAAAAGAGAAGAGGCGCCAAATGGTGTGTATCGTTTTAAATTTAGTAGGCCATGCCCCCAAATAAAAACTACTTACAAAATTTCCAGCACTTGAGAAGTGCCACAAATGCCTTCTGAACTGTTAGCAGCCGTCCAGCTAGCTGAATTATACCAGTACTGCTTCAATATTGTGCTGTGTGAGACAAAAAACACAAAGGTGCCACAATAGTGTGTATCAGTGTGATCACTTGTGAAAGCGCAATAAATGAAATGTACTCACAGGATATAGGGCACTTGAGAAGTGCCACAAAGACCTCCTGGACACTTGTCAGCTGTCCAGCTCACTGATTTCACCGGTATCCTCTGGGTTCAATAGTTCAGGTCACAATAGGGCTCCAATGAAGCACTCTACGATATACCTGCAGCTCAGTGTCCTGTTACTTGCATAAATGGCTGTCAGTATTAAATGCCAAAAAATGCCGTGCTACTTGTACTTGTAATATAAAAAGATATTTATTTTAAAAACAATGTTACACTACGCGTTTCCCGGTTACTAAGACCGCTTCCTCAGGTGTAAATACAAATACAAAGTAGCCAAGTTTTATAGCCCATTGTCGGCGTCTATCCCGACCTAGGGCGCATGCGTGAGCAACTTAAACGTCGTTAGCCAATCCGTGCCTGTATAAGAATTATCTGTGGTATAATAGGTTCCCACTTAGGGGCTTGGCCTGTGACGTTACCCACTATCGTATGAGTGTAGTGATTGACACTAGGTACCGTGGTGCCTCAGCAATGGCCAGCACCGGTAAACAAACACATCATAAGTGTTTTTTACATATTGCAAAAATTGTTAATAAGGATTCTAGAAACTATGAGGAATACAATAGAGTTCATCATACATATAATCATAGATCTAATAATGGAGAAGATTTTTATGAACCTGGAAACTCTCAGGTTTTTCAGATGCACAAACGACAGAATTTTTTCCAGTCGAACCAGAGAAGGTTACCTATGCACCTGAAACAATTAGACAGAACACCCATAAGAGAAGAATATATTCCAGCATCAACCCCAAGAAAGAGAAGCTACGCAAGCGTGGCTGCAGAGGTAGAGCCAAATCAACCAAAAAACTAAAACTTGCGAAAATGAAAGAAGGGATCTTTAATTTATCTAGTCATACATTAACTAATGAGGAAATCTGTATTTTGAGTAGAGGACTTTCATTTTGTCCTTCCAATAAACACAACATGTTTGAGTTATTTGTGGACCTGAACAGGTTTGTCAGAAAGTTAAATCTACAAAGGTATTTTTGTGACAAAAAATTAAAGTCAGAAAATCAAATTCCCATCATTACAAACGACATGCCTGAAAGACCCACTAGGGAAATTGTATATTGTGAACCTGAAGAATTCTGTGATTCATTATTTGATGATTTCATACACTCCAACCTTGCACCCAGATCCAATTTTAATCCCCCCACCACATGTCCGAATATCACTCTCTTTCAAAATTTAGTACTAGAAGATTTTGGAACAATGAACCATAAAATTAACAATCATAATTTGAATAAGTTTGAATACAAGGCCCTTGTCAACTTGGCTAATAATAAAGATATAGTCATCAGACAGGCGGACAAGGGGGGAGGGGTAGTTCTACAAGATATGCCAGACTATATTGCAGAAGCTAATAAAATCCTGTTAGACCCATGTTATTACAGGGAATTGACTTTTAATCCCACTTTGGCGTATATGGCTAAACTCACCAAACTAATAGATAAAGGCTTTTCAGAAGGGATCCTTAACAAAAAAGAGAGAGATTATCTGGTACCTACATCTCCTAATTTGGCCTATTATTACCACCTCCCGAAAATACACAAAGACCCAAAATGTCCACCAGGGAGACCCATTATTTCTGGTATTGGGAATCTAACTTGCAATTTATCAGAATATGTAGACACCTATCTCAAAAAACCTGTTATGGGCCTAGAATCCTATATTAAAGATACCCCAGATCTTATATCTAAGATCTCTAAAATTGAAAAAGCAGGGCGTGATTTAATTTGGTGTACATGTGATGTATCCTCCTTATATTCAAATATTTGTCACGATCTGGGCTTGGAAGCAATAGATGATTTTTTAAAAAGAGATCAATATCTACCTTCCAATCAAAGACAGTTTTTATTGGAGGCTATATCTTTTGTGTTAAAACACAATTATTTTGTATATCAGGAAAGGTTTTTTCTACAAATCAAGGGAACGGCCATGGGCACCAGGTTTGCCCCCAGCTTCGCAAATCTGTTTATGGGGATATTTGAGGAGCAATATATTTACAAGTCTCCTTTGGGGGCAGACCTGGTGTACTATGGCCGTTTTATTGATGACCTGTTACTAGTATGGAATGGTACAGAAGAATCGGCACAGGAATTCATTTCATCTTTAAATGACAACAATATGGGCCTAAAATTAACATCTAATATAAATAGACATACCATAGAATATCTGGATTTAATCTTAAGATGGGATGAGAGTGGACGAGTGACCACCAAAACTTTTTTTAAATCAGTTGACACAAACAGCTATTTAAATTATAAAAGTAATCATTATAAAGCCTGGGTAAACAATATACCATATAATCAGTTTTCGAGGATCCGTAGAAACTGTACATCTGTAAACATTTTTGATGATCAGGCAGAGATCCTAAAGTCAAGATTTCTAGAAAAAGGTTACCCCAGAAACCTGGTAGAAGAAAGCTATAGAAAAGCCAGGATCAGAGATAGAGATGAGTTTTTTAACTTTAAAAAGAAACATGAAGGCAATGAAAATTTTAACGATATTGGAGAAAAAGAATCCAAAAATTCAAAGTCCAAATTCAATAATCTAAGATTTATTACCAAATTCAACAGTAACCACAATAAAATCAAACACATTTTATGCAAACATTGGTACATTTTACGCAATGATTGTATCCTTAAAAATATCTTGGAGGAGGTCCCCACATGCACCTTCAAGAGAGCTCCAACTCTAAAAAACAAATTAGCTCCGAGTAAGGTGGTAATGAACAAATATATCAAAGGGGGAAAGAATAAAATGATTAAAGATAACTGGCCAATAGGTAAAAGGGGTTTCTTCAAATGCAATCGACCCAATTGTGGCCTATGCAAATACACTTCAGGAAATAGGATAAAATTTCAATCTACTTCCACAAAGGAAGAATTTGAGATAACCTCTAGATTCACTTGTGATTCTAGTTATGTGGTATATCTCCTTGAGTGCCAATGTGGAATTCAATATATTGGCAGGTCCTCAAGACCCCTTAAGAAAAGGTGGGGGGAACATAATAGAAATATAAAAAATGGGGTTGTTAATCATAGTGTCCCAAGACATAGTTCAAACTGTCATGATGGACAAACAGACATATTCAACATTTTTCCTTTAGAACACATTGCTCCCAAATGGGGTAGAAATAGGCTGATCCACCTAAGACAGAGGGAGACATTTTGGATCTGGAAACTCAAGACTCTGCAACCATATGGCTTAAATGAGAATATAGACATGGCTGCTTTCAATTAAGGTTTAGGACACATAAATGTAGAAATGCATCATATCTGTTGATGGGGTTGTTGTCAAATGACAACAACATCATCAGACACACTAGATGAAATAGTTTATGAATATACTCATATACATATAGTATGAGTTACAGCACAACAAATAGTTTTTAGGTTATATACATTTTAATTAATGAATCCAGTAGATCTGATGATGAGACATTTCACGAATCAGAACATCATTAATTTACAATATTATATGCTATATATTATTTTATATTATTCAATATCTTCATATATATTCACGTAATTTATTATTTAGCATCATGATAGTTATCATGAGTTTGGGTAATATTCATTAGACATCACATTCCACCATTCATCGACACCCATGTCAATTCGTTTTAGGTAAATCACTTTTGAACAACAATTTAATTTTTAATTATGATCACATTAATTTATAATTTATATCGTAATATTTATATGATTTTGTAAGGAATTAGATGAACGTTACAGCCACTGGGAACCGAAGAATTAGAACACGCTGAATTTGTGTTTTAGTTTAGTTATATGAATGAGAAATTATGTTTGAAAATAATTTTGTTCGTATATAGTGGTTTTTTATTGAGTTCATGTATTTAGACATCGAGATATATGCATTATGAAGCAATGCTTGTATTGTATTTTTTAAGGTTTTTATGATTTGTAAATGCGTGGTCAACATTCTCTAATCCAATCCGAGCTTAACCAAGAAGTACTGAAATGATTGGGGCGATACTTTAACAATTTTTGCAATATGTAAAAAACACTTATGATGTGTTTGTTTACCGGTGCTGGCCATTGCTGTGGCACCACGGTACCTAGTGTCAATCACTACACTCATACGATAGTGGGTAACGTCACAGGCCAAGCCCCTAAGTGGGAACCTATTATACCACAGATAATTCTTATACAGGCACGGATTGGCTAACGACGTTTAAGTTGCTCACGCATGCGCCCTAGGTCGGGATAGACGCCGACAATGGGCTATAAAACTTGGCTACTTTGTATTTGTATTTACACCTGAGGAAGCGGTCTTAGTAACCGAGAAACGCGTAGTGTAACATTGTTTTTAAAATAAATATCTTTTTATATTACAAGTACAAGTAGCACGGCATTTTTTGGCATTTAATACTGACAGCCATTTATGCAAGTAACAGGACACTGAGCTGCAGGTATATCGTAGAGTGCTTCATTGGAGCCCTATTGTGACCTGAACTATTGAACCCAGAGGATACCGGTGAAATCAGTGAGCTGGACAGCTGACAAGTGTCCAGGAGGTCTTTGTGGCACTTCTCAAGTGCCCTATATCCTGTGAGTACATTTCATTTATTGCGCTTTCACAAGTGATCACACTGATACACACTATTGTGGCACCTTTGTGTTTTTTGTCTCACACAGCACAATATTGAAGCAGTACTGGTATAATTCAGCTAGCTGGACGGCTGCTAACAGTTCAGAAGGCATTTGTGGCACTTCTCAAGTGCTGGAAATTTTGTAAGTAGTTTTTATTTGGGGGCATGGCCTACTGAATTTAAAACGATACACACCATTTGGCGCCTCTTCTCTTTTCTCTTTTTGAACAGAACCTGTGATTGCCAACACCTATCTGGAATGAGTCTGCTGCCTGGAGATTTAAAATACCTCTGAGAGTGTGGACTATCTAACTTTTATTGATAGAAAGATAGTTATATCATTGTAGTATACTTTGATACAGTCGTTTGAGTCTTACAATTTATATTTATATATGTAGGTTGTTATTTTGCTTGTTACATCATACATTGTATTGTTATTATAAAAACAATTAGTGACAAGTTTTACATTCAACACTTTATTGTAGCACATAGCACACCAATACTGGCAATCTAAAAACAGCCAGTACACGAGGGCGCCTCTAATTTCACTTTAACATTATTACGATGTAGGCATTTTGCGGTTTAGGATTTAAGAGGGTAAATAGGTTTATTGCGATGTGGGGGTTTTCCGTTTTAATGGTTAATGGGGTAATTAGGTGTACGTTGTTTCTACATCTGTAGTTTAAAAAATAATTAGACAATGTTAAGTAGTGTACAGGCTGTATAACAGTGTAAATTTGCTGTCCCCTCAAAATAACTCAACACACAGCCATTAATGTCTAAACCGTTGGTATACCCCTAAGTGGAAATGTCTAAATTGAGCCTAATTAGCCATTTTCCCTCCCCGGTGTCATGCGACTCGTTAGTGTTACAAGGTCTAAGGTGTGAATGGGGAGCAGGTGTGTTAAATTTGGTGTTATCGCTCTCACACTCTCTCATACTAGTCACTGGAATTTCAACATGGCACCTCATGGCAAAGAACTCTCTGAGTATCTGAAAAAAAGAATTGTTGCTCTATATAAAGATGGCCTAGGCTATAAGAAGATTGCCAAGACACTGAAACTGAGCTGCAGCATGGTGGGCAAGACCACACAGTGGTTTCACAGGAGAGTTTCCACTCAGAACAGGCCTTGCCATGGTCGACCAAAGAAGTAGAGTGCACGTTTTCAGTGTCATATCTAGAGGTTGTCTTTGGGAAATAGACATATGAGTGCTACTAGCATTGCTGCAGAGGTTGAAAAGGTGGGGGTCAGCCTGTCAGTGCTCAGACCATAAGCCGCATCAAATTGGTCATCAAACCAGATGATCCTCATCAAACCAGATGAGGAGAACAAAGACAAGTGTGTCTTGCCTACAGTCAAGCATGGTGGTAGGAGTGTCATGGTCTGGGCCTGCATGAGTGCTGCCAGCACTGGGGAGGTACAGCTCATTGAGGGAACTATGAATGCCAACATGTACTGTGACATACTGAAGCAGAGAATGATACTGTCACTTCGTAGACTGGGCCGCAGGGCAGTATTCCAACATAACAACCCCAAACACACCTCCAAGACGACCCCTGCCTAGCTAAAGAAGCTGAGGGTTAAGGTGATGGACTGGCCAAGCATGTCTCCAGACCTAAACCCTATTGAGTATCTGTGGGACATCCTCAAATGGAAGGTGGAGGAGCGCAAGGTCTCTAACATCCACCAGCTCTGTGATGTTGTTATGGAGGAGTGGAAGAGGACTCCAGTGGCAACCTGTGAAGCTCTGGTGAACTCCATGCCCAAGAGGGTTAAGGCAGTGCTGGAAAATAATGGTGGCCACACAAAATATTGACACTATGGGGGGTAGTTATCAAGCCGTCAACCTCAAATACGCTGGAATTCCGCAGCGTATTTGTGGCGAGGCTGATTCGCCTTAGTTATCAAAGGCTCGAGACCGGCAAAAATAGAATTTTGTGACGTAAACTTCGATCCGCCGGACTCAGTCCGACACAGATCGATTCTTACGTCACTCCTGATGTTCCGCACACAAGTGCGGCACAATCTCACTACTTTTGCTAGTTATCAAATGACTAGTAGGTACGCTCGGCACTTTTACGGCCCAGCGTACCTGGTTTTCAAACCGCCACCCCTGGAGGCGGCGGATCCCATAGGAATCAATGGGAGTCTGACCATAGCGAAAGTTCATGTTCGCTGCTGACAGACATCCCATTGATTCCTATGGGAGCTGTCTACACCTAACACCCTAACATGTACCCCGAGTCTAAACACCACTAATCTGCCCCCCTACACCGCCGCATCTAAATAAAGTTATTACCCCCTAAACCGCCGCTCCCGGAGCCCACCGCAAGCTACTCTATACATATTAACCCCTAAACCGCCGCTCCCGGAGCCCACCGCAACTATAATAAATGTATTAACCCCTAAACCGCCGCTCCCTGAACCCGCCGCAACCTATATTAAATGTATTAACCCCTATCCTGCCCCCCCTACACCGTCGCCACCTATAATAAATTTATTAACCCCTAATCTGCCCCCCCCTACACCGTCGCCACCTATAATAAATTTATTAACCCCTAATCTGCCCCCCCTACACTGTCGCCACCTATAATAAATTTATTAACCCCTATCCTGCCCCCCACTACGCCGCCGCCACTGTAATAAAATTATTAACCCCTAAACCTAAGTCTAACACTAACCCTAACGCCCCCCTAACTTAAATATTAATTTAATAAATCTAAATAATATTTTTATTATTAACTAAATTAATCCTATTTAAAACTAAATACTTACCTTTAAAATAAACCCTAATATAGCTACAATATAAATAATAATTATATTCTAGCTCTCTTAGGATTTATTTTTATTTTACAGGCACCTTTCAATTTATTTTAACTAGGTACAATAGCTATTAAATAGTTATTAACTATTTAATAGCTTACCTAGCTAAAATAAACTGAAATTTACCTGTAAAATAAATCCTAACCTAAGTTACAATTACACCTAACACTACACTATACTTTAATAAATTATTCCTATTTAAAACTAAATACTTACCTGTAAAATAAACCCTAATATAGCTACAATATAAATAATAATTATATTGTAGCTATCTTAGGATGTATATTTATTTTACAGGTAACTTTGTATTTATTTTAGCTAGTTAGAATAGTTATTAAATAGTTATTAACTATTTAATAACTACCTAGCTAAAAGAAATACAAAATTACCTGTAAAATAAATCCTAACCTAAGTTACAATTAAACCTAATACTACACTATCATTAAATTAATTAAATAAACTACCTACAAATAACTACAATTAAATACAATTACATAAACTAACTAAAGTACAAAAAATAAAAAAAGCTAAGTTACAAAAAATAAAAAAATAAGTTACAAATATTTTAAAAATATTACAACAATTTTAAGCTACTTACACCTAATCTAAGCCCCCTAATAAAATAACAAACCCCCCCAAAATAAAAAAATGCCCTACCCTATTCTAAATTAAATAAAGTTCAAAGCTCTTTTACCTTACCAGCCCTTAAAAGGGCCATTTGTGGGGGCATGCCCCAAAAAGTTCAGCTCTTTTGCCTGTAAAAGAAAATTACAACCCCCCCCAACAGTAAAACCCACCACCCACATACCCCTAATCTAACCCAAACCCCCTTACAAAAACCTAACACTAATCCCCTAAAGATCATCCTACCTTGAGTCGTCTTCACTCAGCCGAGCAGCGATGGAACCGAAGTGGACATCCGGAGCGGAAGAAGTTAATCCTCCAAGCGGCGCTGAAGAAATCTTCCATCCGATGAAGTCATCATCCAGGCGGCGCTGAAGAAGTCTTCGATCCGGGCGATGTCATCTTCCAAGAGGCGCTGAAGAGGTCTTCTATCCGGGCGATGTCATCTTCCAAGCCGGGTCTTGAATCTTCCTCCCGCCGACGCGGAACCTCCTTCTTCACCGACGGACTACGACGAATGAAGGCTCCTTTAAGGGACGTCATCCAAGATGGCGTCCCCTCAATTCCGATTGGCTGATAGGATTCTATCAGCCAATCGGAATTAAGGTAGGAAAAATCTGATTGGCTGATGGAATCAGCCAGATTGAGCTCGCATTCTATTGGCTGATCGGAACAGCCAATAGAATGCGAGCTCAATCTGATTGGCTGATTCCATCAGCCAATCAGATTTTTCCTATCTTAATTCCAATTGGCTGATAGAATCCTATCAGCCAATCGGAATTGAGGGGACACCATCTTGGATGACGTTCCTTAAAGGAGCCTTCATTCGTCGTAGTCCGTCGGTGAAGAAGGAGGTTCAAGACCCGGCTTGGAAGATGACATCGCCCGGATAGAAGACCTCTTCAGCACCTCTTGGTGCCTGTATTGAAGACTTCTTCAGCGCCACCTGGATGATGACTTCATCGGATGGAAGATTTCTTCAGCGCCGCTTGGAGGATTAACTTCTTCCGCTCCGGATGTCCACTTCGGTTCCATTGCTGCTCGGCTGAGTGAAGACGACTCAAGGTAGGATGATCTTCAGGGGATTAGTGTTAGGTTTTTGTAAGGGGGGTTTGGGTTAGATTAGGGGTATGAGGGTGGTGGGTTTTAATGTTGGGGGGGTTGTATTTTTCTTTTACAGGCAAAAGAGCTGAACTTTTTGGGGCATGCCCCCACAAATGGCCCTTTTAAGGGCTGGTAAGGTAAAAGAGCTTTGAACTTTATTTAATTTAGAATAGGGTAGGGCATTTTTTTATTTTGGGGGGGTTTGTTATTTTATTAGGGGGCTTAGATTAGGTGTAAGTAGCTTAAAATTGTTGTAATATTTTTAAAATGTTTGTAACTTATTTTTTTATTTTTTGTAACTTAGCTTTTTTTATTTTTTGTACTTTAGTTAGTTTATGTAATTGTATTTAATTGTAGTTATTTGTAGGTAGTTTATTTAATTAATTTAATGATAGTGTAGTATTAGGTTTAATTGTAACTTAGGTTACGATTTATTTTACAAGTAATTTTGTATTTCTTTTAGCTAGGTAGTTATTAAATAGTTAATAACTATTTAATAACTATTCTAACTAGCTAAAATAAATTGAAAGTTACCTGTAAAATAAATATAAATCCTAAGATAGCTACAATATAATTATTATTTATATTGTAGCTATATTAGGGTTTATTTTACAGGTAAGTATTTAGTTTTAAATAGGAATAATTTATTAAAGTATAGTGTAGTGTTAGGTGTAATTATAACTTAGGTTAGGATTTATTTTACACGTAAATTTCAGTTTATTTTAGCTAGGTAAGCTATTAAATAGTTAATAACTATTTAATAACTATTCTAACTAGCTAAAATAAATTGAAAGTTACCTGTAAAATAAATATAAATCCTAAGATAGCTACAATATAATTATTATTTATATTGTAGCTATATTAGGGTTTATTTTACAGGTAAGTATTTAGTTTTAAATAGGAATAATTTATTAAAGTATAGTGTAGTGTTAGGTGTAATTGTAACTTAGGTTAGGATTTATTTTACACGTAAATTTCAGTTTATTTTAGCTAGGTAAGCTATTAAATAGTTAATAACTATTTAATAGCTATTGTACCTAGTTAAAATAAATTGAAATTTGCCTGTAAAATAAAAATAAATCCTAAGAGAGCTAGAATATAATTATTATTTATATTGTAGCTATATTAGGGTTTATTTTAAAGGTAAGTATTTAGTTTTAAATAGGATTAATTTAGTTAATAATAGAAATATTATTTAGATTTATTTAATTAATATTTAAGTTAGGGGGGCGTTAGGGTTAGGGTTAGACTTAGGTTTAGGGGTTAATAATTTTATTACAGTGGCGGCGGTGTAGTGGGGGGCAGGATAGGGGTTAATAAATTTATTATAGGTGATGACGGTGTAGGGGGGCAGGATAGGGGTTAATAGGTTTAATATAGGTTGCGGCGGGTTCAGGGAGCGGCGGTTTAGGGGTTAAACTATTTATTTAGTTGCGGCGAGGTGCGGGATCAGCAGGATAGGGGTTAATAATTTTATTATAGAGGGCGACGGTATAGGGGGGGCAGGATAGGGGTTACTAGGTATACTGTAGGTGGCAGCGGTGTCCGGGAGCGGCGGTTTAGGGGTTAATACATTTATCAGAGTTGCGCAGGGTCTAGGAGCGGCGGTTTAGGGGTTAATACATTTATAAGAGTTGCGGCAGGGTCTAGGAGCGGCGGTTTAGGGGTTAGTAACTTTATTTAGTTGCTCCGGGGGCGCCGGTATAGGGATAGAACAGTGTAGTTTAGTGTGAGTGCTTAGTGACAGGCTAGCAATAAAGCTGGGAAAAAGCCGAAGAGCAGCGAGATCGGATGAGTGATAACTCTCACAGTCCGCTGCTCATCGCCCCGCGGCTTTTTGACAGCTTTATTTGATAACTTAGGCGTATTTTTTCTGGTCCGCGGCGGCGAAGGTAGGCGAGCTTAGGCGGGCGTATTGGGCCGGCGAAGGCAGAAAAGTAGACTGCTTGATAACTACCCCCCTTTGGGTCCAAATTTTCTCTCAGGGGTGTACTGACTTTTGTTGCCAACAGTTTAGACATTAATGGGTGTGTGTTATTTTGAGGGGACAGCAAATTTACACTGTTATACAGGCTGTACACTCACTACTTTACATTGTAGCAAAGTGTAATTTCTCCAGTGTTGTTACATGAAAAGATATAATAAAATATTTACAAACATGTGAGGGGTGTACTCACTTTTGTGAGATACTGTATGTCTCAAAACTAAGAATTAAGGAAGTGATCATGCAATTGTGTGCCTGCCTGGGCACACTATAAAGTCAAAATGGTGGCAATCAATATCATTACCTAATGTGTTTAAATAAAAAAGGGTATTTTGAAAACAAACAATGACCCCCTAAAAAAATCCCACATGTCATTTATCTATAGGAAAACTATCGCCTAGATTTAGAGTTCTACGTTAGCCGTCAAAACCAGCGTTAAGGGGTCCTAACGCTGCTTTTTACCGCCGGCTGGTATTTAGAGTCAGCCAGGAAAGGGTCTAATGCTCACTTTCCAGCCGCGACTTTTCCATACCGCAGATCCCCTTACGCCTATTGCGTATCCTATCTTTTCAATGGGATCTTCCTAACGCCGGTATTTAGAGTCTTGGCTGAAGTGAGCGGTAGACCCTGTACCGACAAGACTCCAGCCGCAGAAAAAAGTCAGGAGTTAAGAGCTTTCTGGGCTAACGCCGGTTCATAAAGCTCTTAACTACTGTGCTCGAAAGTACACTAATACCCATAAACTACCTATGTACCCCTAAACCGAGGCCCCCCCACATCGCCGCCACTCTAATACATTTTTTTAACCCCTAATCTGCCGACCGGACACCGCCGCCACCTATATTATCCCTATGTACCCCTAATCTCCTGCCCCTAACATCACCGACCCCTATATTATATTAACCCCTAATCTGCCCCCCCCAACGTTGCCGCTACCTTACCTACACTTATTAACCCCTAATCTGCCGACCGGATCTCGCCGCCACTATAATAAATGTATTAACCCCTAAACCGCCTCACACCGGCCTCGCAAACCCTATAATAAATTTTATTAACCCCTAATCTGCCCTCCCTAACATCTGCAACACCTAACTTCAAGTATTAACTCCTAATCTGCCGACCGGACCTCGCCGCTACTCTAATAAATGTATTAACCCCTAAAGCTAAGTCTAACCCTAACACCCCCCTAAGTTAAATATAATTGTATTCTAACAAAATAAATTGAAACTTATTAAAAAAATTAATCCTATTAAAAGCTAAATACTTACCTGTAAAATAAACCCAAATATAGCTACAATATAAATAATAATTACATTGTAGCTATTTTAGGATTTATATTTATTTTACAGGCAACTTTGTATTTATTTTAAACAGGTACAATATCTATTAAATAGTTAATAACTATTTAATAGCTACCTAGTTAAAATAATTACAAAATTACCTGTAAAATAAATCCTAACCTAAGTTACAATTAAACCTAACACTACACTATCAATAAATTAATTAACTAAATTACCTACAATTACCTACAATTAACCCCTTAACGACCAAGGACGTACGCCACACGTCCTCAAAAAAAAGTCAGTTAATGACCGAGGACGTGTGGCGTACGTCCTTGGTCTGGAAAGCAGCTGGAAGCGATCCTGCTCGCTTCCAGCTGCTTTCCGGTTATTGCAGTGATGCCTCGATATGGAGGCATCCTGCAATAACCCCCCTTGGCCATCCGATGCAGAGAGAGCCACTCTGTGGCCCTCTCTGCACCGGACATCGGTGGCCGGTATCGTTGGTGGGTGGGAGCAAGTCTGGGAGGCGGGTGGGCGGCCATCGGTGTGCCGGATGAAGGGGAGGGGGGCGGGATCGGGGGCGGGACAGGCGGGGGCGCACACGGGAGCGCGCGCGTGCACAGGGGGCGGCGGGCGGGCGCGTGCACGGGGTGGGAGCGGGAGGGAACCGCTACACTGCAGCAAAAGTTAAGTTAAGAATAGTAAAAAAAAAAAACATTTAACTAAATAAATTATGATCTAAGGGTTCTGGAAGGGGTGGGGGGTTGGTCTGGGGAGCTACACTACAGAAAAGGGCTATGAAAAAACGAATAAACATACTTTTGTTACTAAACTGGGTACTGGCAGACAGCTGCCAGTACCCAAGATGGCGCCCATTAAGGCAGAGGGGGTGGGTTAGAAAGCTGTTTGGTGGGGGATCAGTGAGGTTGGGGGCTAAGGGGGGATCTTACACAGCAGCATATGTAAATATGCCAAAAAAAAACAAAAAAAAAGCCCCAATATAGCTTTTATTTTAGTACTGGCAGAGTTTCTGCCAGTACTTAAGATGGCGGGGACAATTGTGGGGTGGGGGAGGGAAGAGAGCTGTTTGGGAGGGATCAGGGGGTCTGATGTTTTAGGTGGGAGGCTGAGCTCTAAACTAAAGCTAAAATTAACCCTGCAAGCTCCCTACAAGCTACATAATTAACCCCATCACTGCTAGCCATAATACACGTGTGATGCGCAGCGGCATTTGGCGGCCTTCTGATTACCACAAAGCAACGCCAAAGCCATATATGTCTGCTATTTCTGAATAAAGGGGATCCCAGAGAAGCATTTACAACCATTTGTGCCATAATTGAACAAGCTGTTTGTAAATGATTTCAGTGAGAAACCTAAAATTGTGAAAAATGTAACGTTTTTTTTTTTATTTGATCGCATTTGGCGGTGAAATGGTGGCATGAAATATACCAAAATGGGCCTAGATCAATACTTGGGGTTGTCTACTACACTATACTAAAGCTAAAATTGCCCCTAAAAGCTCCCTACATGCTCCCTAATTAACCGCTTCACTGCTGGGCATAATACACGTGTAGTGCGCAGTGGCATTTAGCAGCCTTCTAATTACCAAAAAGCAACGCCAAAGCCATATATGTCTGCTATTTCTGAACAAAGGGGATCCCAGAGATTAATTTAAAATAATTTAAGCCATAATTGCACAAGCTGTTTGTAAATAATTTCAGTGAGAAACCAAAAGTTTGTGAAAAAATTAGTGAAAAAGTGAACATTTTTTTGTATTTAATCGCATTTGGCGGTGAAATGGTGGCATGAAATATACCAAAATGGGCCTAGATCAATACTTTGGGATGTCTACTAAAAAAAAATATATACATGTCAAGGGATATTCAGAGATTTCTGAAAGATATTAGTGTTCTAATGTAACTAGCGCTAATTTTGAAAAATAATGGTTTGGAAATAGCAAAGTGCTACTTGTATTTATGGCCCTATAACTTATAAAAAAAAGCAAAGAAGATGTAAACATTGGGTATTTCTAAACTCAGGACAAAATTTAGAAACTATTTAGCATGGGTGTTTTTTGGTGGTTGTAGATGTGTAACAGATTTTGGGGGTCAAAGTTAGAAAAAGTGTGTTTTTTTCAATTTTTTCCTCATATTTTATAATTTTTTTTATAGTAAATTATAAGATATGATGAAAATAATGGTATCTTTAGAAAGTCCATTTAATGGCGAGAAAAACTGTATATAATATGTGTGGGTACAGTAAATGAGTATAAGGAAAATTACAGCTAAACACAAACACCGCAGAAATGTAAAAATAGCCTTGGTCCCAAACGGACAAAAAATGGAAAAGTGCTGTGGTCATTAAGGGGTTAAATCAACTAAACTAAATTAAAAAACCAAACAAACACTAAATTACAAAAAATAAAAAAAGATTACAAGAATTTTAAACTAATTACACCTACTCTAAGCCCCCTAAAAAATAACAAAGCCCCTCAAAATAAAAAAATGCCCTACCCTAATCTAAAATAAAAAGTTAACAGCTCTATTTCCTTACCAGCCCTTAAAAGGGCTTTTTGCGGGGCATGCCCCAAAGAAATCAGCCGGGTACCATCCGATCCGTATTCTATCAGCCAATCGGAATTAAGGTAGGAAAAATCTGATTGGCTGATCCAATCAGCCAATCAGATTGAGCTCGCATTCTATTGGCTGATCGGAACAGCTGCTTCAAGATGGACCCGCTCCACTCCAGATGGAAGAAGAGAGAAGATGCCGCCTGGATGAAGACTTCCGACCCTCTGGAGGACCTCTTCTGGCCGGATAGGATGAGGACTTCGGACGCTCTGGAGGACCTCTTCTGGCCGGATAGGATGAAGACTTTGGACCCTCTTCTGGATGGATCGGATGGTACCCGGCTGGGTGAAGACAAGGTAGGAAGATCTTCAGGGGCTTAGTGTTAGGTTTTTTAAGGGGGGTTTGGGTGGGTTAGATTAGGGGTATGTGGGTGGTGGGTTGTAATGTTGTATGTTCTTTTTACAGGCAAAAGAGCTGATTTCTTTGGGGCATGCCCCGCAAAAAGCCCTTTTAAGGGCTGGTAAGGTAATAGAGCTGTTAACTTTTTATTTTAGATTAGGGTAGGGCATTTTTTTATTTTGGGGGGCTTTGTTATTTTTTTAGGGGGCTTAGAGTAGGTGTAATTAGTTTAAAATTCTTGTAATCTTTTTTTATTTTTTGTAATTTAGTGTTTGTTTTTTTGTAATTTAGTTTAGTTGATTTAATTGTAGGTAATTGTAGGTAGTTTAGTTAATTAATTCATTGATAGTGTAGTGTTAGGTTTAATTGTAACTTAGGTTAGGATTTATTTTACAGGTAATTTTGTAAGTATTTTAACTAGGTAGCTATTAAATAGTTATTAACTATTTAATAGCTATTGTACCTGGTTAAAATAAATACAAAGTTGCCTGTAAAATAAATATTAATCCTAAAATAGCTACAATGTAATTATTATTTATATTGTAGCTATATTAGGGTTTATTTTACAGGTAAGTATTTAGCTTTAAATACGATTAATTTTTTTAATAAGATTTAATTTATTTTGTTAGAATAAAATTATATTTAACTTAGGGGGGTGTTAGGGTTAGGGTTAGACTTAGCTTTAGGGGTTAATACATTTATTAGAGTAGCGGCGAGGTCCGGTCGGCAGATTAGGGGTTAATACTTGAAGTTAGGTGTCGCAGATGTTAGGGAGGGCAGATTAGGGGTTAATAAAATTTATTATAGGGTTTGCGAGAAGGGAGTGAGGCACTTTAGGGGTTTATACATTTATTATAGTGGCGGCGAGGTCCGGTCGGCAGATTAGGGGTTAATAAGTGTAGGTAAGGTAGCGGCGACATTGGGGGGGGGGGGCAGATTAGGGGTTAATATAATATAGGGGTAGCAGATTAGGGGTACATAGGGATAATGTAGGTTGCGGCGGTGTCCGGAGCAGCAGATTAGGAGTTAATAATAATATGCAGGGGTCAGCGATAGCGGGGGCGGCAGATTAGGGGTTAATAAGTGTAAGGTTAGGGGTGTTTAGACTCGGGGTACATGTTAGAGTGTTAGGTGCAGACTTAGAAACTGTTTCCCCATAGGAAACAATGGGGCTGCGTTAGGAGCTGAACGCTGCTTTTTTGCAGGGGTTAGGTTTTTTTTCAGCCTAAACTGCCCCATTGTTTCCTATAGGGGAGCACGAGCACGTTTTTCAAGCTAGCCACTACCGTAAGCAATGCTGGTATTGAGAGTTGAAGTGGCGGTAAATATGCCTGTACGCTTTCTTTTTGGAGCCTAACGCAGCCCTTCAGAGAACTCTAAATACCAGCGTTATTTAAAAGGTGCGGGGGGGGGGAACACGCGTAGGTAACGCACCCCTTTGGCCACAAAACTCGAAATCTAGGCGTATGTATTTGCAATAAGAGGTTTCTTCTAAGTGCAATAGAACCCTTTGTTGTCAAATAGATTAAAACATGAAAAATCATATTTATGCAATATTCATATTTAATAAGCTGTTATGTGTATTTAATGTAAATATTTGGCATTCCAATGTTCTGCACATAGAAGAATATGTTCTAAGTATTTTTAAATATTTATATATATATATATATATATATATATACCCGTATTGGCCCGAGTATAGGCCGCACCTGATTATAAGCCGCACCCTTAAAGTTTGGTGCCATTTTAAAGAAAATGAACATTTTATAGAAAATATACACATAAAGTGCTATGCCAAACATTTAACTTATTTTCTAATGTATTTACTTAGGTTTTCACTTTGTCTGGTATATTGCTTTGCTGACTAACATTTGACAAACACCCTTGTAGCACAACATTTTAAGATAAAACAATGTTTTATATTGCAATGACAACAAGTGTTCTGGTTTCTGTACAAAAAATACCACCACCTTTATAGTTTATATTCCTATTGAGAATATGCCAACAGCTGTAAATGTATGTCCTTATAATAGCTTAACAAAATACCCTACCTGACCCCACAGCACCTCCACACTGCTTCCTCTCCTGTCCCTGCAAAACCAGAGAGAGACCAGAATCTGTAATACGGGAAATTCCTGAACTTACCACAGCGTGAACCTCTTTACTTCCGGGCACAGGATTTCCGTGCAAAGGACTACAATACCCAGAGGGCTTGACCAGGCTCCACTGTCAGCTTAAGCCATCTTCAAGTCTGTCCGCCCACTGCCCAGCCCTAGATGCCCACAGCAGCCCCCATTGTCATGATCCTCACTGCTGCTGTCTATTCTTCTACTGTCTGCTCCGCTCCAGCCTCCAACTGCCCCCATAGCACACACAGTTACACTGCGGCAAAAACTGCTGTATAGCTTCCGATTATAGGCCGCGTCTGAATATAGGCCGCACCCCTAATTTAAAGATTTGCATTAGGGTAAAAAAGTGCGGCCTATACTCAGGCCAATACGGTATATACAGGGAGTGCAGAATTATTAGGCAAATTAGTATTTTGACCACATCATCCTCTTTATGCATGTTGTCTTACTCCAAGCTGTATAGGCTCGAAAGCCTACTACCAATTAAGCATATTAGGTGATGTGCATCTCTGTAATGAGAAGGGGTGTGGTCTAATGACATCAACACCCTATATCAGGTGTGCATAATTATTAGGCAACTTCCTTTCCTTTGGCAAAATGGGTCAAAAGAAGGACTTGACAGGCTCAGAAAAGTCAAAAATAGTGAGATATCTTGCAGAGGGATGCAGCACTCTTAAAATTGCAAAACTTCTGAAGCGTGATCATCGAACAATCAAGCGTTTCATTCAAAATAGTCAACAGGGTCGCAAGAAGTGTGTGGAAAAACCAAGGCGCAAAATAACTGCCCATGAACTGAGAAAAGTCAAGCGTGCAGCTGCCAAGATGCCACTTGCCACCAGTTTGGCCATATTTCAGAGCTGCAACATCACTGGAGTGCCCAAAAGCACAAGGTGTGCAATACTCAGAGACATGGCCAAGGTAAGAAAGGCTGAAAGACGACCACCATTGAACAAGACACACAAGCTGAAACGTCAAGACTGGGCCAAGAAATATCTCAAGACTGATTTTTCTAAGGTTTTATGGACTGATGAAATGAGAGTGAGTCTTGATGGGCCAGATGGATGGGCCCGTGGCTGGATTGGTAAAGGGCAGAGAGCTCCAGTCCGACTCAGACGCCAGCAAGGTGGAGGTGGAGTACTGGTTTGGGCTGGTATCATCAAAGATGAGCTTGTGGGGCCTTTTCGGGTTGAGGATGGAGTCAAGCTCAGCTCCCAGTCCTACTGCCAGTTTCTGGAAGACACCTTCTTCAAGCAGTGGTACAGGAAGAAGTCTGCATCCTTCAAGAAAAACATGATTTTCATGCAGGACAATGCTCCATCACACGCGTCCAAGTACTCCACAGCATGGCTGGCAAGAAAGGGTATAAAAGAAGAAAATCTAATGACATGGCCTCCTTGTTCACCTGATCTGAACCCCATTGAGAACCTGTGGTCCATCATCAAATGTGAGATTTACAAGGAGGGAAAACAGTACACCTCTCTGAACAGTGCCTGGGAGGCTGTGGTTGCTGCTGCACGCAATGTTGATGGTGAACAGATCAAATCACTGACAGAATCCATGGATGGCAGGCTTTTGAGTGTCCTTGCAAAGAAAGGTGGCTATATTGGTCACTGATTTGTTTTTGTTTTGTTTTTGAATGTCAGAAATGTATATTTGTGAATGTTGAGATGTTATATTGGTTTCACTGGTAAAAATAAATAATTGAAATGGGTATATATTTGTTTTTTGTTAAGTTGCCTAATAATTATGCACAGTAATAGTCACCTGCACACACAGATATCCCCCTAAAATAGCTATAACTAAAAACAAACTAAAAACTACTTCCAAAACTATTCAGCTTTGATATTAATGAGTTTTTTGGGTTCATTGAGAACATGGTTGTTGTTCAATAATAAAATTAATCCTCAAAAATACAACTTGCCTAATAATTCTGCACTCCCTGTATATATATATATATATATATATATATATATACTGTATATATCTATGCCTATATATAATATATATAGGTATAAATATATATTTCCTTCAATTGGCAGTGAGAGTCCACAACAACATTTATTACATGTTGGAATATTATTCCTAGCCACCAGAAGGAAGCCAAAGACACCACAAAACAAAGGCTATAAATACCCCTCCTTACTACCCTCCAGTAGGTCTTTGCCTCATATCATGGAGGTAAGCAGAGAGAGGACTGAGAAGAAATTAAGTTTATGATAGATTAGCTCATTGAGCTGGGGATAATATATCCATGTAAATCTCAAGAGAGTATTAGTATATATTGTACTAGTCGATGCTGGGTTTCCCATGCCCCTTTCCAGTTTATCATAAATCCTCTGTCTGATAACAAGGTGTGTTTCACACTAAATTACAGACTCTTGTTAGGTAAGTTCTCTCCTCTTTCATGGCATTTTGTCTAATAGAGAGACAAGATGGGTCCTATTCCTAAGCAAGGATCTGTGCCTTGTGCACATTAGTATCCTTTTATGAAACAGAGCCATAGGGGCTGTGAGGGAGTGACAATGACCAGTGTTATATATTCCCTGTCATGGGGGAATATGCCATTGGGCAGTAGTCCTGTGGGAGAGTGGTAGCAACTTGACTAGGCCGATCTGGAGTGGTAAGATGCCCTAAACAGGGCTTGCAAGGGGTCAGCTTTTTAGTGCTTGGGAGCTAGGTATCCGCTGTGTGTTTACGAATAACCTTTCGTTCATTATGGACGATTCCAGAGGAATCCTCCTCTGTGACTTCTCTAGATAACAACAAGTGTATGCGTTGTAAATTATCAACTGTACACCATCCGGCACAGCTTTATAATAATTGCTTATCGTATGTCCCAAGCAGTCAGACTGTGGCGTTGCCCCCTCTGGCTCGGTGATGGCCCGTCTAACCGATGATCTTTCAGGACAAATTGAGGCAGCTGCTACTGCTGCCCTAAAGGCTAGACAGGTAGCAGGGAAGAGGAAGAGAAAGACTAAGCATTGTTCTCCTACAAGTAGCCCAGGTGTGACGGTGGAGGCCATGATGACCGATAATTTTAAACAGCCTTCTAAAGATGACTCTTTATTTACCTCTGAAGGAGAAAGTTCTTCCTCGGACCCTTCTGATGCTGAGTCAGAAGAGGACTCAAAGTAAGGCCCAATTAGATTAGCTTTGGACCCTGCTGAAGAAGTGCTTGTCGAACCTGGGTGTTCCGGCAGCCAAGCCGCCCAAGAAGAAACAGATTCAAAAGCTGGAAGTGGTGTTTAGACCCAGGCAGAGGGCTCTAGAGGTTTTCCCGGTACCCAAGATTATTGCAGAGTTCATCTCCAAGGGGCCCACACGGAGGTATGGAACATTGTTCCCAAGGTGGATGGTGCTATCTCCACGTTGGCCAAACACACTACAATTCCACTAGAGAGTAGCACATCCTTTAAGGACCCCCTGGAAAGAAGGCTTCAAGGACACCTCAGGCGACTCTTTCTCCAGTCTGGCTCCCTGTTTCACCCTGCCGTGGGAATCGCTGCAGTCACTATAATAGCTAAGTTCTGGTTTGAATAGTTAGTGGAACAAATAACCATGGAAACTCCTCTAGAGGACATGCAGGATCATATTCAATATCTGAAACTGGCAAATGCCTTTGTCAGGGATGCTATTCTCCAAATTACAGGGAGTGCAGAATTATTAGGCAAATGAGTATTTTGACCACATCATCCTCTTTATGCATGTTGTCTTACTCCAAGCTGTATAGGCTCGAAAGCCTACTACCAATTAAGCATATTAGGTGATGTGCATCTCTGTAATGAGAAGGGGTGTGGTCTAATGACATCAACACCCTATATCAGGTGTGCATAATTATTAGGCATCTTCCTTTCCTTTGGCAAAATGGGTCAAAAGAAGGACTTGACAGGCTCAGAAAAGTCAAATATAGTGAGATATATTGCAGAGGGATGCAGCACTCTTAAAATTGCAAAGCTTCTGAAGCGTGATCATCGAACAATCAAGCGTTTCATTCAAAATAGTCAACAGGGTCGCAAGAAGCGTGTGGAAAAACCAAGGCGCAAAATAACTGCCCATGAACTGAGAAAAGTCAAGCGTGCAGCTGCCAAGATGCCACTTGCCACCAGTTTGGCCATATTTCAGAGCTGCAAAATCTCTGGAGTGCCCAAAAGCACAAGGTGTGCAATACTCAGAGACATGGCCAAGGTAAGAAAGGCTGAAAGACCACCACCACCACTGAACAAGACACACAAGCTGAAACGTCAAGACTGGGCCAAGAAATATCTCAAGACTGATTTTTCTAAGGTTTTATGGACTGATGAAATGAGAGTGAGTCTTGATGGGCCAGATGGATGGGCCCGTGGCTGGATTGGTAAAGGGCAGAGAGCTCCAGTCCGACTCAGCAAGGTGGAGGTGGAGTACTGGTTTGGGCTGGTATCATCAAAGATGAGCTTGTGGGGCCTTTTCGGGTTGAGGATGGAGTCAAGCTCAACTCCCAGTCCTACTGCCAGTTTCTGGAAGACACCTTCTTCAAGCAGTGGTACAGGAAGAAGTCTGCATCCTTCAAGAAAAACATGATTTTCATGCAGGACAATGCTCCATCACACGCGTCCAAGTACTCCACAGCGTGGCTGGCAAGAAAGGGTATAAAAGAAGAAAATCTAATGACATGGCCTCCTTGTTCACCTGATCTGAACCCCATTGAGAACCTGTGGTCCATCATCAAATGTGAGATTTACAAGGAGGGAAAACAGTACACCTCTCTGAACAGTGTCTGGGAGGCTGTGGTTGCTGCTGCACGCAATGTTGATGGTGAACAGATCAAAACACTGACAGAATCCATGGATGGCAGGCTTTTGAGTGTCCTTGCAAAGAAAGGTGGCTATATTGGTCACTGATTTGTTTTTGAATGTCAGAAATGTATATTTGTGAATGTTGAGATGTTATATTGGTTTCACTGGTAAAAATAAATAATTGAAATGGGTATATATTTGTTTTTTGTTAAGTTGCCTAATAATTATGCACAGTAATAGTCACCTGCACACACAGATATCCCCCTAAAATAGCTATAACTAAAAACAAACTAAAAACTACTTCCAAAACTATTCAGCTTTGATATTAATGAGTTTTTTGGGTTCATTGAGAACATGGTTGTTGTTCAATAATAAAATTAATCCTCAAAAATACAACTTGCCTAATAATTCTGCACTCCCTGTATGTGCATCAATGCTAAGAATGCAAGTTTTGCAGTTATGGCAAGGAGGGCTCTGTGGCTCAAGCCGTTGTCTGTGGACAACATCCAAGTCTCGGCTTTTATCCTTGTCCTTTAAGGGAAAGTCCCTCTTTACTCCAGGTCTGAACTCTATTATTTCTATGGTGACAGGTGATAAGGGAGCGTTCCTACCACAGGATAAGCAATCTAAGACTAAGAAATCTAAGGATAAGACTTGTTCGGAAAGCGTTTTTGTTCCTTTCATCCAAACCTGAATCAGAGGGGTATGGAGACACCCCTAGGGTGACCTGGAAACCCACTCAAGAGTGAAATAAGACCAGGCCACCCATAAAGACTTCTCAAGACAACAAGTCAGCATGATGGGTCCATTCCAGACCTGGGTGCATGTCGTGTTGGGGTCAGACTCTCCATCTTTCAGAAGGAATGGTCTCTCTCCGTCCAGGACCCTTGGACATTCTGCCCTGTTTTGAATCTGAAGGGACTCAAAAGGGTTGTAAGGGTTTCCACCTTCAACATGGAAACAATAAGGTCCATTCTCACCCTTGTTTAAGAGTGTCAGTTCATGTCCACTATAGACTTAAAGGACCCGTACCTTCATATCCCGATCCACAGGGATCATTACTGTTTCCTTCAATTCGCCTTCCTAGACAAGCAATACTAGTTTGTTGGGCTTCCTTTTGGACTGGATACAGCGCCTCGAGTGTTCACAAGGTGCTTGAAATTCTACTGGCTGCGGTTCGTCTACAGGGGATTGCAGTGGCCCCGTACCTGGATGACATTCTGGTCCAGGCTCCATCTTTTCCAGTGACTCAGAATCACACGCAAAGGTTACTCTCGTGTCTTCACGCACATGGTTGGAAGGTCAACCTAGAAAAGAGCTCTCTCGTCCTGGCTACGAGAGTAAACTTTCTAGGAACAATCATAGACTCAGTATGTGTATCTACCTTACAGACCAGCGCAGGCAGAAACTTCAGGGAGCATGTTGTCTGCTTCAGTCCAAGGTCCATCCTTCGGTAGCACAATGCATGGAGGTGGTAGGTCTTATGGTGGCATCATCGAATGCTATACCATTTGCTCATTTTCATCTGAGACCACTACAGTTGTGTATGCTCAGACAGTGGAATGGAAATCATTCAGATCTGTCTCATGTAATCCATTTGGACACTCAGATGAGAGAGAGTCTGATTAACATTCTCGAGTTGAGAGCAATATACAACTCACTTCTAAAGTGGCCTTAATTGGGTTCCTCCCAGGATATCAGATTTCAGTCTGACAATATCATGACAGCAGTAGAGAGAGAAATTCAACAACAAACAATAAGATCTAATAAAGATGAGAAAGGTTTTATACATTCAGGTTTAAAAAATAAGTCCAGCTTTTATCCAAAACATGAGAAGGGATCGATAATAGAGACCTTTGAAAAGTTAGTACTACTGATATAAAAAACTTATCAGAAAAACAAATTAATAAGGTCAACTTTAATTTATCTAAAAAACAAAATGATTTATTAAGAAACTTGGAAAAAAAATGAAGAGATCATTTTTAAAAATGTTGACAAGGGAGGGGGGATTGTAATTTTAGATAAAGGACAATATATGAAAATTTGTGAGGATTTATTATCGGATACTACTACATATAAAAAAGCACTATTAACTCAACTACTTTTTATATATGGGAACTCAAAATTTTGCTAGAGAAGTATAAAAATCTGGGAGTGAATGATCAAAAAGAATTTGATTTTCTATATAAAAAGACTCCTAAGATTCCCTCTTTCTATATTCTTCCTAAAATCCACAAGTCTATAACAAACCCACCCGGTAGACCTACATTCTCCGGGATAGACTCTGTAACTGCAAATCTTTCACAGTACGTGGATAGATATTTACAAAAATATGTTTTATCTTTAGATTCATATTTAAAAAATTCCACAGATGTGATAAATTGGCTGGATATTTAATTTGGATACCTTGAATGCTCTTGGTTTAAACCTGGAATTTGACCTAAATAGCTTTTTTTAAATAATACACAGAACATTTTTTATCATTCATTTTTCCTCAATCTAATTATAAGATCTTGTAACTTTTATTTTCTAAATAAGAAAATTTTATGCACAGATAATATTATTGTGATATATTTATTTTTCCCCCATTTCATGATTTTTTTTGGAATCGTATTTTATAATATAAAAAATAAAAAATATATTTAAGGTTTTATAGAGAGATTTTAGAGATGATATAAGTATTAATTATATCACTACTGATTTTATCCTGTTAATGAACTGATAGTTAGTGTGGAATAATGAAGTCATTTTTTTATTAAAATCCAGATATTTATATTTTAAGTAGAGTATAGGCTGACCAATTTATGTGATATATTGGGCAAAATGAAATACATATATGGTTTAATGAATGTGTCCCTTTTAACAGATATTATTTATTTATTCACAAGTTCAGCTTTTTATTGTGTTGCAATTGTAAACATTATAATGGAAGTATGTGAAACATATTGCGCATCTGTAGCGTGTACCGAGTGTAAGGTATGAGGACTGACATGATGACTAGTGATGTCGCGAACGTAAAAATTTTGGTTCGCGAACGGCGGACTAGAAATTCCGGTATTGTTTGCGAACCGGCGAACCGCGCGAACCGCCATTGACTTCAATAGGCAGGCGAACTTTAAAACCTACAAGGACTCTTTCTGGCCACAATAGTGATGGAAAAGTTGTTTCAAGGGGACTAACACCGGGACTGTGGCATGCTGGAGGGGGATCCCTGGCAAAACTCCCATGGAAAATTACATAGTTGATGCAGAGTCTGCTTTTAACCCATAAAGGGCCTAAATCACCTAACATTCCCAAATTGTTTGCAATAACATGCTTTAAAAGATCAGTTATGATGTCGTATCTATCAGGTAGTGTAAGGGTTACGGCCGCTTCACAGTGACAGAGCAAACTCCAAGTGTAACGCACCGCAAACAGTCCATTTGCACAATCACGAGATAGATTTGATAGATAGATAGATAGATAGATACATAGATTACATAGCTCAATCGATGCAATATACATATGATTGATACAAATTACATAGATCAATAGATGCAATATACATTTGATAGATATGAATGTTATCGATCCAAAGATGCAATATACATTTGATAGATACGAATTACATCAACCAAAATATGTAATATACATTTTATAGATACGAATTACATCGATCAATAGATGCAATCTACATTTGATAGATATGTTTGATAGTTAGATCGATTTGATAGATAAATAAATAGATTTGAAATATATATAATTTCCCTGACAGAGTATAACAATAAGACATGCGGTCTGTGACCCGTGGTGTGTTAAGAAGTACTATTCTAACCAGTTTACTACAACCTGTTACTCCCCCTATCAGGGGAGGTCTATATGGCCTTCATTTTTGGAACCGGGAGATGGAAGATGATTGGTCTGTCCTCCTACTTCAAATTTGTCCAAAACACAAGTAGCTGTCTCAAAACAGTCCGGACAGAAGATAGATAGATAGGATAGATAGATATACATAGATTGATAGTTAGATAGAATCGATAGAAGAGAAATAGATAGATTTGTTAGATATATAATTACCCTGACAAAGTATAATAATTAAACATGCGGTCTTGGACCCATGGTAAATAGGTTGTGTTAAGTAGTACTATTCTTAGCACTTTCAGCCCTGTAACTCCTCCTATCGGTGGAGGTCTATATGGCGTGTATGATTACCCTGACAAAGTATAACAACAAGACACGCGGTCTGGGACCCATGGTAATTAGGTTGTGTTAAGTAAAACTTTTCTTAGCACTTTAATCCCTCTTACTCCCCCTTTCGGTGGAGTTCTATATGGCCTGCATGATTACCCTGACAAAGTATAACAACAAAACATCTGGTCTGGGACCCATGGTAACTAGGTTGTGTTAAGTAGTACTATTCTTAGAACTGTAATGCCTATTCCTCCCCCTATCAAGGGAGGTCTATATGGCCTGCATGATTACCCTGACAAAGTATAATAAGAAAACATGCGGTCATGGACCCATGGTAACTAGGTTGTGTTAAGTAGTACTATTCTTAGCACTTTAATCCCTGTTACTCCCCCTATCGGGGGAGGTCTATATGGCGTGCCTGATTATCCTGGCAAAATATAACAACAAGACATGCGGTCTGTGAACCACTGTTAACTAGGTTGTGTTGATTTTTACTATTCTTAGCACTTTAATCCCTGTTCCTCCCCCTATCGGGGGTGGTCTATATTGCCTGGCTGATTATCCTGGCAAAATCTAATAACAAGACATGCGGTCTGGGAACCACTGTTAATGTTAACTAGGTTGTGTTAAGTTGTACTATTCTTTGCACTTTAACCCCTGTTACTTCCCCTATCAAGGGAGGTCTATATGGCCTGCATGATTACCCTGACAAAGTATAACAACAAAACATGCGGTCTGGGACCCATGGTGGTACTGGTATAACTAGGTTTTCTTAAGTATTACTATTCTTCGCAGTTTAATCCCTGTGATTGGTCTGTCCTCCTACTTCAAATTTGTCCAAAACACAAGTGGCTGTCTCCAAACAGTCTGGACAGAAGATAGATAGGATAGATAGATATACATAGATTGATAGTTAGATAGAATCGATAGAAGAGAATTAGATCGATTTGTTAAATATATAACTACCCTGACAAAGTATATAATTAAACATGCGGTCTGGGACCCATGGTAACTCGGTTGTGTAAAGTAGTACTATTCTTAGCACTTTCATCCCTGTAACTCCTCCTATCGGGGGAGGTGTATATGGCCTGCATGATTACCCAGACAAAGTATAACAACAAGACACGCGGTGTTGGACCCATGGTAACTAGCTTGTGTTAATTAGTACTTTTCTTAGCACTTTAATCCCTGTTACCCCCCCTATCGGGGGAGGTCTATATGGCCTGCCTGATTACCCTGACAAAATATAACAACAAGACACGCGATCTGGGACCCATGGTAACTAGGTTGTGTTAAGTAGTACTTTTCAAAGCACTTTAATCCCTGTTACTCCCCCTATCGGGAGAGGTCTATATGGCCTGCATGATTACCCTGACAAACTATAATAACAAAACATGCGGTCTGGGACCCATGGTGGTTCTGGTATTACTAGGTTTTCTTAAGTATTACTATTCTTCCCAGTTTAATCCCTGTGATTGGTCTGTCCTCCTACTTCAAATTTGTCCAAAACACAAGTGGCTGTCTCAAAACAGTCCGGACAGAAGATAGATAGATAGGATAGATAGATATACATAGATTGATAGTTAGATAGAAACGACAGAAGAGAAATAGATAGATTTGTTAGATATATAATTACCCTGACAAAGTATAATAATTAAACATGCGGTCTGGGACCCATGGTAACTAGGTTGTGTTAAGTAGTACTATTCTTAGCACTTTAATCCCTGTAACTCCCCCTATCGTGGGAGGTCTATATGGCCTGCATGATTGCCCTGACAAAGTATAACAACAAGACACGCGGTGTTGGACCCATGGTAACTAGCTTGTGTTAATTAGTACTTTTGTTAGCACTTTAATCCCTGTTACCCCCCCCCCCCTATCGGGGGAGGTCTATATGGCCTGCCTGATTACCCTGACAAAATATAATAATAAGACATGCGGTCTGGGACCCATGGTAACTAGGTTGTGTTTTAAGTAGTACTATTCTTAGCACTTTAATCTCTGTAACCCCCCCCTATTGGGGGAGGTCTATACGGCCTGCATGATTACCCATACAAAATATAATAATAAGACATCTGCTCTGGGTCTGGGACCCATGGTAAGGTTGTGTTAAGTAGTACTGTTATTAGCATTTCAATACCTGTTACTCACCCTATCGGGGGAGGTCTATATATCCTGCATGATTACCCTTACAAAATATAATAATAAAACATATGCTCTTGGACCCATGGTAACTAGGTTGTGTTAAGTAGTACTGTTGTTATTAGTTTAATACCTGTTACAACACCGAATGGTGGGAGGTCTATATGGCCTGCATGATTAGCCGCACCCAATCCAAAAAAAAGCCAATGCGGTCTTGGACTAAGACCCATGGATAACTCGGTTGTTTAAAGTAGTACTATTCTTAGCACTTTCATCCCTGTTACTTCCAGGCCTCTCGGGGGTGGTCTACATGGCCATCATGATTATCCTAACAAAATACAACAATAAAACCTTGGCTCTTGATAGCCCGTTAATTGGCTGTATTTTGGTAGTACTGTTCTTATTAGTTTAATACCTGATACAACACCGAATGTTGGGAGGTCTATATGACCTGCATGATTAGCCGCACCCAACCCAAAAAAAAGCCATGCGGTCTTGGACTAAGATCCATGACTAACTTGGTTGTTTAAAGTAGTACTATTCTTAGCACTTTCATCCCTGTTACTTCCAGGCCTCTCGGGAGTGGTCTACATGGCCATCATGATTATCCTAACAAAAGATATGTAATGGACCTGCGCCAGACAACCCCCTATAAGCCTTAAGGGTGGTGGCACCTAGTAGCCACCGAGAATGTATACTAAGATAAAAGGTGGTCCCTCAGGCGCCTCTAGACGGAGGCAAGGGGTATAGGAATAGTGATTAGGACAATTCAGTGAGAAAGTTACTTACCACTCAAGATGAAAGTTACTTCATGTAAAACTTATGGGGAAAGTTACTTCATATACTATTTATTAGAAACTTATTAAGCACGATTAAAATTGTTAATGAACACTGAGATAAAATTGGGAACAAATGGTCACAAATAAATGAAAGTACACAAATAAACAAATTTAGGTATTACAGTACAATAGTAAACTTCTAAAATCACATAAAAAAACCTTCATGGATCCATGAGGAAAAAATGGGTGATAAAACCATATAAAAAATATACAGAGTACAACCCCAAACAGTGATGGGTTGAAATATGAACTGTCTTGGTAAACCAACGTTTGGACAGATATATAAAGGCAGGAAAAAACCTAAATGTCACTCAAAGGTGAAGGGTACGGCTGTATGGTACAGAGCAAATTCACAATATGACATACAAAATAGCATACATAATCCGTGAAGAGTGTATAATCTGTGAAAAATTGACCAATATGTATAAAAAATGGAAAAAATGGAAAAAAAACAACACACAGTCCGCTGGAAGTAAAAATATATAGAAATGTCAGTGAGTGATATCCAATGAAATAAATAAATATCCAAATAGGTTAAAATGTGAAAAACAAGTCCGCTGGAAGTAAAAAACAAGTCCGCTGGAAGTAAGAAAAAATATAAAAAATGTCAGTGAGTGATGTCCAATAAAGTAAATAAATATCCAAATAGGTTAAAAAAGTGAAAAACAAAAATAGACACGTAATGTGGAGTGATATCCAAAAAATGTCAATATGTGAGATCCGGACTGAAAAAAGTGTGAACACCACAAAAAGTTTAAACACTCAAAACCTCAAAAAACAAGTGATGTGCGCATACTGTGGAGCAAAGTGTATCTAAATATATAGATATGTTTTCGGTGCTTGTAATCCTGGATTAGGGTACAGACTCCCTATATATTGCAAGTAGAAGGTAGAAAATATGTAGGAGCGATGTGCATCAACCTAGAAGAAGATAAAAAACAACATAGCGCAATAACGTCTCAAATGAAAAATATTGAAGGAATAAGGCTTACCAATCGGTCAACGCGTTTCGGCCCGTAATAGGCCTTTATCACGGGCCGAAACGCGTTGACCGATAGGTAAGCCTTATTCCTTCAATATTTTTCATTTGAGACGTTATTGCACTATGTTGTTTTTTATCTCCTTCTAGGTTGATGCACATCGCTCCTACATATTTTCTACCTTCTACTTGCAATATATAGGGAGTCTGTACCCTAATCCAGGATTACAAGCACCGAAAACCTATCTATATATTTAGATACACTTTGCTCCACAGTATGCGCACATCACTTGTTTTTTGAGGTTTTGAGTGTTTAAACTTTTTGTGGTGTTCACACTTTTTTCAGTCCGGATCTCACATATTGACATTTTTTGGATATCACTCCACATTACGTGTCTATTTTTGTTTTTCACTTTTTTAACCTATTTGGATATTTATTTACTTTATTGGACATCACTCACTGACATTTTTTATATATTTTCTTACTTCCAGTGGACTTGTTTTTTACTTCCAGCGGACTTGTTTTTCACATTTTAACCTATTTGGATATTTATTTATTTCATTCGATATCACTCACTGACATTTCTATATATTTTTACTTCCAGCGGACTGTGTGTTGTTTTTTTTCCATTTTTTCCATTTTTTATACATATTGGTCAATTTTTCACAGATTATACACTCTTCACGGATTATGTATGCTATTTTGTATGTCATATTGTGAATTTGCTCTGTACCATACAGCCGTACCCTTCACCTTTGAGTGACATTTAGGTTTTTTCCTGCCTTTATATATCTGTCCAAACGTTGGTTTACCAAGACAGTTCATATTTCAACCCATCACTGTTTGGGGTTGTACTCTGTATATTTTTTATATGGTTTTATCACCCATTTTTTCCTCATGGATCCATGAAGGTTTTTTTATGTGATTTTAGAAGTTTACTATTGTACTGTAATACCTAAATTTGTTTATTTGTGTACTTTCATTTATTTGTGACCATTTGTTCCCAATTTTATCTCAGTGTTCATTAACAATTTTAATCGTGCTTAATAAGGCCTAGATTTGGAGTTCGGCGGTAGCCGTCAAAACCAGCGTTAGAGGCTCCTAACGCTGGTTTTGGCCGCCCGCTGGTATTTGGAGTCAGTGATTAAAGGGTCTAACGCTCACTTTTCAGCCGCGACTTTTCCATACCGCAGATCCCCCTACGCCATTTGCGTATCCTATGTTTTCAATGGGATCTTTCTAACGCTGGTATTTAGAGTCGTTTCTGAAGTGAGCGTTAGAGCTCTAACGACAAAACTCCAGCCGCCTGAAAATAGCAGGAGTTAAGAGCTTTCTGGCTAACGCCGGTTCATAAAGCTCTTAACTACTGTACCCTAAAGTACACTAACACCCATAAACTACCTATGTACCCCTAAACCGAGCTCCCCCCACATCGCCGCCACTCGATTAAAATTTTTAACCCCTAATCTGCCGACCGCCACCTACGTTATACTTATGTACCCCTAATCTGCTGCCCCTAACCCCGCCGACCCCTGTATTACATTTATTAACCCCTAACCTGCCCCCCACAACGTCGCCGCCAGCTACTTAAAATAATTAACCCCTAATCTTCCGACCGCAAAGCGCCGCCACCTACGTTATCCCTATGTACCCCTAATCTGCTACCCCTAACACCGCCGACCCCTATATTATATTTATTAACCCCTAATCTGCCCCCCTCAACGTCGCCGACACCTGCCTACACTTATTAACCCCTAATCTGCCGAGCGGACCTGAACGCTACTATAATAAAGTTATTAACCCCTAATCCGCCTCACTAACCCTATCATAAATAGTATTAACCCCTAATCTGCCCTCCCTAACATCGCCGACACCTACCTTCAATTATTAACCCCTAATCTGCCGAGCGGAGCTCACCGCTATTCTAATAAATGTATTAACCCCTAAAGCTAAGTCTAACCCTAACACTAACACCCCCTTAACTTAAATATAATTTACATCTAACGAAATAAATTAACTCTTATTAAATAAATGATTCCTATTTAAAGCTAAATACTTACCTGTAAAATAAATCCTAATATAGCTACAATATAAATTATAATTATATTATAGCTATTTTAGGATTAATATTTATTTTACAGGCAACTTTGTAATTATTTTAACCAGGTACAATAGCTATTAAATAGTTAAGAACTATTTAATTGTTACCTAGTTAAAATAATAACAAAATTACCTGTAAAATAAATCCTAACCTAAGATATAATTAAACCTAACACTACCCTATCAATAAAATAATTAAATAAACTACCTACAATTACCTACAATTAACCTAACACTACACTATCAATAAATTAATTAAACACAATTCCTACAAATAAATACAATTAAATAAACTAGCTAAAGTACAAAAAATAAAAAAGAACTAAGTTACAAAAAATAAAAAAATATTTACAAACATAAGAAAAATATTACAACAATTTTAAACTAATTACACCTACTCTAAGCCCCCTAATAAAATAACAAAGCCCCCCAAAATAAAAAATTCCCTACCCTATTCTAAATTAAAAAAGTTACAAGCTCTTTTACCTTACCAGCCCTGAACAGGGCCCTTTGCGGGGCATGCCCCAAGAATTTCAGCTCTTTTGCCTGTAAAAGAATAAATACAATACCCCCCCCCAACATTACAACCCACCACCCACATACCCCTAATCTAACCCAAACCCCCCTTAAATAAACCTAACACTAAGCCCCTGAAGATCTTCCTACCTTGTCTTCACCATCCAGGTATCACCGATCCGTCCTGGCTCCAACATCTTCATCCAACCCAAGCGGGGGTTGGCGATCCATCATCCGGTGCTGAAGAGGTCCAGAAGAGGCTCCAAAGTCTTCCTCCTATCCGGCAAGAAGAGGACATCCGGACCGGCAAACATCTTCTCCAAGCGGCATCTTCGATCTTCTTCCATCCGGTGCGGAGCGGGTCCATCTTGAAGCAGGCGACGCGGATCCATCCTCTTCTTCCGTTGTCTCCCGACTAATGACGGTTCCTTTATGGGACGTCATCCAAGATGGCGTCCCTCGAATTCCGATTGGCTGATAGGATTCTATCAGCCAATCGGAATTAAGGTAGGAATTTTCTGATTTGCTGATGGAATCAGCCAATCAGAATCAAGTTCAATCCGATTGGCTGATCCAATCAGCCAATCAGATTGAGCTCGCATTCTATTGGCTGATCGGAACAGCCAATAGAATGCGAGCTCAATCTGATTGGCTGATTGGATCAGCCAATCGGATTGAACTAGATTCTGATTGGCTGATTCCATCAGCCAATCAGAAAATTCCTACCTTAATTCCGATTGGCTGATAGAATCCTATCAGCCAATCGGAATTCGAGGGACGCCATCTTGGATGACGTCCCTTAAAGGAACAGTCATTCGTCGTTCAGTCGTCGGTCCGGATGGATGTTCCGCGCTGGAGGTCTTCAGGATCCTGCCGCTTCGCTCCGGATGGAAGACCATAGAAGATGCCGCCTGGATGATGACTTCAATCGGATGGAAGATCCTCTTCTGCCCCGCTTGGATGAAGACTTTGACCGGATCATGGACCTCTTCAGCCCCCCGCTTGGGCTTGGATTAGGACATCGGAGGAGCTCTTCAGGACGGATCGGTGAACCTGGATGGTGAAGACAAGGTAGGAAGATCTTCAGGGGCTTAGTGTTAGGTTTATTTAAGGGGGGTTTGGGTTAGATTAGGGGTATGTGGGTGGTGGGTTGTAATGTTGGGGGGGGGGGTATTGTATTTATTCTTTTACAGGCAAAAGAGCTGAAATTCTTGGGGCATGCCCCGCAAAGGGCCCTGTTCAGGGCTGGTAAGGTAAAAGAGCTTGTAACTTTTTTTATTTAGAATAGGGTAGGGAATTTTTTATTTTGGGGGTCTTTGTTATTTTATTAGGGGGCTTAGAGTAGGTGTAATTAGTTTAAAATTGTTGTAATATTTTTCTTATGTTTGTAAATATTTTTTTATTTTTTGTAACTTAGTTCTTTTTTATTTTTTGTACTTTAGCTAGTTTATTTAATTGTATTTATTTGTAGGAATTGTGTTTAATTAATTTATTGATAGTGTAGTGTTAGGTTAATTGTAGGTAATTGTAGGTGGTTTATTTAATTATTTTATTGATAGGGTAGTGTTAGGTTTAATTATATCTTAGGTTAGGATTTATTTTACAGGTAAATTTTTTATTATTTTAACTAGGTAACTATTAAATAGTTCTTAACTATTTAATAGCTATTGTACCTGGTTAAAATAATTACAAAGTTGCCTGTAAAATAAATATTAATCCTAAAATAGCTATAATATAATTATAATTTATATTGTAGCTATATTAGGATTTATTTTACAGGTAAGTATTTAGCTTTAAATAGGAATCATTTATTTAATAAGAGTTAATTTATTTTGTTAGATGTAAATTATATTTAAGTTAGGGGGGTGTTAGTGTTAGGGTTAGACTTAGCTTTAGGGGTTAATACATTTATTAGAATAGCGGTGAGCTCCGGTCGTCAGATTAGGGGTTAATAATTGAAGTTAGGTGTCGGCGATGTTAGGGAGGGCAGATTAGGGGTTAATACTATTTATGATAGGGTTAGTGAGGCGGATTAGGGGTTAATAACTTTATTATAGTAGCGCTCAGGTCCGCTCGGCAGATTAGGGGTTAATAAGTGTAGGCAGGTGTCGGCGACGTTGTGGGGGGCAGATTAGGGGTTAATAAATATAACATAGGGGTCGGCGGTGTTAGGGGCAGCAGATTAGGGGTACATAGGGATAACGTAGGTTGCGGCGGTTTACGGAGCGGCAGATTAGGGTTTAAAAAAAAAATGCAGGGGTCAGCGATAGCGGGGGCGGCAGATTAGGGGTTAATAAGTGTAAGGTTAGGGGTGTTTAGACTCGGGGTACATGTTAGAGTGTTAGGTGCAGACGTAGGAAGTGTTTCCCCATAGGAAACAATGGGGCTGCGTTAGGAGCTGAACGCTGCTTTTTTGCAGGTGTTAGGTTTTTTTTCAGCTCAAACAGTTCCATTGTTTCCTAAGGGAGAATCGTGCACGAGCACGTTTCTGAGGCTGGCCGCGTCCGTAAGCAACTCTGGTATCGAGAGTTGCATTTGCGGTACAAATGCTCTATGCTCCTTTTTTGGAGCCTAACGCAGCATTTGTTTGAACTCTCGATACCAGAGTTAAATTTATGGTGCGGCCAGAAAAAAGCCCTCGGAGCGTTAACAGCCCTTTTACCGCCAAACTCCAAATCTAGGCCTTAGTTTCTAATAAATAGTATATGAAGTAACTTTCACCATAAGTTTTACATGAAGTAACTTTCATCTTGAGTGGTAAGTAACTTTCTCACTGAATTGTCCTAATCACTATTCCTATACCCCTTGCGTCCGTCTAGAGGCGCCTGAGGGACCACCTTTTCTCTTATTATCCTAACAAAATACAACAATAAAACCTTGGCTCTTGATAGCCCGTTAATTGGCTGTATTTTGGTAGTACTGTTCTTATTAGTTTAATACCTGATACAACACCGAATGGTGGGAGGTCTATATGGCCTGCATGATTAGCCGCACCCAAACCAAAAAAAAGCCATGCGGTCTTGGACTAAGACCCATGGCTAACTCGGTTGTTTAAAGTAGTACTATTCTTAGCACTTTCATCCCTGTTACTTCCAGGCCTCTCGGGGGTGGTCTACATGGCCATCATGATTATCCTAACAAAATACAACAATAAAACCTTGGCTCTTGATAGCCCGTTAAAGGGCTGTATTTTGGTAGTACTGTTCTTATTAGTTTAATACCTGATACAACACCGAATGGTGGGAGGTCTATATGGCCTTCATGATTAGCCGCATCCAACCCAAAAAAAAGCCATGCGGTCTTGGACTAAGACCCATGGCTAACTCGGTTGTTTAAAGTAGTACTATTCTTAGCACTTTCCTCCCTGTTACTTCAAGGCCCCTCTGGGGTGGTCTACATGGCCATCATGATTACCCTCAAAAAAATATAACAATACGTGCGGTCAGGGAACCATGGTAAGGTTACTTCCTTTCGCAAAATCGAGTATACCAGTTGCAGGCAGAGGTTCTGACCCTGCATTATGGCTGCACCTCTCCCTAAAAGAGGCATCCGTTACAGAGTCTGTGGGCATGTATGCAAAGAGCTGGCCTGCCTAAAAGGAGCAGCAAGGCAGTACAGGTTGTTCTCCTTCAGCAGTTTTATACGATGGCCCACGACCCTCAACAGCCACAACAGAATGAAACACCACATATGCCATCCTTTTGAACAATAGAGTACAGGTATGGCATTGATTTTAGTTACACTGAGATATTTTTTAGGAACCGTGAAATTGAACAAAAAACCATGCTTGGACACCCAGTACAGTACAGGTCGTTCTCCTTCGGCCTTTTTATAAGAGGGTCCCGGACCCTCAACAAAAACAACAGCAGGAAAGAGGACATATGTCATCCTTTTGAACAACAAAGTACAGGTACAGCATTAATTTTAGAAACCCAGAGATAATTTTTAGGAAACGGGAAATAGAAAAAAACATTGCTTGGACACCCAGTACACTTCTTTCTCCTTCGGCCTTTTTATAAGAGGCTCCAGGACCCTCAACAAAAAACAGCAGCAGGAAAGAGGACATATGGCATCCTTTTGAACAATAGAGTTCAGGTACAGCATTGATTTTAGAAACCAAGAGATCATTTTTAGGAAACGGGAAATAGAAAAAAACATTGATTGCACACCCAGTACACTTCTTTCTCCTTCGGCCTTTTTATAAGAGGGTCCAGGACCCTCAACAGAAACAACAGCAGGAAAGAGGACATATGGCATTCTTTTGAACAATAGATTACAGGTAAGGCATTGATTTTAGAAGCCCGGAGATAATTTGTTGCAACCGGGAAATTGAACCAAAAAAATTATTGGATACCCAGTACACTTCTTTCTACTTCAGCCTTTTTATAAGAGGCTCCAGGACCCTCAGATGAAACAACAGCAGGAAAGAGGACATATGGCATCCTTTTGAACAATAGAGTACAGGTACAGCATTGATTTTAGAAACCCGGAGATAATTTGTTGGAACCGGGAAATTGAACCAAAAAAATGATTGGATGGACACCCAGTACACTACTTTCTACTTCAGCTTTTTTATAAGAGGCTCCAGGACCCTCAACAGAAACAACAGCAGGAAAGAGGACATATGGCATCCTTTTGAACAATAGAGTACAGGTACAGCATTGATTTTAGAAACCCAGAGATAATTTTTAGGAAACGGGAAATAGAAAAAAACATTGATTGGACACCCAGTACACTTCTTTCTCCTTCGGCCTTTTTATAAGAGGGTCCAGGACCCTCAACAGAAACAACAGCAGGAAAGAGGACATATGGCATCCTTTTGAACAATAGAGTACAGGTAAGGCATTGATTTTAGAAACCCGGATATAATTTGTTGCAACCGGGAAATTGAACCAAAAAAATGATTGGTCACTCAGTACACTTCTTTCTACTTCAGCCTTTTTATAAGAGGGTCCAGGACCCTCAACAAAAACAACAGCAGGAAAGAGGACATATGGCATCCTTTTGAACAATAGATTACAGGTAAGGCATTGATTTTAGGAACCCGGATATAATTTGTTGCAACAGGAAATTGAGCCAAAAAAATGATTGGTCACCCAGTACACTTCTTTCTACTTCAGCCTTTTTATGAGAGGGTCCCGGACCCTCAACAAAAACAACAGCAGGGAGCTGAGCATAGCAGTACAAGGGAGTGGGACAATAATAATGTGAAGGGGAATATTCAGGAGTTGTGGCCTTTTGATTTGGTTATCGGGGGAAGTCCTTGCAATGACCTTGCTCTGGTGAATCCATATCGCAAAGGTCTTTTTGAAGGCACTGGGTGTCTATTTTTTTACTTTCAGCATTTGGTACATGAAGCGCGACTTAAGGCTGGTGAGAACCGACCTTTCTTCTGGCTGTTTGAAAATGTTGTGGCTATGGACAAACATGTGAAGAGGGCCATCTGCCATATTCTGCACGCAAGCCCTGTGATGATTGACGCTAAACATGTGTCACCTGTAAGCAGAGCTTGTTACTTCTGGGAAAATCTTCCTGGTATGGACAGGCCACTGGTTCCCACAGCAAATCATAAGCTGGAACTACAAGATTGTCTTGAGTATGGTAGGAAAGCAAAGTTTAGTAAAGTCTGTACTATCACCACGCAACTGAACTCCTTGAAGCAAGGGAAATGCCAGCAGTTTCCTGTGGTTATGGATGACGAGGAGGACGTCCTGTGGTGCACAGAGATGGAGAGGATTTTTGGTTTCCCTGTACACTACACAGATTTCTCCAACATCACCCGAAACACAAGACAGCGACTCTTGGGAAGTTCCTGGAGTGTTCCGGTCATTAGCCATCTCTTTGCGCCCCTAAAGGAATACTTTACCAGTGTTTAACCCCTTCACTTCTAAGCCTAACCGCTGTGTGAAGCAGATTTTAATTTGTTTATGCTGCTGCTTATAGATCTAACCCCTATTGTAAATCATGCTTCAGTTAGTAACTCAAGTTAAATTATATCTTCTTTTTTTTTTTTTATTAGGCTCAGCAGATTCAAAACATACCATTATTGTATTCATATCCCACGACATGTCAAAAGGCTGCATCGAAAATAGCAGTGTGCAAAGTCATAATCTTTGTAAACCTATAATTGCATTATAACTGTAACTGTTCTAAAATAAACAAAAATACTGATAAAAAAGAAAAAAAACAACAACAGCAGGAAAGAAGACATATGGCATCCTTTTGAACCATAGAGTACAGGTAAGGCATTGATTTTAGAAACCCGGAGATAATTTTTAGGAAACGGGAAATAGAAAAAAACATTGATTGGACACCCAGTACACTTCTTTCTCCTTTGGCCTTTTTATAAGAGGGTCCAGGACTCTCAACAGAAACAACAGCAGGAAAGAGGACATATGGCATCCTTTTGAACAATAGATTACAGGTAAGGCATTGATTTTAGAAACCCGGAGATAATTTGTTGGAACCGGGAAATTGAACCAAAAAAATGATTGGACACCCAGTACACTTCTTTCTACTTCAGCCTTTTTAAAAGAGGGTCCAGGACCCTCAACAAAAACAACAGCAGGAAAGAGGACATATGGCATCCGTTTGAACAATAGAGTACAGGTACAGCATTGATTTTAGAAACCCAGAGATAATGTTTATGAACCGGGAAATTGAACCAAAAAAATGATTGGACACCCAGTACACTTCTTTCTCCTTCAGCCTTTTTTATAAGAGGGTCCAGGACCCTCAACAGAAACAACAGCTGGAAAGCGGACATTTTCATCCTTTTGAACAGTAGAGTACAGGTACGGCATTGATTTTAGAAACCCAGAGATAATTTTTTGGAAACGTGAAATTGGCCAAAAAAACATGCTTGGACACCCAGTACAGGTCATTCTCCTTCAGCCTTTTTATAAGAGGGTCCAGCACCCTCAACAGAAACAACTGCAGGAAACACCACATATGCCATCCTTTTGCACAATAGAGTACAGGTACAGCATTGATTTTAGAAACCCGGAGATAATTTGTTGGAACCGGGCAATTGAACCAAAAAAATGATTGGATGGACACCAAGTACACTTCTTTCTACTTCAGCCTTTTTATAAGAGGGTCCAGGACCCTCAACAGAAACAACAGCAGGAAAGAGGACATATGGCATCCTTTTGAACAATAGAGTACAGGTACAGCATTGATTTTAGAAACCCAGAGATAATTTTTAGGAAACAGGAAATAGAAAAAAACATTGATTGGACACCCAGTACACTTCTTTCTCCTTCGGCCTTTTTAAAAGAGGGTCCAGGACCCTCAACAGAAACAACAGCAGGAAAGAGGACATATGGCATCCTTTTGAACAATAGAGTACAGGTAAGGCATTGATTTTAGAAACCCGGATATAATTTGTTGCAACCGGGAAATTGAACCAAAAAAATGATTGGTCACCCAGTACACTTCTTTTTGCTTCAGCCTTTTTATAAGAGGGTCCAGGACCCTCAACAAAAACAACAGCAGGGAGCTGAGCATAGGAGTACAAGGGAGTGGGACAATAATAATGTGAAGGGGAAGATTCAGGAGTTGGGGCCTTTTGATTTGGTTATAGGGGGAAGTCCTTGCAATGACCTTGCTCTGGTGAATCCATATCGCAAAGGTCTTTTTGAAGGCACTGGGTGTCTATTTTTTGACTTTCAGCATTTGGTACATGAAGCGCGACTTAAGGCTGGTGAGAACCGACCTTTCTTCTGGCTGTTTGAAAATGTTGTGGCTATGGACAAACATGTGAAGAGGGCCATCTGCCATATTCTGCATGCAAGCCCTGTGATGATTGACTCTAAACATGTGTCACCTGCAAGCAGAGCTCGTTACTTCTGGGGAAATCTTCCTGGTATGGACAGGCCACTGGTTCCCACAGCAAATCATAAGCTGGAACTACAAGATTGTCTTGAGTATGGTAGGAAAGCAAAGTTTAGTAAAGTCTGTACTATCACCACGCAACTGAACTCCTTGAAGCAAGGGAAATGCCAGCAGTTTCCTGTGGTTATGGATGACAAGGAGGACGTCCTGTGGTGCACAGAGATGGAGAGGATTTTTGATTTCCCTGTACACTACACAGATGTCTCCAACATCACCTGAAACACAATACAGCGACTCTTGGGAAGTTCCTGGAGTGTTCCGGTCATTAGCCATCTCTTTGCGCCCCTAAAGGAATACTTTACCAGTGTTTAACCACTTCACTTCTAAGCCTAACCGCTGTGTGAAGCAGATTTAAAAAATTTTATGCTGCTGCTTATAGATCTAACCCCTATTGTAAATCATGCTTCAGTTAGTAACTCAAGTTAAATTATATCTTGTTTTTTTTTTTAATTAGGCTCAGCAGATTCAAAACATACCATTATTGTATTTATATCCCACGACATGTCAAAAGGCTGCATCGAAAATGGCAGTGTGCAAAGTCATAATCTTTGTGAACCTATAATTGCATTATAACTGTAACTATTCTAAAATAAACAAAAATACTGATAAAAAAAACAACAGCAGGAAAGAGGACATATGGCATTCTTTTGAACAATAGAGTACAGGTAAAGCATTGATTTTAGAAACCCGGAGATAATTTTTAGGAAACGGGAAATAGAAAAAAACATTGATTGGACACCCAGTACACTTCTTTCTCCTTTGGCCTTTTTATAAGAGGGTCCAGGACCCTCAACAGAAACAACAGCAGGAAAGAGGACATATGGCATCCTTTTGAACAATAGATTACAGGTAAGGCATTGATTTTAGAAACCCGGAGATAATTTGTTGGAACCGGGAAATTGAACCAAAAACATGATTGGACACCCAGTACACTTCTTTCTACTTCAGCCTTTTTAAAAGAGGGTCCAGGACCCTCAACAAAAACAACAGCAGGAAAGAGGACATATGGCATCCTTTTAAACAATAGAGTACAGGTATGGCATTGATTTTAGGAACCCGGATATAATTTGTTGAAACCGGGAAATTGAACCAAAAAAATGATTGGTCACCCAGTACACTTCTTTCTACTTCAACCTTTTTATAAGAGGGTCCCGGACCCTCAACAAAAACAACAGCAGGAAAGAGGACATATAGCATCCTTTTGAACAATAGATTACAGGTAAGGCATTGATTTTAGGAACCCGGATATAATTTGTTGCAACCGGGAAATTGAACCAAAAAATGATTGGTCACCCAGTACACTTCTTTCTACTTCAGCTTTTTTATAAGAGGGTCCAGGACCCTCAACAGAAACAACAGCAGGAAAGCGGACATTTTGCATCCTTTTGAACAATAGAGTACAGGTACGGCATTGATTTTAGAAACCCAGAGATAATTTTTTGGAAACGTGAAATTGGCCAAAAAAACATGCTTGGACACCCAGTACAGGTCATTCTCCTTCAGCCTTTTTATAAGAGGGTCCAGCACCCTCAACAGAAACAACTGCAGGAAACACCACATATGCCATCCTTTTGCACAATAGAGTACAGGTACAGCATTGATTTTAGAAACCCGGAGATAATTTGTTGGAACCGGGAAATTGAACCAAAACAATTATTGGATGGACACCCAGTACACTTCTTTCTACTTCAGCCTTTTTATAAGAGGGTCCAGGACCCTCAACAGAAACAACAGCAGGAAAGAGGACATATGGCATCCTTTTGAACAATAGAGTACAGGTACAGCATTGATTTTAGAAACCCAGAGATAATTTTTAGGAAACGGGAAATAGGAAAAAACATTGATTGCACACGCAGTACACTTCTTTCTCCTTCGGCCTTTTTATAAGAGGGTCCAGGACCCTCAACAGAAACAACAGCTTGAAAGAGGACATATGGCATCCTTTTGAACAATAGACTACAGGTAAGGCATTGATTTTAGAAACCCGGATATAATTTGTTGCAACCGGGAAATTGAACCAAGAAAATGATTGGTCACCTAGTACACTTCTTTCTACTTCAGCCTTTTTATAAGAGGGTCCCGGACCCTCAACAAAAACAACAGCAGGAAAGAGGACATATGGCATCCTTTTGAACAATAGATTACAGGTACGGCATTGATTTTAGGAACCCGGATATAATTTGTTGCAACCGGGAAATTGAACCAAAAAAATGATTGGTCACCCAGTACACTTCTTTCTACTTCAGCCTTTTTATAAGAGGGTCCCGGACCCTCAACAAAAACAACAGCAGGGAGCTGAGCATAGGAGTACAAGGGAGTGGGACAATAATAATGTGAAGGGGAAGATTCAGGAGTTGGGGCCTTTTGATTTGGTTATCGGGGGAAGTCCTTGCAATGACCATGCTCTGGTGAATCCATATCGCAAAGGTCTTTTTGAAGGCACTGGGTGTCTATTTTTTGAATTTCAGCATTTGGTACATGAAGCGCGACTTAAGGCTGGTGAGAACCAACCTTTCTTCTGGCTATTTGAAAATATTGTGGCTATGGACAAACATGTGAAGAGGGCCATCTGCCATATTCTGCACGCAAGCCCTGTGATGATTGACGCTAAACATGTGTCACCTGCAAGCAGAGCTCGTTACTTCTGGGGAAATCTTCCTGGTATGGACAGGCCACTGGTTCCCACAGCAAATCATAAGCTGGAACTACAAGATTGTCTTGAGTATGGTAGGAAAGCAAAGTTTAGTAAAGTCTGTACTATCACCACGCAGCTGAACTCCTTGAAGCAAGGGAAATGCCAGCAGTTTCCTGTGGTTATGGATGACAAGGAGGACGTCCTGTGGTGCACAGAGATGGAGAGGATTTTTTGGTTTCCATGTACACTACACAGATGTCTCCAACATCACCCGAAACACAAGACAGCAAATCTTGGGAAGTTCCTGGAGTGTTCCGGTCATTAGCCATCTCTTTGCGCCCCTAAAGGAATACTTTACCAGTGTTTAACCCCTTCACTTCTAAGCCTAACCGCTGTGTGAAGCAGATTTTAATTTTTTTATGCTGCTGCTTATAGATCTAACCCCTATTGTAAATCATGCTTCAGTTAGTAACTCGTTAAATTATATCTTTTTTTTTTTTTATTAGGCTCAGCAGATTCAAAACATACCATTATTGTATTCATATCACACGACATGTCAAAAGGCTGCATCGAAAATGGCAGTGTGCAAAGTCATAATCTTTGTGAACCTATAATTGCATTATAACTGTAACTATTCTAAAATAAACAAAAATACTGATTTAAAAAAAAAAAAAAACAACAGCAGGAAATAGGATATATGGCATCCTTTTGAACAATAGAGTACAGGTAAGGCATTGATTTTAGAAACCCGGGGATAATTTGTTGGAACCGGGAAATTGAACCAAAAAAATGATTGGACACCCAGTACACTTCTTTCTACTTCAGCCTTTTTAAAAGAGGGCCCAGGACCCTCAACAAAAACAACAGCAGGAAAGAGGACATATGGCATCCTTTTGAACAATAGAGTACAGGTACAGCATTGATTTTAGAAACCCAGAGATAATGTTAATGAACCGGGAAATTGAACCAAAAAAATGATTGGACACCCAGTACACTTCTTTCTCCTTCAGCCTTTTTATAAGAGGGTCCAGGACCCTCAACAGAAACAACAGCTGGAAAGCGGACATTTTGCATCCTTTTGAACAATAGAGTACAGGTACGGCATTGATTTTAGAAACCCAGAGCTAATTTTTGGGAAACGTGAAATTGGCCAAAAAAACATGCTTGGACACCCAGTACAGGTCATTCTCCTTCAGCCTTTTTATAAGAGGGTCCAGCACCCTCAACAGAAACAACTGCAGGAAACACCACATATGCCATCCTTTTGCATAATAGAGTACAGGTATGGCATCCATTTTAGAAACCCGGAGAGAATTTTTAGGAACCGGGAGTTGGAAAAAGATGCTTGGACAACCAGTACACTTTGCTCTCCTTCACCCTTTTAATAAGATGGCCCACGAACCTCAACAGGCACAACAACATGAAACACCACATATGCCATCCTTTTGCACAATCGAGTACAGGTATGGCATTGATTTGAGGAACCCGGAGATAATTGAGAGGAACCGGGAACATTTAACAAAAAATGTGCTTGGACACCCATTACAGGTCGTTCTCCTTCAGCCTTTTTATACCATGGGCCACGACCCTCAACAGGCACAACAGCATGAAACACCACATATGCCACCCTTTTGCACAATAGAGTACAGGTATGGCATAGATGGAACCCGGAGATAATTTAGAGCAACCAAGAGACGGATAAAGATGCTTGGTCGGTCCTCCTCCTTCAAATTTGGGGCACTGCGCGTGCAATTTAATGGTCCACCAGATATGAGTGGTGTGTTAAGTTGTACTATTCTTAACAGTTTAATCACTGTTATGTGCCTTATTTTTTGCTTTGAGTTTTGTACCCACAGAGCAGCAGCAGAGGCCAGAAAAATTAGGCATGTACAAATGACTGAAAAATTGGGTATTGTTGTAGCCACTGCTGTAGCAGCGGCCAGAAAAATTGATGTTTGTAAAACATTTAGAAAGTGCCCTAAAAGCTTGCGGCTTGAACACTAGTTGTTGGCGGATAAGTCAAGCAAGTCATCCTGCATTATAAGAAAAAAAAAGCCAGCATGTGTACCAGTTGTAGCCCAAGCCAGCTCATCTCATCATCAGGCCTTTTTTACTCAAATGTATCGCCCAATGTCAGTCCCTTCAGGATCCATCCCTCATTCATTTTAATAAAGGTGAGATAGTCAAGGCTTTTTTGACCTAGGCGACTTCTCTTCCCAGTGACAAAACCTCCTGCAGCACTGAAGGTCCTTTCGGACAGGACACTTGAAGCGGGGCAGGCCAGAAGTTCCATTGCAAATTGGGATAGCTCAGGCCACAGGTCAAGCCTGCACACCCAGTGGTCAAGGGGTCCATCGCTCCTCGGAGTGTTGAGATCCGCAGTTAATGCTAGGTAGTCTGCTACCTGTCGGTTGAGTCTTTCTTTTAGGCTGGATCCCGAAAGGCTCTGGCGTTGCATGGGAGTTAAAAAGGTACGCATGTCCTCCATCAACAAGACGTCAGGAAAGCGTCCTGTCCTTGCTGCCGTGGTCGTGGGAGGAGGAGGATTACTTTCATCTCTTCCCCTGTTACATTCCCGTTGTGCTGTGACATCACCCTTATACGCTGTGTAAAGCATATTTTTTAATTTATTTTTAAAATGCTCCATCCTTTCTGACTTGCGTGAATTTGGTAACATTTCAGGCACTTTATGCTTATACCGGGGGTCTAGGAGCGTGGACACCCAGTACAGGTCGTTCTCCTTCAGCTTTTTTATACGAGGGTCCCTCAACAGGCACGACAGCATGAAAGAACCCATTTGCACAAGGTTGGATGCCGAGCTAATCATGTCCAGTTCCTCGTCCTCACTGATCTCACTGAGGGTATCTTCTTCCCCCCAGCCACGTACAACACCACGGGTACCAGAGAGGTGACAACAACGAGCACCCTGGGATGCCTGTTGTGCTCGGTCTTCCTCCTCCTCCTCAAAGCCACATTCCTCCTCTGACTCCTCTTCCTCACAATCCTCTTCCTGCGTTGTCGCAGGTCCAGCAAGCGATGCTGAAAAGGCTGTTTGTGGGGGTGATGGACACCACAACTCTTCATCTTCACGCTCATCTACGGCCTGATCCAGCACTCTTCGCAGGGCACACTCCAGGAAGAAAACAAATGGTATGATGTCGCTGATGGGGCCTTCGGTGCGACTGACAAGGTTTGTCACCTCCTCAAAAGGACGCATGAGCCTACAGGCATTGCGCATGAGCGTCCAGTAATTTGGCACAAAAAATCCCCAGCTCCCCAGAGGCTGTCCTAGCACCCCGGTCATACAAATACTCATTAACAGCTTTTTCTTGTTGGATCAGGCGGTCAAACATTAGGACTGTTGAATTCCACAGTGTCGGGCTGTCGCAAATCAAGCACCTCACTGGCAGGTTGTTTCGACGCTGGATATCGGACAAGTGCGCCATGGCCGTGTAGGAACGTCTAAAATGGCCACACACCTTCCTGGCCTGCTTCAGGACGTCCTGTAAGCCTGGGTACTTATGGACAAATCGTTGTACAATCAGATTACACACATGTGCCATGCACGGCACATGTGTCAACTTGCCCAATTTCAATGCCGCCACCAAATTACTTCCATTGTCAGAAACAACCTTGCCAATCTCCAGTTGGTGCGGAGTCAGCCACTGATGTGCGTTCAGGGCGGTCAGGAGTGCTGGTGCGGTGTGACTCTCCGCTTTCAGGCAAGTCAACCCCAAGATGGCGTGACACTGCTGTACCCGAGATGTGGAATAGTACCTGGGGAGCTGGGGGGGTGCCATTGATGTGGAGCAAGACGCAGAAGCAGAAGGGGACTCAGCCGAGGAAGAGGTTATGAAAGAGGTTATGGAAGAGGATGGAGTAGGAGGAGTAGAGGAGGTAGCAGCAGGCCTGCCTGCAAGTCGTGGCGGTGTCAACAACTCTTCTGCAGAGCCACGCATTCCATGCTTGTCAGACGTCAGCAGGTTTACCCAATGCGCAGTGTAGGTGATATACCTGCCCTGACTATGCTTTGCAGACCAGTAACCGTGGTCATATGGACCCTTACCCCAACGCTGTGTGCCAGACATGCCATAACTTCCTTTCAAACAACAGAGTACAGGTTTGGGATTGCCTTTTGTGAAAAGAAATTTATGCCAGGTACCTTCCACTGCGGTGTCCCAATAGATACAATTTTTTTGAAAGCATCAGATTCCACCAGCTTGTATGGTTAAAGCTGGCAGGCTAAGAGTTCAGACAAGCCAGCTGTCAGACGCCGGGCAATGGGGTGACTTTGAGAAATTGGCTTCTTACACTCAAACATGTCCTTGACAGACACCTGACTGTGGGCAGATGACCAGGAACTGCTTCGTAAGAGAGACTCAGTGGAGGATGGTTGAGAGGGGGCAAGGAGGACAGCAGTGGTTGACGTGGCTGAAGATGCTGGAGCAGGAGGAGGAGGGCGGCTTTCAGTTTGTGTGCTGCTTCTACTCATGTGTTCTTCCCATCGGCATTTGTGATGGGAGACCATGTGCCTTCGCAAAGCAGTTGTACCTAGGTGCGTGTTGGACTTCCCATGACTCAGTTTCTTTTGGCACAGGTTGCAAATGGCATCGCTGTTGTCAGAGGCAGACACACAAAAAAATGCCACACTGCTGAGCTCTGCGATGACGGCATTCTGGTGGTGGCAACAGCATGCGTTTATGGGCGTCGGCGTGCTGTCTGGCTGACCCTGGGTGCCGATGTATGCTGTCTGACTGTGCCACTAGCTCCTTGCGACGACCTTCCCCTGCTTCCACCTCGTCTTCTCCTCCTCCTCTCTGTCTCCCCATCTTAACTTTCCCCCTCTTCTTCTTCTCTTCTAGCAGGCACCCACGTGACATCCACCGACACATCATCATCAATCGCTTCACTTGCATCTGACACATCAAGAAAGGAAGCAGCAGCGGGTACAACATCATCATCATCATCATCACACCGTACCTTCATGTCTGTAATGCTGCCTGACTGAGACATATCACTGTTATCTACATCCTCTGTCAATGATGGTTGCGCATCACTCATTTCTTCAAACTGATGTGTCAATAACTCCTGTGATAGATCAAGTGAAGCGGCTGTGGTGCTAGTGTTGGTGGTGGCGACAGTCGGCGAGTTGCACTGGTCACTTGAGACGTGCCCAAAGCACAGCTGGACGTAGATGGTGCATCAAGGTTAGGAGGACTAGGAGCGGAAGCTGTAGAAGATTGGGTGTCCTGTGTTAGCCATTCAACTAGGTCCTCCTCAGAACTTTTCGCGTCCCCCTGGCACCCGGCGTCTGAACAATGTGCATATTTGTAGGGTCTAAAGGAATCACAGCACCACGACCACAACGGAACCTGCCTCTGCCTGTCATTTTTTTTTTTTTTATTTATTTTATTTTTCCATTTTACACAAGAACAAGAAAAATAAAAATATAATTTCAACAATCATGGTACATTCTCAAGTCCTCGCATATACATACTGCTCAAAGATACAATAATTAAAACAAATATACTACTAACCTATTTCAGTGCTCTATAGGTTGCTCGTTTCACATAGAGCCATTGTCGTTCAATTATCCAAATCAAACTACTTTATGCTAAAAATTTTCCATATGGTCTCACCTATTTCGGTCGACTCCCTCCTCAGCAAGCCTCCTCAGGTCCTACCCGGCCTCCATGTCAATCACCCAACCAAATGTTTCCCTTTGTATTTAGGTATAGCTCTAGGATCCTCATTTTGACATTCTACCTCATGGTGTATTGTAGATCTCTTCCCAGAGAAATCTGGCATCCAGGAAGAAGGGCATTTTGTTTCGTTTTAGGAAACCATATTCCTCTAAGCTAATAAGCTCTGTTGTTCGTGCTATCCAAGCCTCTATTGTCGGGGCTGTAGGAGTCTTCCATGCTCTAGCGATCACTGATCGTGCCGCGTTTAGCCCTATTTGTATTAAGAGGGATCTCAACTTACACTTAATATTTGTGTTATCGTTTAATAATGCTGTTCTGGGGTTAAGTTGGAGTGTCACTCCCGCTACCTTCTGTAATTTAGATTCTACCTCTTTCCAAAAGTTTTGTATTCGGGGACAGTCCCACCAGATGTGTATCAGGCTGCCTTGTTCACCATACCCCCTCCAACATTGCCTGTCATTTTTTTTAAAATGGACACTTACAATACTATTACACAAATTATGAGTGGTGGCACTGGGCAAGTGGGCACAGTATACGCTGTGAGACTGACAAAAAAAAAAAGACTGATGTTTCAAAGTCAAAAATGTTTATTTTTTAAATATTAGAAGTACTGTGACAACAAATATGATTGTTGGCACTAGTTGGCAAATGGGCCTGTCTGGCACACACGCTGGGATTAAGGCAACTGCAATTAGATTAAACTAGCTGAGTCATGCTTCTTAGTCCAAAAATTGTTTTTTACCAAAAATTGACAATACTGTTAGAACAAATATGATTGGTGGCACTAGTTGGAAACGGCAAGTGGGCCTGGCACACACACTGGCAGGCAGGCAATTGCAATTCAATGGCACTAGGAGACTGAAGATTCACAGCCAAAAAAGTTATGATTTAATTTTTTTTCAATACTGTTACAAGAAATATGATTGGTGGCAGTAGTTGGCTAGTGGGCCTGGCACACAGGCTGGCAGGCAGGAGGAAACTGCAATTCAATGGCACGAGCAAACTGATGATTCACAATCTAACAATTTTTAATTTTAAATATTAACAATACTGTTACAACAAATATGATTGGTGTAACTAGTTGGCAAGTGGGCCTGGCACACAGGCTGGCAGGCAGGAGGAAACTGCAACTCAATGGCACTAGTAGACTGCAGATTCACAGTCAAAAAAGTGATGATTTACAATTTTTTAAATACTGTTACAAGAAATATGATAGGCGGCACTAATTGGCTAATGGGCCTGGCACACAGGCTGGCAGGCAGGAGGAAAGTGCAATTCAATGGCACGAGCAAACTGATGATTCACAATCTAACAATTTTTAATTTTAAATATTAACAATACTGTTACAACAAATATGATTGGTGTAACTAGTTGGCAAGTGGGCCTGGCACACAGGCTGGCAGGCAGGAGGAAACTGCAATTCAATGTCACTAGGAGACTGAAGATTCGCAGTCAAAAAAGTTATAATTTACAATTTTTTCAATACTGTTACAAGAAATATGATAGGTGGCACTAATTGGCTAGTGGGCCTGGCACACAGGCTGGCAGACAGGAGGAAAGTGCAATTCAATGGCACAAGCAAACTGATGATTCACAATCTAACAATTTTTAATTTTAAATATTAACAATACTGTTACAACAATTATGATTGGTGTAACTAGTTGGCAAGTCAGCCTGGCACACAGGCTGGCAGGCAGGAGGAAACTGCAATTCAATGGCACTAGGAGACTGAAGATTCGCAGTCAAAAAAGTGATGATTTACAATTTTTTAAATACTGTTACAAGAAATATGATTGGTGGCACTAATTGGCTAGTGGGCCTGGCACACAGGCTGGCAGGCAGGAGGAAAGTGAAATTCAATGGCACAAGCAAACTGATGATTCACAATCTAACAATTTTTAATTTTAAATATTAACAATACTGTTACAACAATTATGATTGGTGTAACTAGTTGACAAGTCGGCCTGGGACACAGGCTGGCAGGCAGGAGGAAACTGCAATTCAATGGCACTAGGAGACTGAAGATTCACAGTCCAAAAAGTTATGATTTAAAAAATTTTAAATACACTTACAAGAAATATGATTGTTGGCACTAGTTGGCTAGTGGGCCTGGCACACAGGCTGGCAGGCAGGAGGAAACTGCAATTCAATGGCACGAGCAAACTGATGATTCACAATCTAACAATTTTTTATTTTAAATATTAACAATACTATTACAACAAATATGATTGGTGTAACTAGTTGGCAAGTCGGCCTGGCACACAGGCTGGCAGGCAGGAGGAAATTGCAATTCAATGGCACTAGGAGAGTGAAGATTCACAGTCAAAAAATTGATGATTTACAATTTTTTCAATACTGTTACAAGAAATATGATAGGTGGCACTAATTGGCTAATGGGCCTGGCACACAGGCTGGCAGGCAGGAGGAAAGTGCAATTCAATGGCACGAGCAAACTGATGATTCACAATCTAACAATTTTTAATTTTAAATATTAACAATACTATTACAACAAATATGATTGGTGTAACTAGTTGGCAAGTCGGCCTGGCACACAGGCTGGCAGGCAGGAGGAAATTGCAATTCAATGGCACTAGGAGAGTGAAGATTCACAGTCAAAAAATTGATGATTTACAATTTTTTCAATACTGTTACAAGAAATATGATAGGTGGCACTAATTGGCAAGTGGGCCTGGCACACAGGCTGGCAGGCAGGAGGTAACTGCAATTCAATGGCACTAGTAGACTGCAGATTCACAGTCAAAAAAGTTATGTTTAAATTTTTTTTCAATACAGTCACAAGAAATATGATTGTTGGCACTAGTTCGCTAGTGGGCCTGGCACACACGCTGGCAGGCAGGAGGAAACTGCAATTCAATGACACTAGCAAACTGATGATTCACAATCTAAGAATTTTTTATTTTAAATATTAACAATACTGTTACAACAAATATGATTGGTGTAACTAGTTGGCAAGTGGGCCTGGCACACAGGCTGGCAGGCAGGAGGAAACTGCAATTCAATGGCACTAGGAGACTGAAGATTCGCAGTCAAAAAAGTGATGATTTACAATTTTTTAAATACTGTTACAAGAAATATGATTGGTGGCACTAATTGGCTAGTGAGCCTGGCACACAGGCTGGCAGGCAGGAAGAAAGTGCAATTCAATGGCACGAGCAAACTGATGATTCACAATCTAACAATTTTTAATTTTAAATCTTAACAATACTGTTACAACAACTATGATTGGTGTAACTAGTTGGCAAGTGGACCTGGCACACAGGCTGGCACTAGTGGTGGCAGGCTGGCCTGTGAACTAATATTAAATAACACTTGAAGAGTGATGTAAAAGTTTTTTTTACAACATTTAATGTTACGTTACAAAATATAGGAGTGGTGGACTGGCACTGAGGATGGAAGTAGGCACAGTATATGCTGGCAGCCTGACACACAGGCTGGCACTAATGGCAGCCTGGCAACTAAAATTTAATAACACTAGAAGAGGACTGATGTTAAAAAAATGTTTACATAAAATTTACACTAATGTTGTTACACCAGATAGAAGTGGTGGAATTTTTTTTTTTAATTTGTATAACACTATATAATGTGGGCCAGAAACACACAGGCCTGGTGGAAAAAGAAATTAAAATACACTAGCAAAATTATTTAAATTTTTTTTTTAACTTTAAAATAATGTAAAGCAGATATGAGTCGTGGCTGGTAGGTAGGTCAGCAATTTACCACAGTATGCTGTGTAAGTGAGAAACACACAGGCCTGATAGAAAATTAAATTAGATTACACTAGCAAAATAATTTAAAAGTTTTTCTTTTAAATTTAAAATAATGTTAAGCCGATATGAGCAGTGGCACTGGCTGGCTGCTACGTAGGGCAGCAATTAACAACAGTATGCTCTGTAAGTCAGATACACACAGGCCTGATAGAAAATAAAATTAGATTACACTAGCAAAATGATTTAAAGATTTTTTTGGGGGAATTTAAAAAAAGGTTAAACACATATGAGTCGTGGCTGATAGACTAGGGAGGGCAGCAATTAAACACAGTATGCTCTGTAAGTCAGCAAAACACACAAGCCTGATAGAAAATGAAATTAGATTACACTAGCAAAATGATTTAAAAAAATTTTTAAATTTAAAATAAGGTTAAGCAGATATGAGTGGTGGCTGGCACAGAGTAATTAACCAAAAGACTGAAAAAAACTGGAAGTTTATGCTGTGTGAGCCTGACAGACACAGGCCTGTTAGAAAATGAAATTAGATTACACTAGCAAAATGATTTGACATTTTTTTTTTTAATTTAAAATAATGTTATAAGCGAATATGAGTGGTGGCTGGCACAGAGCAATGAACCAGAGTATATGCTGTGTGACACAGGCCTGATAGAAAATGAAAATAAATTACACTAGCAAAATAATTTCATATTTTTGTTGGTTAAATTTAAACTAATGTTGTTAGGCAGATATCAGTGGTGGCACTAATCACAGCATATGCTGTGAGCCTCGCACACAGGCTGAAAGCCAGGCAAATGAAAATAAAAATACAAAAAAAACCCAAAAAAACGACTGAAGTTATAGCCCTAAAAAGGGCTTTTTGGGGTGCTGTCCTTGCAGCAGAGATGAGAAGAGTCCTTCAGGACTGTAGTGGACACTAAATACACTAGCCTAGCTATCTATTTCCCTATAATATCAGCAGACTCAACACAAAAGGTCCTCTCTCTAACAAAGCAAAATCGTTATGAGTCTAAAATGGCTGCTGCCAAGAAGCTGGGAGGGTCTGTGAGGGAGTGTCTGATGCTGATTGGCTCTAATGTGTCAGAAGGCTGTGACATACAGGGTCAAAGTTTCCTCAATGATGACACATAGGGGGCGGATCGAACATCGCATATGTTCGCCCGTAGCGGCGAACGCGAACAAGCTAAATTTGCGGTGAACTGTTCGCAGGCGAACAGTTCGCGACATCACTAATGATGACTACTAAATACACAAACAATGTCTATTAGGAAGCTAGGACCGCCCCAAAGCAGGGTTTAAAAGGATTTCCAAAGCCAATATTCCGTATCAGGCTTGAGAAAGGCTCCACAGAGCTGAAACGCGTTGCCGCTACGGTATTGGCTGTTTTTTCTGGTGATGTCATCCCGCATTTGTGGGCGTGCAAATAGGACTGCATGGCTTTGAGGACGCACAGTGTGAGGAGCTCTACACGGTTCTCTAAAGGATCGTACACTTTCCGGTTCAAGCAGCCGATCTCATCTTTCCAAAATAAAGGTATTAAATCCGGACAACACAATCTTGCAGATTGACAACAAAGGTACATAAAGTGTAATAAACAGTAACTGTGGACATAATATCGAAATAAAAAGGATTACAAAGACAGCATATGTCCAAATAAAAGTAATAGGCCTAGCTTTAGAGTTTGGCGGTAGCCGTGAAAACCAGCGTTAGAGGCTCCTAACGCTGGTTTTAGGCTACCGCCGGTATTTGGAGTCAGTCAGGAAAGGGTCTAACGCTCACTTTTCAGCCGCGACTTTTCCATACCGCAGATCCCCTTACGTCAATTGCGTATCCTATCTTTTCAATGGGGTCTTTCTAACTCCGGTATTTAGAGTCGTGGCTGAAGTGAGCGTTAGAATTCTAATGACAAAACTCCAGCCGCAGAAAAAAGTCAGTAGTTAAGAGCTTTCTGGGCTAACGCCAGTTTATAAAGCTCTTAACTACTGTGCTCTAAAGTACACTAACACCCATAAACTACCTATGTACCCCTAAACCGAGGTCCCCCCACATCGCCGCCACTCGATTAAATTTTTTTAACCCCTAATCTGCCGACCGCCACCTACGTTATCCTTATGTACCCCTAATCTGCTGCCCCTAACACCGCCGACCCCTATATTATATTTATTAACCCCTAATCTGCCCCCCACAATGTCGCCTCCACCTGCCTACACTTATTAACCCCTAATCTGCCGAGCGGACTGCACCGCTATTATAATAAAGTTATTAACCCCTAATCCTCCTCACTAACCCTATAATAAATAGTATTAACCCCTAATCTGCCCTCCCTAACATCGCCGACACCTAACTTCAAACATTAACCCCTAATCTGCCGACTGGAGCTCAACGCTATTCTAAAAAATGTATTAACCCCTAAAGCTAAGTCTAACCCTAACACTAACACCCCCCTAAATTAAATATAATTTAAATCTAACAAAATAAATTAACTCTTATTAAATAAATTATTCCTATTTAAAGCTAAATACTTACCTGTAAAATAAACCCTAATATAGCTACAATATAAATTCTAATTATATTACAGCTATTTTAGGATTTATATTTATTTTACAGGTAACTTTGTATTTATTTTAACCAGGTACAATAGCTATTAAATAGTTAAGAACTATTTAATAGCTAAAATAGTTAAAATAATTACAAAATTACCTGTAAAATAAATCCTAACCTAAGTTACAATTAAACCTAACACTAGATTATCAATAAATTAATTAAATACAATACCTTAAATTATCTACAATTAAACCTAACACTACACTATCAATAAATTATTTAAATACAATATCTACAAATACAATTAAATAAACTAACTAAAGTACAAAAAATAAAAAAAAACTAAGTTACAAAAAATTAAAAAATATTTACAAACATTAGAAAAATATTACAACAATTTTAAACTAATTACACCTACTCTAAGCCCCCTAATAAAATAACAAAGCCCCCCAAAATAAAAAAATGCCCTACCCTATTCTAAATTACAAAAGTTCAAAGCTCTTTTACCTTACCAGCCCTGAACAGGGCCCTTTGCGGGGCATGCCCCAAGAAATTCAGCTCTTTTGCCTGTAAAAAAACACATACAATACCCCCCCCCCAACATTACAACCCACCACCCACATACCCCTAATCTAACCCAAACCCCCCTTAAATAAACCTAACACTAAGCCCCTAAAGATCTTCCTACCTTATCTTCACCTCACCGGGTATCACCGATGCGTCCTGGCTCCAAAATCTTCATCCAAGCCCAAGCGGGGGCTAGACATCCATCATCCGACGGCTGAAGAAGTCCAGAAGAGGGTCCAAAGTCTTCATCCTATACGGGAAGAAGAGTAGATCCGGACCGGCAACCATCTTCTTCCAAGCGGCATCTTCTATCTTCATCCGATGAGGACCGGCTCCATCGTGAAGACCTCCAGCACGGACCCATCTTCTTGCGACGACGTCCAACTGAAGAATGACGGTTCCTTTAAGGAACGTCATCCAAGATGGCGTCCCTCTAATTCCGATTGGCTGATAGGATTCTATCAGCCAATCGGAATTAAGGTAGGAAAATTCTGATTGGCTGATGGAATCAGCCAATCAGAATCAAGTTCAATCCGATTGGCTGATCCGATCAGCCAATCAGATTGAGCTTGCATTCTATTGGCTGTTCCGATCAGCCAATAGAATGCGAGCTCAATCTGAATGGCTGATCGTTTGAAGTTAGGTGTCGGCGATGTTAGGGAGGGCAGATTAGGGGTTAATACTATTTATTATAGGGTTAGTGAGGCGGATTAGGGGTTAATAACTTTATTATAATAGTGGTGCGGTCCGCTCGGCAGATTAGGGGTTACTAAGTGTAGGCAGGTGAAGGCGACGTTGTGGGGGGCAGATTAGGGGTTAATAAATATAATATAGGGGTCGGCGGTGTTAGGGGCAGCAGATTAGGGGTACATAGGGATAATGTAAGTAGCGGCGGTTTACGGAGCGGCAGATTAGGGGTTAAAAATAATATGCAGGGGTCAGCGATAGCGGGTGCGGCAGAATAGGGGTTAATAAGTGTAAGGTTAGGGGTGTTTAGACTCGGGGTACATGTTAGGGTGTTAGGTGCAGACGTAGGAAGTGTTTCCCCATAGACAACAATGGGGCTGCGTAAGGAGCTGAACGCGGCTTTTTTACAGGTGTTAGGTTTTTTTCAGCTCAAACAGCCCCATTGTTTTCTATGGGGGAATCGTGCACGAGCACGTTTTTGAGGCTGGCCGTGTTCGTAAGCAACTCTGGTATCGAGAGTTGAAGTTGCGTTAAATATGCTCTACGCTCCTTTTTTGGAGCCTAACGCAGCCATTCTGTGAACTCTCAACACCAGAGTTATTTAAAAGGTGCGGCCAGAAAAAAGCCAGCGTTAGCTACGCGGGTCGTTACCGACAAAACTCTAAATCTAGCCGATCAGGAGTCTTTGGGACTGTATCTTGTTTTTTAAGCTTTTCAAACAAGCTTTTAGATTAAGTACCGTTTTTTAAGATTTTTAAGAAGTTGTCACATTTCCCCACAAGGGAGACAGTAGGGATTGGACAATCTGTGTAAAAAATTATATCTAGATATAAAAGCATATTAGATTATTAGATCTAGGTATGAAGGTATGAAGATCTTCAGGGGCTTAGTGTTAGGTTTATTTAAGGGGGGTTTTGGGTTAGATTAGGGGTATGTGGGTGGTGGGTTGTAATGTTGGGGGGGTATTGTATGTTTTTTTTTTACAGGCAAAAGAGCTGAATTTCTTGGGGCATGCCCCGCAAAGGGCCCTGTTCAGGGCTGGTAAGGTAAAAGAGCTTTGAACTTTTTTAATTTAGAATAGGGTAGGGCATTTTTTTTTGGGTGGCTTTGTTATTTTATTAGGGGGCTTAGAGTACGTGTAATTAGTTTAAAATTGTTGTAATATTTTTCTAATGTTTGTAAATATTTTTTTATTTTTTGTAACTTAGTTCTTTTTTATTTTTTGTACTTTAGTTAGTTTATTTCATTGTATTTATTTGTAGATATTGTATTTAAATAATTTATTGATAGTGTAGTGTTAGGTTTAATTGTAGATAATTGTAGGTATTGTATTTAATTAATTTATTGATAGTGTAGTGTTAGGTTTAATTGTAGATAATTGTAGGTAGTTTATTTAATTAATTTATTGATAGTGTAGTGTTAGGTTTAATTGTAACTTAGGTTAGGATTTATTTTACAGGTAATTTTGTAATTATTTTAACTATTTTAGCTATTAAATAGTTCTTAACTATTTAATAGCTATTGTACCTGGTTAAAATAAATACAAAGGGGGGCGGAGCTAGCCGTCATAGAGAGAAGCTGTGCCTGGTTAGAGCTCCTGCATAAAAAGCAAATAAAACCCTTTTAAACCTAATATTATTGCCAGCAAGCAGCAATATTTACTAGCTGACCGCAGCAGGACATGGGCTTCGTTGATATCTGGCCTGTCATATGCTCCAGAGCCGACCGCAGACATATGGTGCAGGTACTTCCAGAGCTTATTTAGGAAAGACCGCGGTTGCGGCCTGTATTGGATCCGGAGAAGCTACTGAGATTTGGGGAGGACCCGGGAGCGCTATAACAGACTGCGGCCAGAGAAGTTTGTTGCAGCCTAGCTGCGAAGTGACAGGATCATGGCGGAAGCCTGCAACGCTATCCTAGACCTGTTTGAACAATACAATCACAAACTTCTGAGCAGGATGGATCAACTTGTTTTAGCCGTTACCCGCCGGGATGCGGAGGAAGATAACACTGTGACCTACCAACCTGCGGTGGTGGCACCCGATATACACGTGGGTGTTAACCAGGAGTTTCCATCTTGCTATCTTTCGTCAGAGGAGGTAGCAGTTCAGAGAGGTGCCGCTGCTGTGGTCACTGAATTGATTGGAGAAGAGCCTGTGGCTAAGTCTGTGCAGGTGGTGGCAGCCCCAGAAGAAAACTATCGTAGCAGGTGGGCCCTTTCTCTCCATCCTCCAGAACTACAGTGCTGCCACTCTACAGTGCAGCTGTTTGGACTATTGCTATGGTGGCATGTTTCCCGAGGTCCTCGAACAGGCATAGGTTAAATGAGGGACTGTGTCTTTGAGGATATGCTGGTGTCTACGGATCTGCTGTGGTCACAATATGCCTTCTAGGTTTATATTGCTATTCTCCCGAATTACCTTTTGTTCTAAATTAACACTTGCTGCGGCTCTCTATGAAGGCCCTGGGCCTGACATACGATCCTGCTCTATGGCCTTCTTCACGGACTCAAGCTATATGTTTTAATGGTTGGGGACTTTTTGACATATATACCTACTAACCCAACTAGGGTTGCTTCTGTGACAATACTCATGGACTCATGTAAAAGAACTGCTCCCTATTTTCTATGTTATGTCCCCTGCTTGACACCCTACGGTAACACAAGGGAGAGCTACCTTTTGCCATATGTATTGTATTCCCTGCTGTATTATATTTCTTTCTGTTTTTTTATGTATACTGCTCAGAGACCAGACTAGCACAAATCTATTGGGGTATTGTCTCATCAACAGGCAATATATGCTAGAGTCTGTTTGTCCGGGAACTTCAGCAGTGGGTTATATATTCTGCAAGTAACTTTTGAATGCATATATACTTTTAAGCTATCAGTATTATAATTTAGGGGCTGCTTCACCTGCAAAGGTCAGATGACACCTCATGAACCTGATATGAGATACCACCGAGTATAATAGGGTCTGTTTGGTTCTCTCAGCTAGATACAGCGCTAGCTATTAATATTGTAGTGATGTAAGTGAACTTAACTGGGATTTCTCACTAATAGTTGTAAATAGCGCGTAAACATAATGCATTCAGCTCCCACCTCTCAAGACTGTGAATCTCCGTTAACTACTTCCCTACACTCAGTTTTCACTGTTGTTAAGTTACCTCATTAAATATCTATGTTTTCAAACGTAGTTTGAGCACATTACACACTACTTAGCTTTCACACGGGTTTGATGCAGTCATTTAGGCTAGACCTTAAAGTTGTTAGATGTGCACAATAACAATACAGCATACTATTTGCGGCCTACCTCCGCCCCTCAACCCCCCCCCCCCCCTGTGCGGTTAGGGATGATTTCTTTCTTCCCCGCATATCTTCTGACAGAGTTAGGTAGTCTCTGTCCAACCCGCAGAGTCATGACTTAGTTTTTTTCTGTATTTCATAGAATGGCTCTCAGGGTTTCAAAACGGGTAATTCATCCTTGTTATAACTCCCTGCTTCCCTGTAGTCTATTTAAGATAATAGTCCTAATCATCCATACGTTTTAATACAGGTTCAGTGTTAACCGATGTTAAATTCAGAATAGAAATTGAAGTCTGTTTTATTTGAAAGTTGTATATTTAACCCAGAATTTGTATCACTCCATATACACTGAAACTGTGATTTGTACTGTTATCTCTACCAACATGTCCTCAAAGGCTTGTTTAATTTCTGGTCCCTTGATTGGACCTGTTAACCTGAGGACTTTGCAAATCTATTAGTCTCAAAAAATGAGGTGTTTAGATGTCATGTCATGTCAGTAGAATGTATCTTATGTAATTTTACCTTTTGATGAGACTGTTATGAACCTGCTATTTTAACCTCAATAAAAAAATATTAAAACAAAAAAAAAAAAAAAATAAATACAAAGTTGCCTGTAAAATAAATATTAATCCTAAAATAGCTATAATATAATTATAATTTATGTTGTAGCTATATTAGGGTTTATTTTACAGGTAAGTATTTAGCTTTAAATAGGAATAATTTATTTAATAAGAGTTAATTTATTTTGTTAGAATAAAATTATATTTAATTTAGGGGGGTGTTAGGGTTAGGGTTAAAATTAGCTTTAGGGGTTAAAAAATTTATTAGAGTAGCAGTGAGCTCCAATCGGCAGATTAGGGGTTAATACTTGAAGTTAGGTGTCGGCGATGTTAGGGAGGGCAGATTAGGGGTTAATACTATTTATTATAGGGTTATTGAGGCGGATTAGGGGTTAATAACTTTATTATAGTAGCGGTGAGATCCGCTCGGCAGATTAGGGGTTAATAAGTGTAGGCAGGTGGAGGCGACGTTGAGGGGGGCAGGTTAGGGGTTAATAAATATAATATAGGGGTCGGCGGTGTTAGGGGCAGCAGATTAGGGGTACATAGCAATAATGTAGCTGGCGGCGGCGTGCGGACTGCAGATTAGGGGTTAATAAGTGTAGGTAGCTGGCGGCGACGTTGTGGGGGGCAGATTAGGGGTTAATAAATATAATATAGGGGTCGGCGGTGTTAGGGGCAGCAGATTAGGGGTACATAAGGATAACGTAGGTGGCGGTCGGCAGATTAGGGGTTAAAAAAAATTAATCGAGTGTCGGCGACGTGGGGGGGCCTCGGTTTAGGGGTACATAGGTAGTTTGTGGGTGTTAGTGTACTTTAGAGCACAGTAGTTAAGAGCTTTATGAACCGGCGTTAGCCCAGAAAGCTCTTAACTACTGACTTTTTTCTGCGGCTGGAGTTTTGTCGTTAGAATTCTAACGCTCACTTCAGCCACGACTCTAAATACCGGAGTTAGAAAGATCCCATTGAAAAGATAGGATACGCAATTGACGTAAGGGGATCTGCGGTATGGAAAAGTCGCGGCTGAAAAGTGAGCGTTAGACCCTTTCCTGACTGACTCCAAATACCGGCGGTAGCCTAAAACCAGCGTTAGGAGCCTCTAACACTGGTTTTCACGGCTACCGCCAAACTCTAAATCTAGGCCTATGTTATTTTAAATATCTGTTGCTCATTAATTCAACACGTTCGTTTATATTGCCTAATCCTTGTGTATCATATTCTTTTGCATTTTGCACCCTATACCGCAGTTGGTCTATATGCTTTGCTAATTTTCATACTTCTTATAATGAAATACCAAAAATATATATATTAGAGACTACTCATATAGATTTATATATATTTCATATTTTAAATTTTAAGCCATTATAACTAGCATTTTGGCGCTTCACATTGTTTGTTCTTTTTTCCTAAATTTTGTATTTTAGACTGGTTTTGGATTGCCAGTCATTAGATGTGAAGCTTAATTTAAAGTTAAAAAAAATGTTTTCAGCGCAAGGTGTTTTTTGTTCTCTCTTCTCTCAATATCATGACTGTGGCCTACATCAACCATCAGGGAGGCACACAGAGCTTTCTGGAGATGACGGAGGAGTCCCAAATCCTACAGTGGGCAGAGAGACATCAATGTCAAGTCTCAGCTATCCACATTCCAGGTGTGGAGAATTTGGAAACGGATTTCATGAGCAGGCAGTGAAGAGTCTGGTCTCGGAATCAGGAGGTTTTTCTGGAGATATCCCGCAAAAGGGGTATTCCGGATATAGACCTGATGACTTCCTGCTTCAATACCAAGCTCCTGAGGTACGGAGAGAGTCCAGAAAACCTCAAGTGGAATTGGTAGATGCTCTAGCAGTTCCATAGAACTTCAGTCTGGTTTATCTGTTCCCTCTGATTGTTCTTCTGCCCTGGGTGGTTGCCCGGATTAAACAGGACAGAATTGCAATTATTCTGATAGTGCCTGTGTAGCCACGCAGGACCTGGTATGCAAATCTTGTGAGATTGTCGACTGCTCCGTCTTGGTAGTTGCCTCTTCATCAGGATCTATTGACTCAAGGAACATTCCTTTACCAAAATCTAGATACTCTGAGGCTGACTGCCTGGAGATTGAATGGTTGATTTTGTCTCAGAGAGACTTCTCTGAGAATGTGATGGATACTATTCAGGCTTACAAGCCGGTCACCAGACACATCTACTACAAGGTCTGAAGAGCGCATATCCTTTAGTTTCTCCAGGAGGGTCTGGAGAAAGACCAGTTCTATCAAGGGTCTGATGTCTGCCCTTTCGGTTTTGTTTCACAAAAAGTTGGCTAGTTTGCCAGATGTTCAGAAGTTTGTTCAGGTTTTGGCTCACATTAAACCTGTTTTCAAACCTGTTGCTCCTCCATGGAGTTTACATTTAGTTCTTAAGATTCTTCAGAGAACTCCATTCGAGCTTCTGCATTCTGTTGATATCAAGTTGCTCACTTGAAAGGTGGTATTCTTATTGGCTGTTTCCTCTGCTCGCAGTGTCAGAGCTTCCAGCTTTGATGGGTGATTCGTCCGGATAAGGCTGTGTTGAGGACTCAACTGGGCTTCTTACCTAAGGTGGTGAATACTTGTAACATCAATCAAGAGATTGTGGTCCCTTCTCTTTGTCCCAACCCGTCTTCCTATAAGGAGAGACTGTTGCACAATTTGGGTGTGGTCAAAGGGTTGAAATTCTACCTTCACGCTACTAAGGAGTTTTGTAAATCTTCTTCCTTGTTCATTATGTATACTGGTAAACGCAAGGGGAAAAAGGCTTCAGCTGTTACTATTTCCTTTTGGTTAAGAAGTTTGATCAGTACGGCCTTCCGGTTAAGCTGGCCAGGAGCCACCCTCGAGAATCACGTTCCATTGTACTTGAGCAGTGTCTACTACTTGGGCCTTCCAAATTAGGTGTCAGTTGAGCAAATCTGTGAGGCTGCAACATGGTCCTCTTTACATTCCAAAAAAGTTAGCTATAGAAACTAACAGAAAAAAGATACTAGGTAAGCACTCAAATGACCCCCAATTTACTGGAGTTGGAAAAAGAATCACACAAATTAAAACATAAATCTTTATTAGAATTTATTTAAAATATGGGTTAGTTAAAACTAAAATGCTGGTCTGGTATTCCCAGTACAGGAACTGGATATTATGTTTGAGAACCAATTATTATAATACTGTCTATTGGCAGATTGGAGGACCCACGGCTAGGATTGTCAGTCACTTGTAAATTTAAATTAGGGTCAGTGGAGTGAAATTAAAGTAGTGTATACTCTCTACAAAAGCAGAAAAGCAGCACTCATTCATTCCTTATGCAGCATGATTATTGATGTGATTCATCACAGAAAAAGCGTGATATTAGCTACGTGTATTCAAAGCATAGGTAAAGTGAGGCAATAGAGAAAAAAAAATGTGAAATTACAAAATTATTATTGTAGCATATGATTGGCTACATATCATTTGTCATAATATAGTGTTATATGGTTAACACTATAATACCTTTCAAGCACACTTCAGCCTGTATTAGTAGTGAGAGAATACCCCTCTGTAAGCTGGATAAAGTAATAAATTTACACAATCCACCTTGGTAAAATACTTTGTGGTAATAATCCTAACAGTTATCACTGTATGTCTACAATCAACATGGGGTTAATATTGTATTAACCATCACCTACTGGTGAACTTATCGATCAAACTAACTGTACTTTATAAAAAGTAAATAATTAATGCTGAAGATTGACAGTAATACTGCCTTTAACATAACTATTTCAGTAGTTTTAGCTTCAATCAGTAATATTTATAAAGTAATGTTTTAAACAGTACATATCATATTGGTGTGTTCATGTATGTTGCAAAGGATTACTGATAGTATAATAGAATTATTACTGGTACGTTAGTAAATATGATTGAGAGTATCCACTAGATTAATTGTAGCTGGTAACTGTCCTTAATAGGATTCCTCGATATATGTAGATGGAAATTGCAGGACTTAATAGTGCTTGGTGTAAACTTTGTAAAGACATAGAATAGCTTGACTGACCCACTGGTAGACCCTAATTGGTAATCAAACTTATTGGAGTGCAACAGATAAAACAGTTATATTGTCTTCCACTTCAGAGGCTAACATTCAGCCTGTATGAAAATTGTATATCAGCTGTAATTCTATCATGCCCCTGAATACCTTGTGACATGTGTTACATAGCCTGTGGTTCGTTAGACTGAATGATACTTAGTATCCTTACAGTGTTAATGTATTTGGAACTCTGCCAATTCTGCCGTAAATTCACATTATGTGTCAAAATCAAGATATATCTAGTGCTATGTTCGCTGCTCTTGGCAGTCTCAAATTACTTAGTAAACAGACTAGATTATCAGAGAACCCCTCAGTATCAGATTCCCTGTAAGTCTCTTACAGCGTCTGAGTAGTGTGAAACGCTGCCGGTTGTAACACTCATTCATATGTAGTGTTAATAGCTAAACATACTAAATCCTCTGCCCTGCTGCTTCATAGCAGCTTTTATTCAAATATTAAATAGTTAAATACCTATATTAGCAAAGGACTTGAGGTATGGCTTAGCAATGAGTGTTGGCGATTCTGTAGCGTTATTATATACAGATCGCTGCCATTTTGGACACACTATGTTCTATGATATAATTTGCTCGAGCTTTCAATGCTGTATTATTTGCTTAATTTCAATGCAGTCTCGAGTAAACTAATAAGATATTGGTTACATCAGTTAAACTAAATAGGTTCCAGTTTAAAGAATTATTCCCAGCAAGTATTATTAAAAACTATGCTGAGCTCCCATGAGCTCCCCCTTCCTCCCTTGACATGTTTCGCCGGGAGGAAGGGGGCGCTAGCAACACTACATATGAACTTACAGGGAATCTGATACTGAGGGGTTCTCTGATAATCTAGTCTGTTTACTAAGTAATTTGAGACTGCCAAGAGCAGCGAACATAGCACTAGATATATCTTGATTTTGACACATAATGTGAATTTACGGCAGAATTGGCAGAGTTCCAAATACATTAACACTGTAAGGATACTAAGTATCATTCAGTCTAACGAACCACAGGCTATGTAACACATGTCACAAGGTATTCAGGGGCATGATAGAATTACAGCTGATATACAATTTTCATACAGGCTGAATGTTAGCCTCTGAAGTGGAAGACAATATAACTGTTTTATCTGTTGCGCTCCAATAAGTTTGATTACCAATTAGGGTCTACCAGTGGGTCAGTCAAGCTATTCTATGTCTTTACAAAGTTTACACCAAGCACTATTAAGTCCTGCAATTTCCATCTACATATATCGAGGAATCCTATTAAGGACAGTTACCAGCTACAATTAATCTAGTGGATACTCTCAATCATATTTACTAACGTACCAGTAATAATTCTATTATACTATCAGTAATCCTTTGCAACATACATGAACACACCAATATGATATGTACTGTTTAAAACATTACTTTATAAATATTACTGATTGAAGCTAAAACTACTGAAATAGTTATGTTAAAAGCAGTATTACTGTCAATCTTCAGCATTATTTACTTTTTATAAAGTACAGTTAGTTTGATTGATAAGTTCACCAGTAGGTGATGGTTACTACAATATTAACCCCATGTTGATTGTAGACATACAGTGATAACTGTTAGGATTATTACCACAAAGTATTTTACCAAGGTGGATTGTGTAAATTTATTGCTTTATCCAGCTTACAGAGGGGTATTCTCTCACTACTAATACAGGCTGAAGTGTGCTTGAAAGGTATTATAGTGTTAACCATATAACACTATATTATGACAAATGATATGTAGCCAATCATATGCTACAATAATAATTTTGTAATTTCACATTTTTTTTTCTCTATTGCCTCACTTTACCTATGCTTTGAATACACGTAGCTAATATCATGCTTTTTCTGTGATGAATCACATCAATAATCATGCTGCATAAGGAATGAATGAGTGCTGCTTTTGTAGAGAGTATACACTACTTTAATTTCACTCCACTGACCCTAATTTAAATTTACAAGTGACTGACAATCCTAGCCGTGGCCGGGTCCTCCAATCTGCCAATAGACAGTATTATAATAATTGGTTCTCAAACATAATATCCAGTTCCTGTACTGGGAATACCAGACCAGCATTTTAGTTTTAACTAACCCATATTTTAAATAAATTCTAATAAAGATTTATGTTTTAATTTGTGTGATTCTTTTTCCAACTCCAGTAAATTGGGGGTCATTTGAGTGCTTACCTAGTATCTTTTTTCTGTTAGTTTCTATAGCTAACTTTTTTGGAATGTAACTTTGTAGATACATAGCACCTAACCACATTAACTGTAAAATATTAAGGCCATTGACCTTATTACAGAACGGTAAAAGACCCAACGTAAAATCCATGAGTGGTGCCATCTATTCTATCTGAATCTAAACATGGTCCTCTTTACATACCTTCACAAGAGTCTATAAGTTTGATGTTTTTGCTTCTGCAGAAGCATCTTTTGGGAGAAGGGTTCTACAAGTGGTAGTGCCTGGGTTTTAGGACTGCCTCCCTTAATTTTACCTCCAAAACATTTGTGAACTTTTCAGCTTGGGTATTGGTTTCCCACAGGTAATGAATGTTGTTGTGGACTCTCACAACCAAATGATGGAAAACTAAAATTATGCTTACCTGATAATTTAATTTCCTTCTTGGCAGTGAGAGTCCATGACCCGTCTGATTATTAAATGTGTAGTGTCGTTTTATGCACTTCTGTACCCCTTGTATCTCTCTTCACTTTTCCTTATCCTTGGCTGAACTACTGGGGGGTAGAGGGAGGGGTATTTATAGGCTTTGTTTGCGGTGTCTTTGCCTTCACCTGGTGGTCAGGAATAGTATTCCTATAGGTAATGAATGTTGTTGTGGACTGTGAAGAAAAAAATTAAATTATCAGGTAAGCATAATTTTAGTTTTGTACAAAAATCCATCATATATATATATTTAATATATCATTTAGAATAAATCGAACATATTCTGCTATGTGCAGAAAATTGGATTATAAAATATGAAATATTATCTTCTTATGTTGCACTTTTAAATAACCGTGATTGTGTTTGCGCGACTTGTGGGTGTTAGTTTTTTTTTTACTTTATTGGCTCTATTGTAGTCTATGGGGGAATGCGATTTTGCGTTTGCGACTTCTCAAAGTAACATAGTAGATAAGGTTGAAAAAAGACTGAAGTCCATCAAGTTCAACCTATACAAATCTAAAATATTTACAAAAAGCTCCAGTTAAGCTTAAATAACCCCACTAAAATGTGACTCATTTAATATTATCAATCATATCCATGAATTTTGTTTATATACAGAAATGTATCCAGACTATTTTTAAATGTATCTAGGGTATTGGCATTCACTACCTCCTTTGGTAATGAGTTCCACAATTTTATTGCTCTTACAGCAGTGAAAAAATGTTTCCGTTGCAGGAGATTAAATCTCCTTTCCTCCAACCTTAAATTGTGACCTCTTGTCAGAATCAATTTTCTTGGAATAAACAGAGCTTCTGCCATCTCTGAATATGGGCCTTGAATATATTTATATAAAGTAATCATGTCACCTCTCAAGCGCCTTTTTTCTAAAGAAAACAGACTCAGTTTGGCTAGCCTCTCCTCATAGGTTAATTTATCCAATCCCCTTATTAGCTTTGTGGCCCTTCTCTGAACTTTTTCTAGTTCTGAAATATCTTTTTTTGCAATCGGTCCCCAGAACTGCACTCCATACTCAAGGTAAGGTCTTACCAGCGCTTTATATAGTGACAGAATTATGCTTTCCTCCTTTGAATCAATGCCTCCTTTAATACATGCTAGTATCTTATTAGCCTTTGAAGCCGCTGCCCTGCATTGTGCACCCATCTTTAGCTTGTTATCTATTACTACTCCCAAATTCCTTTCCTCCTCTGTTTGGCTAAGTCTTGTCCCATTTAAAAAATATGTTGCCTGCTTACTTTTACTTCCAAAATGTAGAACCTTGCATTTTTCCTTATTAAATCTCATTTTCCATTCACTTGCCCATACTTCTAATTTTTGCAGATCCCTTGGTAATGAAAGTTAATCCTGCTCTGACCTAATGACCTTACTTAACTTAGTATCATCTGCAAAAATAGAGATGTCGCTATTTAATCCTTGCTCCAAGTCATTTATAAAAATATTTAAAAGAACGAGGCCCAGTACTGATCCCTGGGGGACTCCCATGATTACCTTTGTCCAATCTGAGTATGATCCATTTACTACTACTCGTTGCTCCCTATCTTTTATCCAGTTACTTATCCATGAGCTAACATTTTAGCTATTCCCAGTCCCTTAATTTTGTGCATTAATCTCTTATGTGGCACTGTATCAAATGCCTTTGCAAAATCTAAGTATATCACATCAACTGATTCCCCTTTATCTATATTTTTACTTACTTCCTCGTAGAATCTAATTCGATTAGTTTGACATGATCTATTTCTCCTAAAACCATGCTGATCAGAACTCATAATCTTGTTTACACGAATATGCTCATCAACATAATCCCTTATAATCCCTTCAAATATTTTCCCCGCTATTGATGTCAGACTAACTGGTCTATAGCTTCCTGGATCATCCCTGCTTCCCTTTTTGAATAGTGGCACCACATCAGCTTTACGCCAATCCTTGGGTACCATGCCTGAGGATAACAAGTCTTGAAAAATTAAGAGAAGAGGTTTGTCTATAACAGTGCTAAATTCCCTTAACAGCCTTGAGTGTATTCCATCTGGGCCTGAAGTTTTATTTACCTTAATATTATCCAGTTTTTTCCTGATATCATCTAAACATAACCCAGTTAATGGTATGGACTGGCATGTTCTATTTTGTTCCAAAGTATTATCCAATGGTTCCTCTCTTGTGTATACTGAAGAAAAAAACTGGTTTAGTACCTCAGCCTTCTCAATGTCATTATTTATCATGCTACCCTCCACGCATTTTAATGTACCTATATTATCCTTCTTAGATTTTTTGCTATTTATGTACTTAAAGAACCTTTTAGGGTTAGACTTAGAATGCTTTGCAATTAATTTTCATTTTCAATTTTGGCTAACTTGATTGCTTTTTTAAACTAGAACAAATCAGTATTGTACTGACAAAAATTGTACATCTAATCAGCACTCACATTCCTGTGATAAGATTTGGATGGATATTGACTTGGATGAGACTCCTCGGCGGAGTTCAGAGCTAGATTATTAAAATGTAACTTTTTTTTTTTTTTTCAAGATAATTTTTATTTTATTGAGGTTTGTAAAGAATACATCAAAAGGAGAAAAAGGAAACAAAAAATATTACAGTTCACAATGACATCAGGTCAAACAAACAGACACTAAAGTCTATACTGAATACAGATCTAAATATTAAATGACAAGTTAACAAATCATCAAGTAAAAAGTACAATTAGGCTTACTGTGGAAAATCTATTCATAGGATACTGGTAGACACAATAACTCAACTAACACAAGAAAGTAGTTACAGACCATTGCCGGTATAATAGCTAAAATTCAACCTGCTGAATAGACATATTGAGTAAGATATCAACACATTCATATCAACTGTAAATGAAAGAGCCATATTCGGCATGTATATTAGCAAATATATATATTTTAGGAACCTCTTTATTTTATTTTTTGTGCGGTAAGCATATTATAAAATCCTCTTATAGGGCTGAAGGCCACTCTTGGGCCCAGAAACTCTTATGCTGAATAAGAGAGGACTATTAGATTTTGAAATGGCCCCTTTTGGGCCTTTAATTATAGGAATGAACTTCTAATTAACATGGAGTATATATTAAATCCTTAGCTAAGGCTACTTTATGTATACCTGGAGGGACAGTTCTGGGATCTTAAACCTTCTTTAATATAGGTGAGTCCATAAATGACCCCTTTTGTCTATATACATATATATAAATAAGTACTCCTCCACTCCCCTCTAGTGGAGAAGTCCTGCAACTGTATGTCATATTTATGCTATCTCTATTATGTGTTAAGCTGCAGCAGTGAATAACATATGACAACCTGCATTTTCAATGGATCTCAATTTATCTATAGGATAGACTGGACATGTAAATGTGTACTTCATAAACAGAAAACAAGCTAACACATGGCATTAACAAAAAAATAAATCCTAAAACACGATAAATACAGAGAGAAACCCAGAACCCCTCATCAAACTAGAAGGTATTTACTAGCACTAATAAACTAATGTCAGAGTCCCATAATGAGATCAAAGTGCAACAAGTCTTAGGGAACGATGACAGTTACATAACATGAACTTGCTGCATGTGAACATCCTAACCCACTCCAGATCTCCTCTGAGGCTCAGCTAGTGTCATATAATTGTCCTTCTGGGGTGGGTGGCGGCTATAAACAGAGCAAATTGACATACTTATCACCCTCTGATGCATCTCAACATGTAGCTGCAGCCTGTCTGGGAGTAGAGGTACTGGCAGGATTAAACATGGAATCCAGGACCTGTTAGCCGCAACAGCGGGTACAGGAGCGATCAGTTCTTGTAATGCAGCATAGTGCGGCTGAAAAGCGCTGCGTGGCGTGTATCTGCCTCCCCACTCGCTGCAAAGGTGTCCAGCGTCGTAACGAGATCTCCTCTCCGAGTCAGTCACTTGACAGTTTAATAGATCAGGTAGGGAATCCAGATGAGTCTCCACTGGATCCATGATAGATCTCTTTTTCCCACCTGGAGCAGGAGCCTCTGATGTGCATCCGGACCGCAATAGACCCACCACAGGGGTCTTATCTCCATACATATGCGCTCCGGCCGTCCGGTGCTCAGGTACTGCAAGCATGTAGGGTAAATGTGACTCCTGATCCACTGGTATCGGTAGGGCCTCAGCAACATACTCCGTATCAGATTTTGTCCCATAGGCATGCTGGATTATGTTGAGTATCTCCTCCTCCATGCGAGTTAGATGTGTTGTTAGTAGCTCTTCAAGCGCATGTAGTATTTGCTTCTCCATGGTTGCTAAGTGAAAGTTATACAGCATATATAGCTTTTAATCCTATATTCATAGGAATATGGGGAGGGCAAAATGAAGGCCTAGGTCACTAAAGGACCTCCGCTATGCACTTCATCAATTAAGGTGTTCCGGGCTGAAATATCTTTCTTAAAAGTAGTGTGATCAACTCAGTAAATCCAGGACTTCCCTCCAATGCCGAGAAGTGCCCAAGATCACCAATCTTCTGAGTAATAAATAGCAGATTTATTTACTCTATTGCTCAGCCATGAAAAATAGCAGCCATCACTGCTGCCAGTTAGACACGCCCCCTTAAAATGTAACTTTTATTAGAAGTTATTAAAATATATTACAAACACACAAAGACAAAAAAAAAAAAAATTATCGTCTGCTGTTGAGATTATTTCCTTTCTTAAGTAAATCCTCAGTAGGACTAGGTGGGTAACAGGTAAATTGTGGGCTCTAGTGATAGACTTTTCTATCGCTTAATGATTCTTAGATAGAATAATTAATGCTTTTTCCTGAGGTGTAAGTAAATTGTATGGTAGTGTGGTTCTTCTGTTACTCAGATTATGATAATCAAATATAATGCTAGGGTTAGAGCAAAGTAAGTATTGCTACCATTAACCCTTTATTCCCATAGAGTTGGACAATTTATCTGAGAAGATGTCACTATTCATAATATGACTTACAGATCCTTAGTTTACCATGGCAAGTGCAATTTGCCTGTGGACCGCTAATGATGGATTTTGGCTCTTGTGCCTATTATATTAAGAAGGTATTACCTTATTTGTCTGGTATTACAGACAGTTTTATTAATCAATTGAACTTATTTTGTTATTCCCCAGTAGGTGTCAGTATTGTAATGTACATTCACTCTTTCGTTAGAAAATGACGTTCTGTGTATAGTTAGGGCAATCAAATTAACCAGGGTGTAGGGAGCGTAAGAGAAAATACTGAGAATACTAGTATAAATATATTAGCGGATTTACTGTTAACTTCAATATCTACTTAGAAGTTTTATGAGCCTTTTTAATATAATTGAATTATATTATAACTCGATAACATTTGGCTTTCAATAAAAGGTAGATACTGGTAGAATAATTTGAAACTTTGTTTCGGCTGTCACTGATCATATACATGAAACAAAATGTTGCATTGTGAGTTATAGTGTGACTGTTTTTGTTTACATAGTATCACATCTCATTTATAAGTTCAAGTTCTTCAGAATCAGTATGTCTCAATTTACTTTGCGGTTTAAAGCTTAACACAAGTGCTTATATAATTTGTATAAACTTTTCCTTGGCTTCCTCCTAAATTAAATAACTACAGCGTTTTAATTATTGCAAGCATATCTGTGTGCACAGATTTTAGCTGTGCATTAACTCGTTGTGTACCATACGATCGCTAAATGTTTTAATTCTTTATTACTCCAGTTAAGGTAAATATTTCCAGTTATAGGTTATCAATTTTTACCTTCATATTCCATTTGATAGTTATATTACCGGTCTACACCTTAAATCTGTCAGTTGTAAATAGTCGTTAGATAGTCTCTATAATGTCTTACCTGCCTATACCTTTAAGGACTGACCTGTTTCTCTCACAGGTTTATATCATGGTTATAGCATTACTAGGTGTGTATGGTGGTTTACTGGCCTATACCTTGGGTAATTCTGATAAAGATAATAATAATAACAGTTACCGGCCTATACCTAGATTAGGAGATCGAAATTTTGTACTGTGCATTGAAAGGTTGTGCAAGCTATTTTTCTAAGATTATTACCGGCCTATACCAAGTGAGCAATAATAATATGGCAACATTCCTGATTTAGCAGGTTACCAATTAATACCAGTGATAAGTTACCACTAAATACCACAGCTTTTTTACCTATTAATAAAGTGTATATGAATACAGAGAATAAGGGGATGGCAATAAGCCTTAATAATTTTAAATTGTAAGGTAACCCCTACACCTCCATTAGTCTCAAACAGCAGACGGGCTAAAATTTACAAAACAACACCTTCCCCTTTGATTGCTTTTTTGTATGCTTTGTTACATTCCTTATAAATATTGCATGTTGAGTCTGTACTATTTTCTTTGAATAATTTAAATGCTCTACGTTTTTTCTTAATTTCTCTTAACACATTTTTATTTATCCACAACGGCATTGATTTTTTATTTTTATAACCATATGGTATTTGTTGATATGTATATTTACATATGTCCCAACTTATATTATTTAATGATTTCCTTAAATTGTTGAAATTTGCTTTTTTGAAGTTAAAAGTCTTAGTTAAACCTTTAAAGGGACACTGAACCCAATTTTTTTCTTTCATTGTTCAGATAGAGCAGGGAATTTTAAGCAACTTTCTAATTTACTCCTATTATCAATTTTTCTTTGTTCTCTTGATATCTTTATTTAAAAAAGAAGTCATCTATGCTTTTTTTGGCTCAGAGTTCTGGACAGCACTTTTTTATTGGTGGATGAATTTATCCACCAATCAGCAAGAACAACCCAGGTTGTTCACCAAAAATGGGACGGCATCAAAACTTACATTCTTGCATTTCAAATAAAGATACCAAGAGAATGAAGACAATTTGATAATAGAAGTAAATTAGAAAGTTGTTTAAAATTTCATGCTCTATCTGAATCACGAAAGAAAATGTTTGGGTACAGTGTCCCTTTAAGACACTGCATATGAAAAGAGATTTCAAATGTGACCATTTTATGATCACTGTTACCCAAATGTTCTTTGACTTCTATGTTTGATATTATATCTGTATTGTTTGCTAGCACTAAATCCAATATAGCTTCACTCTTAGTTGGCTCCTCTATTAATTGTGACAAGAAGTTATCCCTGAGAACATTTAAAAATCTATCCCCCTTAGCTGAATTACTAGTTTCATTGGCCCAGTTTATATCAGGGTAGTTAAAATGTCCCATAATTACAGCACTGTTATTAGCAGCCTTACCTATCTGTATTAGTAGTTGAGTTTCCTCCAGGTCACTAATATTATGGGGCTTGTAGCATGTTCCTAGCAATATTTTTTTAGGATCCCCCCCCCCACTCTTTATTTCAACCCACAGGGTCTCTACATTGTCACTTGTATCATAAATATTTTCCCTTATTGTAGGTTTAAGGTTAGGTTTAATATACATGCAGATTCCTCCACCCCTTTTACTATTCCTGTCCCTCCTAATTAAAGTATACCCCTCTAAGTTAACTGCCAAGTCATGTGAATCATCCCGCCAAGTTTCAGTTATACTGATAACATCATAGTCCTCTTCTGCAACTAAGAGCGCCAGCTCCCCCATTTTACCTGTCATGCTTCTTGCATTTGTTGTCATACATTACATTTTCATGTGCTTTCTGCTGCTACTTGGTGTGCTTTCCCCTATACTTTCTAATGTGACATTTCTTAAGTCATTCCTTCCTTGAGATATTAAGGGAGTGACATATTCACAGACTGATCTCTCTGTTCTGTTGTGTTCTAACTGACCCTCCCCCCTTTGCCTAGTTTAAAAGGTTCTCTAAACGTGCTACCATCCTTTCCCCCAACACACCTGCACCCATTTCATTCAGGTGCAATCCATCCTTACTGTACAAATTGTACCCTAGTGAAAAATCAGCCCAGTGTTCTAAAAAGTCAAACCCCTCATTTTTACACCATGTTTTTAACCATGAATTAACAGACCTTAGCTCCTTCTGCCTTACTGAGTTAGCACACAGCACTGGTAATATCTCAGAAAATATTACTTTGGAGGTCCTTGCTTTAAGCTTGCTACCTAACTCCCTGAAGTCATTTTTTAGGACTCTCCATCTCCCGCCGATTCCTTCATTAGTACCAATATGCACCATGACTGCAGGATCAGACCCACACCCATCTAACAATCTATCAATACGCTCCACAATATGCCTAACACGAGCCCCTGGAAGACCGCAAACTGTTCAATTTAAAGGGTCTGTCTGACAAATTACCCTACCAACGTTCCTAATAATAGAGTCTCCTACCACCAACATCTTCCTCAGGCCCTGACTTGTATGCCCCTCTTCCATGACTGAAGGACTGTTAACTATAGTATGCCCCTCTACCATGTTTGGAGGACTGCCCACCATAGTATGCTGCTCTTCCACAACTAAAGGACTGTTCACTATACTAGGCAAACCAGCCCTCTCTGACACTGCCACCCCGGAACTGATATCCCCAACATCTTCACTTAATCTGGCAAATCTATTGGGGTGTACCAGCTCAGAACTGGCCTGTCTCTTCCGCTTACCTTTACTCCGCCCTCTAACTGTGACCCAGCTACATCCTGGAGTCTCCTCATCTGAATCATCCCCTTTCCCACTGCTAGAACCATTAACAACCAGCTCAGTCCTATCCATTTCCCTTTCAAGTGTCTGAATTTCATGCAGTGTAGCAATTCGTTCCTCCAGATCTCCAATACGAGTTTCTAAAGAGACAATATGCTCACACTTGCCACAAACATATAATCCCAGAAGCGGCTGCTCCAGTGACGCAAACATGTTGGAAGCTGTACACTGAATGAGATTCTCACACATTCTTACTAAAAGGTTTAACTTAAAAGTATAAATTAATTATATTTCCCCTTGGTTACCCCAAAACCTTGTTTGCCTAACTACCTTGGTTAGCTAACTATTATACTTAAACAGACAATGTTACTTTAACAGAGAATCAATACAGCAAGACCCACTTAGAGCAAGCACAACAGAGTTACTGTGCTAAATATAGGCTTGCAAGGCCTGCACAGGTGAAAATAACCCCACCCCTAATTACCCACACAGGAAACAAAAAAAAAACAACAACAAAAATGGAATGGAAGAAATAAAATGCTTTTCTTTTTTTAAAAATGCAACCCTTACAAAGCAATTAAAAAATTAACTTGGTTAGCCTTAGACAATCTTACTTTAACAGAGAATCAATACAGCAAGACCCACTTAGTCTATTTGCTACCAAACTCGAGAGTGCAAACTTTTTAACTTTCAACTTGTAATATGAGTGTGAATATCCAAGTGCAAAAAAATATTTTAGCCGAAGTTTAGAGCTATTATATATCTATAGCTGTATTAGCAACGGTAATTGTATCTAAACTTTTGCAAGTCAAACAATATCTAAACTTTTGCAAGTCAAACAATATCTCTTAATAAGGTCTCATACTAATGGCAGCAAATATAGCATTTGTACTGTGCCTTTCACAATGTGTTTTTAGTTTTCTTTTTATACATATGTATGCATGATAATAAATATAGAATCCAATTGCTGACTACCATACTTTTATAAAGGTCTTTATTAATAGTTATGATTTAACAAATATTTCATTATTATCAATGCTACAAATGATTAGTATAATTATTTTGTTAAAACTCACTTAATAAGTCACGTCTATAGACTTAGTATTTATTTTAACTAGGTAGAATAGTTACTACATCAAAAAAGAAGAAATCCAGCAAACCTCCCAGGCGTATAATCAATCAAAGATTTATTTGGAAAACCGTGCACAAAAACATATAAAAAAAAGGGTAAAACATACAGAATGTCCCAACAACCTGGAACAGATAAAGGAATCGTCCTACGCGTTTCAGCAGATATTCGCCTTATTCATGGACATAATTTACTCCACACCAACTTGTCTATTTAAACACACCCTTGTCATCAGGTGTGAGAGCTCCAGGTACTAATTATTAAAGGGACAGACCTAGAATATCACCATACTGAAATAAAGACAGACTAAAAATAATGAGCATTACATTAGGGGGAGATTGCAACGTTAATACTTTAAATGTTAATACTTTAAATGTTAATATAGCATATAAAGAAATATACAAATCTCAACAATTTATAAACATGGGCTAAACATATATATATAATTTGAGTAGCATATTCTACCATAAGCATCTAGTTAAAGACTTATATAAATGGGATCTGCCTCTGTTTATTGTAGAGCCTCCATGCGAGAAAATATTTATGAACTGATATACTAATGCCTTAACAATAACCATAAGTTTTGAAAATAAACGGTAGTGAGTTTAGTTACTCTATCTCCACCACGTATGGCAGGTTTGATATGGTCAATAATTTGCCACTTTAGACTATTAACCACTTTGTTGTGGACATGTATAAAGTGTCTGGCAAGGTCAGAGCATTCGATACCATGCTCAATATTCTTGAGATGCTCCCTGATCCTATTTCTACACTCTCTAGAGGTGCACCCAATGTATTGTTTTTTACATTCCACGCAATCTATGAGATAGATTACGAAGACAGAGCGACAGTTGGTATATGTATCCAACTCATAGACCTTCTGTGTGGTGTATGATTGAAAATTCTTAGTAACTTTTGTGAATCCACAAGCAATGCAATTGCTGTAGTGACACCTATAGTGCCCTTTTACATTTAACCAGCTATTGCTTCTTGTCTGTGTACTTCTAAGTAGACTAGGAGAAACTGCATTACCTATCGTATAGCCTCTACGCGAGACAAAGTTGCATCCCTTCTGCACAAGATCTTTGAGGCTGTCCTCAGCAGTCAAAATTGGGAGATGCTTTTTCACTATATCACATATTGCATTAAATTGTGCACTATATGTGGTTATGAATGTAGGTCTGGAGTTATCAAAACGTTGTTTATTCACTAGGGCTTTGTTATCAAGGAGGAGGGTTTCTCTATCTAATCTGGTTACTTCTAGGAGGGCTCGATCTATTGTTTTTATATGATAGCCTCTCTCTAGGAGATCTTTTCTCATTTTCAAGCTCTCTGTGATAAAGACTTCATTGTCAGTACAATTACGTTTTAACCTTATGAATTGCCCTTTGGCTATTCCAAAACCCATATGTTTTGGATGATTGCTTTGGCCATGTAATATCGCATTCGCCGCAATTGGTTTGCGATATAAAGTTGTCTTTATCTGCTGAGTGTCTGTTTTTCCAATCAATAGGAGGTCTAAGTAGGGTATAGATTCTTTATTACTCTCATATGTAAACTGTAAATTAGCATCATTGGAGTTGAGAAATTGAACAAACTCCTTTAATCTAGATGGACCCCCTGTCCAAACGAACAGGAGGTCATCAATGTATCTTTTATACATAGTAATGTAACCCCTGAAGGGATTTGCATCTCCAAAGACGTGGCATGCCTCCCACCAACCCATATATAGGTTGGCGTAGGCTGGGGCAAATTTAGCCCCCATGGCAGTGCCACGTCTTTGGAGATAAAAAGTCCCCTCGAATTGGAAAAAATTATGGGTTAGTAAAAAATCCAAGGTTTGAATTAGAAAGGTCTTAAGATTGCCGTCATAGTTACTGAATCTGTCCAGCATGCATGAGATGGCTTCTAAACCCTTTTTATGAGGGATAGCAGAATACAGACTAACTACATCTATAGTAAGCCATTCCGCTGCGTCTGTCCAAGCTACCTCTTTTAGACAACCCAAAAGGTGCTTCGTATCTTTGAGATATGATGGAAGACCATAGACTACTGGTTGTAGTAGAGATTCAATCCATGTTGAAATATTTTCAAATAGAGATCCTATACCCGCCACAATAGGCCTTCCTTTCACCCCCTCCAAGGATTTATGAACCTTGGGGAGGTGATGGAATATGGGGGTAACTGGATCTTGAACATAGAGATAGTCTACAGTGCCCTGGTCTAAAACCCCCATCTCCAAGCCATCATCTAACAGTGATACGAGCTGCTGCCTATATTTCTCAGTTGGGTTATATCTGAGAACTTCATAGACGTCAGCATCATTTAGTTGCCTAAGAGCTTCCTCCAGATATGACTGCCTATCCTGCACCACCACACATCCACCCTTATCCGCCCTCTTTATTACAATATCCTCCCTAGATTTTAAATTATTAAGGGCCTTAGATTGTTTTTCATTTAAATTAGGATAAGGATGCTTGGTGTCATTAAAGAGTGCAATAAGGTCTTCTTCAATTCTGTGGTGAAAAGCTTCTAAGAATGGACCTCTCTCCCTAGTTGGATAAAATATAGACTTTGGTGTATATCCACCATGTGTACATTTAAGCGGAATTTCATCAACTATTGATTCCTTGGCTAGGTCATGTGCCTTTAATAGATCACACGCCTCTGTGAAATCAACTATGTCATATATTTTAGGTAGAGTATCACTAGAGTAGGTAAAGTCTACATCTCTGCTATCATGTGTTTCATCTTTTTTCCAAAAAAATTTCCTTAATGTGAGATCCCGAACCATTTTATTCACATCTACAATAGTGTTGAACAAGTTAAATTTATTAGTTGGTACATAACCTAATCCAAAACTCAATACTTCTTTCTCCTCTCTAGTAAGAGTATAATTTGAAATATTGATTACATTCATAGTGCATATTTGTTTCTTCCTCCTCTCTTTTGCCTCCTTGCCCCTCTGCCTCTTGCTCCTCTTCCTATGCTTCCTCCTCTCTCCCTGGTGTTGGGATCTGCCTGAAAAACCTGCTGATCAATGTTATAATCTGGATTTATATGTTGTTTTAGTATAGGATTAGGAGTGTCATTATCCCTTAAAAAATCCTGCCTCCTTAAATCATCTGATATTGCTACATTGGTATTTTTAGATACATTTCTATTATTACTACTACTATTGTATCTTGTGACTATAGGATCAACTCTAGTAATGCCTGTATTCTTAGGTTTAACTATTTGTTCACTATGTGCTGGCTGCATGCTTTTAGGCAGTACTATGTCAGCTTGCTGTAAAGTATTCTCTTCAGGGTTTTGCTCTAAAAACGTTACATGTTTTTCTACTGGTGAAGTTGTCCTGGCTCTATTTCTGGACCTAGATCTAGATCTGGATCTGTTATTACTACCAGAATTACTACGTGTGTGCCAGGTATAGACCCTGTCATGTGCATGGTCATCACTATCTCTAATGAATTTTTTAAGTTTAAAGTTATCCAGCTCCACCTTAAACTTATCTATAGATTCTTTCAGCAGATACTATACTAGAGAGGATTTACATTATGTATTTAAGATGGGTACACAGTAGTATAGTTTAGATTGGCTTGTATATATTCTTTATCTCTATGTATTAATAGAGTAAAATTCCATCTTTATTAATTTATTCTAGATACATTATTATTAGAATTAGCACAGCTTGCTCTGAACCATATATAAAAATTTATACACACTGTTTTGTGCATCTCCTCATTGTCTTTTGCAACGCCCTCTCTGTTGTTCTTCATTAATAAGTCCTCTCAGGTATACAATATATGTCATGCTGTTATTGGGGTAATTAATAATATGATGCACTCACTACCGTTTATTTTCAAAACTTATGGTTATTGTTAAGGCATTAGTATATCAGTTCATAAATATTTTCTCGCATGGAGGCTCTACAATAAACAGAGGCAGATCCCATTTATATAAGTCTTTAACTAGATGCTTATGGTAGAATATGCTACTCAAATTATATATATATGTTTAGCCCATGTTTATAAATTGTTGAGATTTGTATATTTCTTTATATGCTATATTAACATTTAAAGTATTAACATTTAAAGTATTAACGTTGCAATCTCCCCCTAATGTAATGCTCATTATTTTTAGTCTGTCTTTATTTCAGTATGGTGATATTCTAGGTCTGTCCCTTTAATAATTAGTACCTGGAGCTCTCACACCTGATGACAAGGGTGTGTTTAAATAGACAAGTTGGTGTGGAGTAAATTATGTCCATGAATAAGGCGAATATCTGCTGAAACGCGTAGGACGATTCCTTTATCTGTTCCAGGTTGTTGGGACATTCTGTATGTTTTACCCTTTTTTTTATATGTTTTTGTGCACGGTTTTCCAAATAAATCTTTGATTGATTATACGCCTGGGAGGTTTGCTGGATTTCTTCTTTTTTGATGTTGTTGCCGTCTAAACAACCAGCTTAAACCTCGGCGTTCTCCAGGACAAAGGCTTGCAGTACCCGGCTTACTGACCGGCTGATGACGTCATCGTAAGACGCCGGTGTGTGTCAACAGGCATTCACAGAGGCGGAGGCTCTCACGGAGTTCGGGACTTACCTGATAAAAAGATACAGCAACGGCAGTCTAAGGTGCTTCGTACCGGCCCGGGGACCCACAGAGTGGTGAACGATCCGGAGGCTGAATAGGCTGCTTGGTATCCGCTTGAATTTACTTACGTTGGTGAGTCTTCACAATACCGCTTTAAATACTCTAAGGATTGATGCTGCTGGTTATGTACACTATAAAAGTCTGGAGCTGTCTAAAGGGGGATTTCTTGTGATTTAGAATAGTTACTAAATAGTTATTGCGGGGCATTGCCCCAAATAAATCAGCTCTTTTACCTGTAAAAAAAAAATACAAACACCCCCCAACAGTAAAACCCACCAACCCCCCAAATAAAATCCTAACTAAAAAAGAACTAAGCTCCCCATTTTCCTGAAAAGGGCATTTGGATGGGCATTGCCCTTAAAAGGTCATTTAGCTCTTTTTCAATTGCCCAAACCCTAATCTAAAAATAAAACCCATCCAATAAAGCCTTAAAAAATCCTAACACTAACCCCCGAAGATCCACTTACAGTTTTAAAGACCGGACATCCATCCTCAACGAAGCCGGGAGAAGTCATAGAAACATAGAAACATAGATATTGACGGCAGATAAGAGTCATAGGCCCATCAAGTCTGCCCGATTTTACCTAACAGTATAAACTTATTTAGTTTGTAGGATAGCCTTATGCTTGTCCCATGCATTTTTAAAGTCCCCCCACAGTGTTTGTTGCTACTACCTCTTGAGGAAGTTTATTCCATAAATTAATCACTCTTTCTGTAAAGAAGTGCTTCCTCAAATTACTCCTGAATCTACTACCCTTTAGCTTGAGCTCATGACCCCTTGTTCTTGAATTTTCCATTTTATGTAAAATACTCACAGCCTCAGTTTTACTAAACCCTTTAATGTACTTGAAAGTTGCTATCATATCACCTCTTTCCCTTCTCTCCTTTAAGTTATACATATTTAGGTCCTTAAGCCTATCCTGGTAAGTTTTATTTTTTAGACCACGTACCATTTTGGTAGCTCTCCTTTGCACAGATTCAAGTTTGTTAATATCCTTCTGAAGATATGGCCTCCAGAACTGAACACAATACTCAAGATGAGGCCTAACTAATGATCTTCATCCAAGCGGCAAGAAGTCCTTAACAAGGCCAGGAGAAGTCTTCATCCAAGCCGGCAGAAGTGGTCCTCCAGACGGGCAGAAGTCTTTATCCAGAAGGCATCTTCTATCTTCATCCTTCTGACGCGGAGCGGCTCCATCTTCAAGACACCCAGCACGGAGCATCCTCTTCAATCGAAGTCTTCTTCCCGAATGAAGGTTCCTTTAAGTGACGTCATCCAAGATGGCATCCCTTGAATTCCGATTGGCTTATTGGAACAGCCAATAGAATGTGAGCTCAATCCTATTGGCTGATTGGATCAGCCAATAGGATCGAAGCTCAATCCTATTGGCTGATTGCATCAGCCAATAGGATTTTTTCACCTTTAATTTCCGCTTGGCTGATAGAATTCTATCAGCCAATTGGAATTCAAGGGACGCCATCTTGGAGGATGTCACTTAAAGGAACCTTCATTCGTGAAGAAGACTTCAATTGAAGAGGATGCTCCGCGCCAGATGTCTTGAAGATGGAGCCGCTCTGCGTCAGAAGGATGAACATAGAAGATGCCGTCTGGATGAAGACTTATTCCCGTCTGGAGGACCCCTTCTGCCGGCTTGGATTAAAGACTTCTTCCGGCTTCGTTGAGGACTTCTTGTCACTTGGATGAAGACTTCTCCCGGCTTCATTGAGGATGGATGTCCGGTCTTCAAAACTGTAAGTGGATCTTTGGGGGTTAGTGTTAGGTTTTTTTAAGGGTTTATTGGGTGGGTTTTATTTTTAGATTAGGGTTTGGGCAATTGAAAAAGAGCTAAATGCCCTTTTAAGGGCAATGCCCATCCAAATGGCCTTTTCAGGGAAATGGGGAGCTTAGTTTCTTTTAGTTAGGATTTTATTTGGGGGGTTGGTTGTGTGGCTGGTGGGTTTTACTGTTGGGGGTTGTTTTTATTTTTTTATAGGTAAAAGAGCTGATTTCTTTGGGGCAATGCCCCACAAAAGGCCCTTTTAAGGGCTATTGGTAATTTAGTTTAGGCTAGGGTTTTTTTTTATTTGGGGGGGGGGCTTTTTTATTTTGATAGGGCTATTAGATTAGGTGTAATTAGTTTAAATATCTGATAATTTCTTTTTTTATTTTGTGTAATTTAGTGGGTTTTTTTTTGTAATTTAGGTAATTTTATTGAATTAATTTAATTTATTTAATTGTATTGTAAGGTTAGTTGTTAGTGTAACTCAGGTTAGGTTTTATTTTACAGGTAAATTTGTATTTATTTTAGCTAGGTAGTTAGTAAATAGTTAATAACTATTTACTAACTAGTCTACCTGGTTAAAATAAATACAAACTTAGCTGTGAAATAAAAATAAAACCTAAGATAGCTACAATGTAACTATTTGTTATATTGTAGCTAGCTTAGGGTTTGTATTTAGCTTTAAATAGGAATTATTTAGGTAATGATATAAAGTTTTATTTAGATTTATTTTAATTATATTTAAGTTAGGGGGTGTTAGGGTTAGGGTTAGACTTAGGTTTAGGGGTTAATAAATTTACTATAGTGGCGGCGACGTTGGGGGCGGCAGATTAGGGGTTAATAAATGTAGGTAGGTGGCGGCGATGTTAGTGGTGGCAGATTAGGGGTTCATAATATTTAACTAGTGTTTGTGATGCGGGAGTGTGGCGGTTTAGGGGTTAATATGTTTATTATAGTGGCAGCGATGTTGGGGGCAGCAGCATAGGGGTTAATAAGTGTAGGTAGGTTGTGGCGACATTGGGGCAGGAGCTTAGGGGTTAATAAGTATAATGTAGGTGTTGGCGATGTTGGGGGCAGCAGATTAGGGGTTAATATTTATAATGTAGGTGTTGGCAATGTCGGGGACGGCAGATTAGGGGTTAATAAGTATAATGTAGGTGTCGGCGATGTTGGGGGCGGAAGATTAGGGGTTAATAAGTGTTAGATTAGGGGTGTTTAGACAGGGTTCATGTTACGGTGTTAGGTGTAAACATAAATTTAGTTTCCCCATAGGAATCAATGGGGCTGCCTTACGGAGCTTTACGCTGCTTTATTGCAGGTTTTAGGCTTTTTTTCAGCCTGCTCTCCCCGTTGATGTCTATGGGGAAATCATGCACCAGCACGTAAAAACAGCTCACCGCAGCTTTCAGCAGCGCTGGTATTGGAGTGCGGTATGGAGCTCAATTTTGCTCTATGCTCACTTTTTGCCTAATAACGCCGGGTTTATGAAAACCTGTAATACCAGCGCTGTAGGGAAGTGAGCGGTGACAATAATGTGCAAGTTAGCACTGCACCCCTCAAAACGCAAAACTCGTAATCTAGCCGTATGTATTTATATATATATCTGTATATACCTATACCTTCATATCTATTCATGTTGCTATATATATAGATATGTACTTTACATGAACATTATTCTTAAGGTGCGTTATTGAAATATTACATATAAAATATAAGAAATATTAATCATTAGATTATACATACTGAAAAAAGGGATATATTCTATGGATTATTTAGAATATTTTACATTATGTTTAATCATTTTTAATAAAAAAAATTTTTTATTATATTTCATGTTATATTTCAATAATGTGCCTTAAAATGAAGGTAAAGTTGATCGGTATGGGAAATATCACTGTAAGTCGTTTAAAATATAAACCCTACTTTCATTCATGATTTTTTTTTTAAATGATAAAATAAAACTTTTATTCAGGATATTCAATCCGATTTTAACATTCCCCTTCTCCTCCCTACGCCAGTATACTACTTTTTTATTTGTGACGTCAATTCATTTGCCCAATTGATTTTCTGGCCGTTAGGCGGCCAACTCCCCACACAAAACGACCCTTTTATCCACTGCGCTTTCGCTTAGTGCCCCTTCTATCCACTGCGCAATCGCTTTATTTAGCGTCTTAGCCTTTGTATATAGAGGTGCATTACGCATGCGCATCACTCTTCATTTCATTAGTGAGCTTGGATGCCTACGTAGAGAGCGGGTGGGACCGCTCTCTATGCAACAGAACAGAAATAATTAGGCAATAGAAAAGGGGCGGAGGATTGGAGCAGTAAGGATCGCAAACTAAAATTAAAAATAAAAATATTTAGGAATTATTTAAAAAAAAAAAAACTTATCGACTTTGTTATATATAGCGTAATAAAGTTAACTACCTATTTCACACTGCCCCACTTTACCTTCACTTTAAAGAACCAATCAACACAGTAGAATTGCATAATTAACAAATGCAAGATAACAAGACAATGCAATAGCATTTAGTCTGAACTTCAAATGAGTAGTAGATTTTTTTTCTGACAATTTTAAAAGTTATGTCTTTTTACACTCCCCCTGTACCATGTGACAGCCATCAGCCATTCACAAATGCATACACATACCACGTGACAGAAATCAGCCATTCACAAATGCATACACACTTATTTAAAAAGTTTAAATATAAAAAGACTGCGCACATTTAGATAATGGAAATAAATTATTATTATCATTTATTTGTATAGCGCCGCCAAATTCCGTAGCGCTGGTAAATTGGAAAGTTGTTTAAAATGGCTTGCTCTATCTGAATCATGCAAGTTTAATTTTGATTGAGTGTCCCTTTAACCCCTTAACGACCAAGGACGTACGCCACACGTCCTCTAAAAAAATACACTTAATGACCGAGGACGTGTGGCGTACGTCCTTGGTCTGGAAAGCAGCTGGAAGCGATCCTGCTCGCTTCCAGCTGCTTTCCGGTTATTGCAGTGATGCCTCGATATGGAGGCATCCTGCAATAACCCCCCTTGGCCATCCGATGCAGAGAGAGCCACTCTGTGCCCCTCTCTGCACCGGACATCGATGGCCGGTATCGTTGGTGGGTGGGAGCTTACGTGGGAGGCGGGTGGGCGGCCATCGATGTTGTGTATGGAGTGGAGGGGGGCGGGATCGGGGGCAGGACCCACGGGGGCGCGCACGGGAGCGCGCGCGTGCACGGGGGTTGGAGGGCGGGCGCGTGCACGGGGCGGGAGCGGGTGGGAACCGCTACACTACAGAAAAACTTAGTAAAAAGTATTAAAAAAAAATTAAGTTTAAAATTGAAAAAATATAATCTCAGGGATCTGGAAGGGGTGGGGGGTTGGTCTTGGTGGGGGGGAAAGCTACACTACAGAAAATTGCTTTTTTTTTAATAAAATGGCACTTTTTTTGCAAAACTGGGTACTGGCAGACAGCTGCCAGTACCCAAGATGGCGCCCATTAAGGCAGAGGGGAAGGGTTAGAGAGCTGTTAGGTGGGGGATCAGTGAGGTTGGGGTCTAAGGGGGGATCATACACATCAGCATATGTAAATATGCTTTTTTTTTTTTTAAAAAAAAAAATGGCCAAATACCTTTTATTTTAGTACTGGCAGAGTTTCTGCCAGTACTTAAGATGGCGGGGACAATTGTGGGGTGGGGGAGGGAAGAGAGCTGTTTGGGAGGGATCAGGGGGTCTGATGTTTCAGGTGGGAGTCTGAGCTCTACACTAAAGATAAAATTAACCCTGCAAGCTCCCTACAAGCTACATAATTAACCCCTTCACTGCTAGCCATAATACACGTGTGATGCGCAGCGGCATTTAGAGGCCTTCTAATTACCAAAAAGCAATGCCAAAGCCATATATGTCTGCTATTTCTGAACAAAGGGGATCCCAGAGAAGCATTTACAACCATTTGTGCCATAATTGCACAAGCTGTTTGTAAATAATTTCAGTGAGAAACCTAAAATTGAGAAAAATTTAACTTTTTTTTTAATTTGATCGCATTTGGCGGTGAAATGGTGGCATAAAATATACTAAAATTGGCCTAGATCAATACTTGGGGTTGTCTACTACACTACACTAAAGCTAAAACTATCCCAAAAAGCTCCCTACATGCTCCCTAATTAACCCCTTCACTGCTGGGCATAATACACGTGTGGTGCGCAGTGGCATTTAGCGGCCTTCTAATTACCAAAAAGCAACGCCAAAGTCATATATGTCTGCTATTTCTGAACAAAGGGGATCCCAGATAAGAATTTACAACAATTTATGCCATAATTGCACAAGCTGTTTGTAAATAATTTAAGTTAGAAACCAAAAGTTTGTGAAAAAATTTGTGAAAAGTGAACGATTTTTTGTATTTGATTGCATTTGGCGGTGAAATGGTGGCATGAAATATACCAAAATGGGCCTAGATCAATACTTTGGGTTGTCTACTAAAAAAAAATATATACATGTCAATGGATATTCAGAGATTCCTGAAAGATATCAGTGTTCTAATGTAACTAGCGCTAATTTTGAAAAGAAATGGTTTGGAAATAGCAAAGTGCTACTTGTATTTATGGCCCTATAGTTTACAAAAAAAGCAAAGAACATGTTAACATTGGGTATTTCTAAATTCAGGACAAAATTTAGAAACTATTTAGCATGGGTGTTTTTTTGTGGTTGTAGATGTGTAACAGATTTTGGGGGTCAAAGTTAGAAAAAGTGTGTTTTTTTCCATTTTTTCCTCATATTTTATAATTTTTTTTATAGTAAATTATAAGATATGATGAAAATAATGGTATCTTTAGAAAGTCCATTTAATGGCGAGAAAAACGGTATATAATATGTGTGGGTACAGTAAATGAGTAAGAGGAAAATTACAGCTAAACACAAACACCTCAAAAATGTAAAAATAGCCTTGGTCCCAAACGGACAGAAAATGGAAAAGTGCTGTGGTCATTAAGGGGTTAAGATTACTATGTTTTCATGTGCACTAACCCAATAGCGTTAAGATCAAAATTGAGAAACACGGTGCCTGAAACCCATATTTTACATTCCTATGTTGTACAAACAGAAAAGAATGTACATTTTTCTTATTAAATATATATTTCTATATATAAGTGATACTGATCATGTAAAATACATATCTATACCTATATATCTATATCTATATCTATCTATCTATCTATCTATCTATCTATCTATCTATATATATATATATATATATATATATATATATATTTATATACCAAAAAAATTCAGGGGTACCACCTCAAAAGGGAAGTCCCCAGAAAGACTAGTCTAAACCAGCACCGATTAAATAGCGAATAAGCAAAAAACTCATGGCTAGATTACGAGTTTTTGTCGGTAAGGCTTGCGGTGCTAACAAGCCTTTTTTTCCCACCGCTCCCTTAAGACAACGCTGGTATTACAGGTGTTTTTAAACCTGGCGTTAGCCGCAAAAAGGTGAGCGTAGAGCAAAATTTTGCTCCACATCTCACCTCAATACCAGCGTTGCTTAAGTCAGCGGTGAGCTGGCTAAACGTGCTCGTGCACGATTTCCCCATAGGAAACAATGGGGCTGAGCTGGCTGAAAAAAAACCTAACACCTGAAAAAAAGCAGCATCCAGCTTCTAACGCAGCCCCATTGTTTCTTATGGGGAAATGAATTTTATGTCTACACCTAACACCCTAACATGAACCGCGAGTCTAAACACCCCTAATATTACACTTAATAACCCCTAATCTGCCGCCCCCGCTATCGCTGACACCTACATTATATTATTAACCCCTAATCTGCCGCTCCAGACACCGCCGCCACCTACATTATCCCTATCAACCCCTAATCTACTGCCCCCAACATCGCCAACACCTGCATTATAGTTATTAACCCCTAATTTGCCACCCCCAACGTCGTCGCAACTATATTAAATGTATTAAACCCTAATCTGCCGCAGCCAACGTCGCCGCCACTATAATACATTTATTAACCCCTAAACCTAAGTCTAACCCTAACCCCCCTCTAACTTAAATATAATTTAAATTAAACAAAATAAATTTACCATCATTAAATAAATTAATCCTATTTAAAACTAAATACTTACCGATAAAATAAACCCTAAGCTAGCTACAATATAACTAATAGTTACATTGTAGCTAGCTTAGGATTTATTTTTATTTTACAGGCAACTTTGTATTTATTTTAACTAGGTACAATAGTTATTAAATAGTTATTAACTATTTAATAACTTCCTAGTTAAAATAAAGACAAATATACCTGTAAAATAAATCCTAACCTAAGTTACAATTACACCTAACACTACACTATGATTAAACTAATTACCTAAACTACCTACAATTAAATACAATTAAATTAAATAAACTAAATTACGAAAAAAACACTAAATTACAGAAAAAAAAGAATTACAAGAATTTTAAACTAATTACACCTAATCTAATCCCCCTAATAAAATAAAAAAGCCCACCAATATAATAAAATTCCCTACCCTATACTAAATTACAAATAGCCCTTAAAAGGGCCTTTTGCGGGGCATTGCCCCAAAGTAATCAGCTCTTTCACCTGTAAAAAAATACAATACCCCCCAACATTAAAACTCACCACCCACACACCCAACCCTACTCTAAAATCCACCCAATCCCCCCTTAAATAAACCTAACACTACCCCCCTGAAGATCTCCCTACCTTGAGCTGTCTTCACCCAGCCGGGCACAAGTGGACCTCCAGAGGGGCAGAAGTCTTCATCCGATCTGGGCAGAAGAGGTCCTCCAAGCGGCAGAAGTCTTCATCCAGGTGGCATCTTCTATTTTCATTCATCCGGAGCGGAGCGGATCCATCTTCAATCCAGCCAACGCGAAGCCATCCTCTTCCATCGACGTCCTAACGAAGAATGAAGGTTCCTTTAAATGATGTCATCCAAGATGGCATCCCTTGAATTCCGATTGGCTGATAGGATTCTATCAGCCAATAGTTTATTTAATTTAATTGTATTTATTTGTAGGTAGTTTAGGTAATTAGTTTAATTATAGTGTAGTGTTAGGTGTAATTGTAATTTAGGTTAGGATTTATTTTACTTTTTTTGTCTTTATTTTAACTAGGAAGTTATTAAATAGTTAATAACTATTTAATAACTATTGTACCTAGTTAAAATAAATACAAAGTTACCTGTAAAATAAATATAAATCCTAAGCTAGCTACAATGTAACTATTAGTTATATTGTAGCTAGTTTAGGGTTTATTTTATAGGTAAGTATTTAGTTTTAAATAGGATTAATTTATTTAATTGTAGTAATTTTATTTAGATTATTTTAAAATATATTTAAGTTAGGGTGGGTTAGGGTTAGGGTCAGACTTAGGTTTAGGGGTTAACACCTTTAATATATTAGCGGCGACTTTGGTGGTGGCAGATTAGGGGTTAATAGATTTAAGTAGGTGTCAGCGATGTTAGGGACGGCAGATTAGGGGTTAATAAAATTTAACTAGTGTTTGCTAGGCGGGAGTGCGGCGGTTTAGGGGTTAATATATCTATTAAAGTGGCGGTGATGTCCGATCGGCAGATTAGGGGTTAATATATTTATTAAAGTGTTTCCGATGTGGGGGGGGGGGCCTCGGTTTAGGGGTTAATAGGTAGTTTATAGGTGTTAGTGTACTTTTTAGCACTTTAGTTAAGAGTTTTATGTTCCGGCGTTAGCCCATAAAAGTCTTAACTACTGACTTTTAGATGCGGTAGAAGTCTTGACAGGAGAGGGTCTACCGCTCACTTTTTCCAAGACTCGTAATACCAGCGTCAGGCAAATCCCATTAAAAAGATAGGATACGCAATTGACGTAAGGGGATTTGTGGTAAGCTTGAGTCGCGGAAGAAAAGTGAGCGGTACACCTGTACCTGCAGGACTCGTAATACCAGCGGGCGTTAAAAAGCAGCGTTGGGACTTCTCAACGCTGCTTTTTAAGGCTAATGCAAGACTCGTAATCTAGGTGATCTTTAGCAAATGCCACAATAAGGGACTGGAACTTCAATCATGTTATCATCAAATGTATTTATAGGTATGCCAACCTAAAAGCATATGTAATATTCTGATAATACCCCCCAAAAAAAAAATCACTAAAGCAAAATGCAGAAAACACAAAATAAAACAGAAAATAATAAAAAGCACATATACTGTATATACAAAACAACCGAGACTACCAACATTTTATACAATACCCAAATTACACAAAAATAAAAAAACTCCAGGGAGACCTATTGTTTCGGGCCAAGGGAGCCTTACAGAATGACTGTCCAATTATGTTTATTATTGTCTAAGACCCTTTTTGGTTACATTGCCATCCTACATTAAAGATACACAAGAAACCCTAAAGAAATTGGATATTGTGGTTAAAGGGACATTATACACTCATTTGTTTTTGCATAAATGTTTTGTAGATGATCTATTTTTATAGCCCATAAAGTTTTTTGGTTTTTTTTAAATGTATAGTTTTGCTTATTTTTAAATAACTGCTCTGATTTTCAAACTCTTAACCAAGCCCCAAAGTTTTACAAGACTACCATCAACTACATTCTCCAGCTTGCTCCTGTTTGTGTAAAGGGTCTTTTCATATGCAAAAGAAAGTGGGGGGGGTGCCTTATTTCCCACTTGCAGTAGGCTTTCCAGCTACCTTTTCAACAGAGCTAGACTGAGAGCTTCTAAGTAAGTTTTTAAACAGTTTTATACTGGATTTTTATATTAGTATCTTTACATTTTATTCTTTATAGTAGTGTCTATTACATGCAGTTATATGAAAATGAGTGTATACTGTCCCTTTAATACACTATTAGTCACTATCGATGTAGAGTCATTGTACTCATCTATTCCCCACACAAAAGGAATTCAAGCAGCAGTTGAATATCTAAAACAAAAAGGCACTAGATATGATGAACACACTAATTTGGTAAAAAAAAATTCTTCAATTTGTTTTAGAACATAATTTTTTTGTGTTCAATAATAAATATTACCAACAGATTTTAGGTACAGTGATGGGGACAGGCTGTATCCCAACATATGCTTGCCTATACCTGGGGAAATGGGAAACGGTCTACATATTTGATAATGAACAAGTCTATGGTAAGAACATAGACTTATGGCTTTGTTTCATTTACGATATTCTGGTTTGAACTCAAAATCTTTATGAACACTCTTAATAATAATGACTTAAACTTGCAGTTCACATATAATTGGAGTGAGACAGAGATTGGATTTCTGGACTTAAAAATTAAGCTGAATAATAACAAAATGGAGACACTGACATACAGGAAACCTACTGCGGGTAATTCCCTTCTCAGGGCAGATAGCCATCACCCACATACTTTGATTAGAAACATACCTTTGGCCAATATGTAAGGCACAGGCGTAATTATTCCCAACTTGCCAATTTTAAACAAGAAGCAGAAATCCTCAAAAGGAGATTCATGGATAGGTGATATTTGAATTGCCTTAAGAGGGCATATTAGTCAGCTAGGATACAAACTAGGGAAGAAATATTAAATACTGACAAACTAGTTATACCACACCCTAAGGTTAGGTTCAATAGCCAGTTCAATGATAAATGGAATGACATTAGGGCCATTATGCAGAAACACTGGGAAGTCCTTACTTTGGATACAGAAGTAAAAATGATAGTCCCCCTGAGTTTCTTTTTGGTATTTAATTACTTCCACTATTCCCGTGCACCCTCACCCAGATTTGTCAAAAGCAGAATGAAGTAGATTAAGGACATATTGTGATTGGTGCTGGTAGTTATATTATATATATATATATATATATATATATATATATATATATATATATATATGTACTTAAGAATAAAAAAAATATTATCCTGTAAGTGAAGAACATAGAAATGTTAAAGGGACACTGTACCCAAAAATTTAATTTCATGATTCAGATTAAGCCTGAAATTTTAAGCAAATTTCGAATTTACTCCTATTATCAAATTTTCTTCATTATCTTGGTATCTTTATTTGAAATGCAAGAATGTAAGTTTAGATGCCGGCCCATTTTTGGTGAACAACCTGGGTTGTCCTTGCTGATTGGTGGATAAATTCATCCACTAATAAAAAAAGTGCTGTCCAGAGTACTGAAACAAAAAAAAAGCTTAGATGCCTTCTTTTTCAAATAATGATAGCAAGAGAACGAAGAAAAATTGATAATAGGAGTAAATTAGAAAGTTGCTTAAAATTGCATGCTCTTTCTGAATTACAAATGAAAACATTTGGGTCCAGTGTCCCTTTAAATATGTCAAGCAAATATACAGAAAAACACATAAATACATATGTACACACCAGACATCCCAACCTGTAAAAACTCATTTCAGGGAGGTACCCCCCCCCCCCTGTGTGCCACCCCCCCCCCTGCAGCAATTCAGAATTCCTCAGTGCTCTGATTATGAAATAGTTGAAAATGTTATCACAAAAAGTGAGAAAATAATATAAAAAAGACAAGATGAACCTTGCATGTATGTGTATATATATATATATATATATATATATATATATATATATATAAAACCATTTTATAGCTATAAAGTATGGGAGTGTGTACAATATAAAGTATGGTAATCTGCACAATATAAAGTATGGGAGTCTGCACAATATAAAGTATGGGAGTCTGCACAATATAGAGTAGTGCAGTCTGCACAATATAGAGTTTGGCAGTATGCACAATATAGAGTAAGGGAGTCTGCACAATATATGGTTTGGGAGTCTGCACAATATAAAGTATGGGAGTCTGCACACAATAGAGTAGTTGTGTCTGCACAATAAAAAGTATGGGAGTCTGCACAATATAAAGTATGGGAGTCTACACAATATAAAGGTTGGAAGTCTGTACAATATAAAGTTTGGGAGTCTGCACAATATAGAGTTTGGGAGTCTGCACAATATGAAGTATGAGAATCTGCACAATATACAATATGGGAGTCTGCACAATATAAAGTATGGGAATTTGCACAATATAAAGTATGGTAATCTGCACAATATAAAGTATGGGAGTATGCACAATATAGAGTATAGGAGTATGCACAATATAAAGTATGAGAGTCTGCACAATATAAAGTATGGGAGTCTGCACAATATAAAGTATGGGAGTCTGCACAATATAGATTATGGGAGTCTGCACAATATAGAGTAGTGGAGTCTGCACAATATAGTGTATGGCAGTATGCACAATATAGAGTATTGGAGTCTGCACAATATAAAGTATGGGAGTCTGCACAATATAGAATATGGGAGTCTGCACAATATAGAGTAGTGGAGTCTGCACAATATAGAGTTTGGCAGTATGCACAATATAGAGTATGGGAGTATGCACAATATAAGGTTTGGGAGTCTGCACAATATAAAGTATGGGAGTCTGCACACAATAGAGTATGTGAGTCTGCACAATATAAAGTTGGGAGTCTGCACAATATAAAGTTTGGGAGTCTGCACAATATAGAGTTTGGGAGTCTGCACAATATGAAGTATGAGAATCTGCACAGTATACAGTATGGGAGTCTGCACAATATAAAGTATGGGAATTTGCACAATATAAAGTATGGTAATCTGCACAATATAAAGTATGGGAGTATGCACAATATAGAGTATAGGAGTATGCACAATATAAAGTATGAGAGTCTGCACAATATAAAGTATGGGAGTCTGCACAATATAGAGTAGTGGAGTCTGCACAATATAGTGTATGGAAGTATGCACAATATAGAGTATTGGAGTCTGCACAATATAAAGTATGGGAGTCTGCACAATATAGAATATGGGCGTCTGCACAATATAGAGTAGTGGAGTCTGCACAATATAGAGTTTGGCAGTATGCACAATATAGAATATGGGAGTCTGCACAATATAAAGTATGGGAATCTGCACAATATAAAGTATTGGAGTATGCACAATATAAAGTATGAGAGTCTGCACAATATAAAGTATGGGAGTCTGCACAATATTAGGTTTGTGAGTCAGTACAATATTAGGTTTGGGAGTCTGCACAATATAAAGTATGGGAGTCTGCACAATATAAAGTATGGGAGTCTGCACAATATAGATTATGGGAGTCTGCACAATATAGAGTAGTGGAGTCTGCACAATATAGTGTATGGAAGTATGCACAATATAGAGTATTGGAGTCTGCACAATATAAAGTATGGGAGTCTGCACAATATAGAATATGGGAGTCTGCACAATATAGAGTAGTGGAGTCTGCACAATATAGAGTTTGGCAGTATGCACAATATAGAGTATGGGAGTATGCACAATATAAGGTTTGGGAGTCTGCACAATATAAAGTATGGGAGTCTGCACACAATAGAGTATGTGAGTCTGCACAATATAAAGTTGGGAGTCTGCACAATATAAAGTTTGGGAGTCTGCACAATATAGAGTTTGGGAGTCTGCACAATATGAAGTATGAGAATCTGCACAGTATACAGTATGGGAGTCTGCACAATATAAAGTATGGTAATCTGCACAATATAAAGTATGGGAGTATGCACAATATAGAGTATAGGAGTATGCACAATATAAAGTATGAGAGTCTGCACAATATAAAGTATGGGAGTCTGCACAATATAAAGTATGGGAGTCTGCACAATATAGATTATGGAAGTCTGCACAATATAGAGTAGTGGAGTCTGCACAATATAGTGTATGGAAGTATGCACAATATAGAGTATTGGAGTCTGCACAATATAAAGTATGGGAGTCTGCACAATATAGAATATGGGCGTCTGCACAATATAGAGTAGTGGAGTCTGCACAATATAGAGTTTGGCAGTATGCACAATATAGAATATGGGAGTCTGCACAATATAAAGTATGGGAGTCTGCACAATATTAGGTTTGGGAGTCAGCACAATATTAGGTTTGGGAGTCTGCACAATATAAAGTATGGGAGTCTGCACAATATAAAGTATGGGAGTCTGCACAATATAGATTATGGGAGTCTGCACAATATAGAGTAGTGGAGTCTGCACAATATAGTGTATGGAAGTATGCACAATATAGAGTATTGGAGTCTGCACAATATAAAGTATGGGAGTCTGCACAATATAGAGTAGTGGAGTCTGCACAATATAGAGTTTGGCAGTATGCACAATATAGAATATGGGAGTCTGCACAATATAAAGTATGGGAATCTGCACAATATAAAGTATGGGAGTATGCACAATATAGAGTATTGGAGTCTGCACAATATAAAGTATGGGAGTCTGCACAATATTAGGTTTGGGAGTCAGCACAATATTAGGTTTGGGAGTCTGCACAATATAAAGTATGGGAGTCTGCACAATATAAAGTATGGGAGTCTGCACAATATAGATTATGGGAGTCTGCACAATATAGAGTAGTGGAGTCTGCACAATATAGTGTATGGCAGTATGCACAATATAGAGTATGGGAGTATGCACAATATAAAGTATGGGAGTATGCACAATATAAAGTATGGGAGTCATCACAATATAAAATTTGGGAGTCTGCACAATATAAAGTATGGGAGTGTGCACAATATAAAGTTTGGGCGTCTGCACAATATAAAGTTTGGGAGTCTGCACAATATAAAGTTTGGGAGTCTACACAATATAGAGTTTGGGAGTCTGCACAATATAAAGTATGGAAATCTGCACAATATAAAGTATGGGAGTCTGCACAATATAAAGTATGGGAGTCTGCACAATATAAAGTATGGGAATCTGCACAATATAAAGTATGGGAATCTGCACAATATAAAGTAAAGTATGGGAGTCTGCACAATATAAAGTTTGGGAGTTTGCACAATATAAAGTATGGGAGTCTGCACAATATTGAGAGTATGGGAGTCTGCAAAATAAAGAGAGTATGGGAGTCTACACAATATAGAGAGTGTGGGAATCTGCACAATATAAAGTATGGGAATCTGCACAATATAAAGTAAAGTATGGGAGTCTGCACAATATAAAGTTTGGGAGTTTGCACAATATAAAGTATGGGAGTCTGCACAATATTGAGAGTATGGGAGTCTGCAAAATAAAGAGAGTATGGGAGTCTACACAATATAGAGAGTGTGGGAATCTGCACAATATAAAGTTTGGGAGTCTGCACAATATTGAGAGTATGGGAGTCTGTACAATATAGAGAGTATGGGAGTCTATACAATATAGAGAGTATGGGAGTCTGCACAATATAGAGAGTATGGGAATCTGCACAATATAGTTAGTATGGGAGTCTACATAATGTAGAGAGTATGAGAGTCTGCACAATATAGAGAGTATGGGAGAATGCACAATATAGAGAGTATGGGAGTCTGCACATCTCACATATATATATATATATATATATATATATATCAGGTCTGCTATGTCTCGCACCTCACTAGAGTTCAGGAAGGGGGAGAAAAGTCCAGAGAGGAATGCAGTAACTATTTACATTGAGCTACAACAGAACAGTGACACCTACAGGTAGAAATTAAAAGTGCAGGATCAAATTTGATTTTCTCTGGCATTGCTCTTTCTGTTATATTGTGTTTAATTTGCGGGTGTGAGGGAGCCTCTATTTCAATGTGGGAGACTCCTGGAACTTCCGGGAGAGTTGGGATGTCTGACACACACACACACACATATATATATATTTAAACATGTATATGTATGTATCTCTATCTTAAAGCCACTTCCATGACTTTGTTTTTCTATCACCTGAGATCTCATATCTTTGAGCCCTTATAACTTTTGTTTGCAATTTTTTTTTATTAGACAGTGTTATTATGAGTGTAACTGTACTTTTAAATGTAATTTTGATTTATTAGAAGAACCAGTACAAATTACCATGACACAAGCACTACTCCATGACAAAAATCCAAAGTACAGTAAGCCAGTGAACACCCTAATCAGAATATTATGCACGGTCGTGAGAACATGCATAGCGAAGTATTGGAAAATAGGCGTGCCGACATGGCAAGAAATTAGCTGTAAGATCCAACACATATACAATATGTATGACCAAGCAGCATGGTCAATGGGTACCAAGGATAAGAATGATGAAGTGTGGTTCTACTGGATTTATAGAAATGGCTTCAACTATTCACCCGTCCGGCTGTGGGGCCAATCTCAGACATCTAACCCTTAATGCTGGAGGATATGAGTTAAGAAATCTGCTGATGGTTAACAGATTTTATCTACATAGTTTGTGATGATTCTCTTTCTTCTCTATTAGTTGTGGGAAGTATACAACCCATACCTGTATATCAGAAGTTCAGGCCTTGATAGATGTACGACATTCATAAATAGTACAGAGATGTGAGGGCGATGCTCGTATATCTTTTTTTCTTTTTTCAGACTGTTTCTTCACATCTCTTCTTTATTTCTCTATATCCCGTTCTGCCCAAGCGATACCCAAGATGCTGCTTAATACCTCTGGGCAACACCCTTCCCTTTTACTTTCTCTGTTCTGTTAAGTGATGTAACTAGGGGATTATTATCACTGTTACCCCCTCTTGGAGGGGGCTTGAATAATCTACTATTGATAACAGTTTGTTTTTGTTTTGTTCTATAAATGCTGTAAAATTCTAATAAAAACTATTTAAACATAAATGTAATTTTGATATTTTTTGTGACACTTTTTATTCAAGCATAACAATTAAAGGGCCATAATACCCAAATGTTTAAACACTTGAAAGTGACGCAGCATAGCTGTAAAAAGCTGACTAGAAAATATCACCTGCATATCTCTATGTAAAAAAGAAAGATATTTTTTTATTTTATTTTTATTGAGGATAAGAAAAAGAAGAAAAATATACATACATAAGTTTGCAAGGTACATATAAGATCACGAATATTTATGTCCTTTAAAAAAGAAAGATATTTTACCTCAAAATGTCCTAAGTATTCAAACCCTATTTTAAAGGACTTTAAGCAGCAAATCAGTATGTCTGTCCCGGGACAGGCAAGAGAGCGAGCTTCGTGCACACTCATGTTATTTCCCTATTCAGTTTAAGGAAGTTTACTATGAAATCTCATGTGAGTTAAGTGAAATCTCATGAGATCAGAGTAAAAGAGTTCATGACGTCAGCACCGTTGATGCTGATTGGCTGCAGTTAATTTCTTCATTTTTTTTTTACCTGCAGCTGGACAGCAGCTGAGTATAACTTTTTACACAGAACGTACTCTGCTGAGCTGAGGAAATTGTGAGGTAAAATATCTTCCTTTTTTACATAGAGATGCTCAGGTGATATTTTCCTGTCAGCTTTTTACAGTTATGCTGTATCACCTTCAAGTGATTTAGCATATGAGTATTATGTCCCTTTAACCAGAGGTCTGAAGTCGCACCCTAACCCAACGTTTATTAAATTCAATTGCGCTCATTTATTTTCAACTGGTAATACGCATGCTACTTCTGACGGACGTAAACACCCGTGATGTGCCAAAACTCCACTTTTATATGTGCAATCCCAAATCCCTAACCCCAGCTGCCCAGACATGTCTTAATGTTTTCAGGTCCGGGATGTCATCAGAAAAATGTTGGAGGCATCATTATGGGCTTTAAACCTGTGTTTCCTGGGCACAAGCTATATAGTTACAATGCTGTAGCTTGGTAAACAATGCTGTAATGCAGTAGATGAAGTAATAAGATTCTTGGTTTTATATGAAGAGGTATTAGCAGCAGAAATAAGTGATATTGTTATGCACATTTATATGTCACTAAATTGTGTGACGAGTGATATAAATCAACTAGAGTGTTAAAAATAGGGCTTCTGAAATGCTACATGATCTAAAAAAATAAGACCTGCCAGGAAAGACTTAATAACCTTAATAAGTACAGCGTAGAGGAGAGAATGAAGAGCAGTGATTTGATAGAAACTTCACAAATATTGAGGGATTTAATGCCTCATTATAACAAGGAGTTATGATCTCATGACAAAGGGGGGTAGGTTAAGAAATAATTAGCTGTACCACTTTTTTTATATAGAAAAGATGGCGGATTCATGAAAAAGACTTGTATTACAGGTGGTGAGGACAAAAACTATAGGAGAATTCAATAATGTCTTGGATATGTAAAGCTTTATTGTGCATGTAAGACCATGATACATTATTAAAAGGACAGTTAATGTTCTTATTTATTTTACATAATTCTGCACTATATTACGTAGCATAGGAAATATAGCAAATTAAAGACTAAACACTCCAAAACTTTACTTACCTTTAGACTTGTGCATGATCGAAAAATTTGTTTCGTTTTGGTTCGTATCGATTCAGATTTTTTCAAATTTCGGTTCGTATCGATTCAAATTCGGAAAAATTTGAATGAATTTGTTTTGGATTTGTTTCGGATTCGTTTTGGATTCATTCGGATTCGAATACATTCGGCTGGATTCGGTTCGATTCGGAAATTCGGAATTTCGGTATGTGTCAGGTGGGATATGCTGTGCATTAGACTAGTATTATGTACTGTATATTAGGTGTAACCCATAGCAGAGTGATATAACCTAATATACTGTACAATACTAGTGTAATCCATGGCCATCCGAATCTACCGAATAAATCCAAACTAATTCGGATTTATTCCGTAGATTCGGCACTATTTCAATTCGGAAATTCGAATCGATCCGAATCTCCGAATTTAAGAAATTCGGCTGAATTTCCTTAATCGATCCGAAACGAATCACACATGTCTATTTACCTTACCTACCTCACCGTCCTCTTCTGCGCCACTCTTTTTTGTGTTTTTAAAAAGCACGTAACAGATGTACTGTCTAATCATAGTGCACCAAATTTTGCCTTTGAACTAAATGTAGAGGTCACACACTATGTAAAGCAGTTGACAGTTTTGTTTTTTTAAATAGTGTAGAATTATGTAACATGATTAAGAATGTTGACTGTCCCTTTAATTTACGCCCTATGAGATGTCACTTTCCATCTCTACTTTCCCTCTTCTCTAAATTTGCTCAGTTTAAAAAAAAAAAAAATTGTGTGTGATATTTAGCAACAGAATTGTTAAAAAAAAGATTTAAATATCCTTTAAAAGTAGTCAGTAAGTACTACGACTTCTGGCAGCTATAAAGTAAATGTTTTACAAATAAATACAACTATTAAAATAATTACTGTAAATAAATGAGGAGCATATGATTTTTTTTTTATATATTTGTAGCTTAGTAATTAATCACAGTAGCTCTACAGTACTAAATATATTCTGTTGCTATGCACACTGGTATCCTGCACCTCACAGTTATGCTTAAAAATTCTGTTTTTTTACTCGATTATAAATTTCCTGTATACTTAATGGTATAAAAAATCCAAACTGAGTAGCAGCAAACCAATAAGTGTTTTATTGTTTAACACAACAAAAAATGCAGCTGCATTTGTTGTTGTGCTAAACAATAAAACACTTATTGGTTTGCTGCTACTCAGTTTGGATTTTTTATTATCTGTTCAGAGTCTGGAGTGGAGCTCTGGAGTGGCGTGCAATGGGTCGCTGTGTGCTGGATTAAGGACTTTTGGTTTTGAGATACTTTAATGGTATCACAGTACATTACTGCAGTTATAATTTAATATAAGTAAATAATGTAATGTAAAATTAGCTTAGGTCATATGGTGCCTTTTTTTCTATGCACAATAATAATTAATCTATTTATCCTTTTTTTCTATGCACAATAATAATTAATCTATTTATAAATATGATGTATTAAAGGGACAGTCAAGTCCAAAAAAAACTTTAATGATTTAAATAGGGCATGTAATTTTAAACAACTTTCCAATTTACTTTTGTCACCAATTTTGCTTTGTTCTCTCGGTATTCTAATATAAATGCATTTTGCCAGTTTTTCAGAGGGCGTTAGTTCATGTGTTTCATATAGATAACAATGAGCTCATGCACGTGAATTTACAGAGGAGTGAGCACTGATTGGCTAAAATGCAAGTCAGTCAAAAGAACTGAAATCAGGGGGCATTCTGCAGAGGCTTAGATACAAGGTAATTACAGAGGTAAACAGTGTTTTGTTAAAACTGTGTTGGTTATGCAAAACTGGGGAATGGGTAATTAAGGGATTATCTATCTTTTAAAACAACAACATTTTGGTGTTGACTGTCCCTTTAATAATTCAGCGTGTTATTTGATGCACAGCGTTTTCTGTTTCATTATAACATCCACAATGATCATGTAGCTACCTAGGCATAGTTGCCAGCTGCCCCGTCTTTACTGGGGCAGTCATATTTTGGCTTCCTGTCCCTACCTATTAAAGGGACAATGTACTGTAAAATTGGTTTCACTTTAATGATTTTCCACTTACTTGCAGGGCATAAAATGTATGGGTAAGTTATCCTTCACATTTATTTTTTCTAAATGAAATAGTTGTTTTATTTATTTCTATATGAAACCACAACCAATTTTAAATGGGCTGAGCAGGCATCCTTATGTTATCTTTATCTCTATGCACACTTGCCTCCTTATCCTATAGGTTTTTTTCAGTAGTCCTCTTTATTTGTGGTATTCTGTTACATTAAAGGTTAGCAATGTGTAGATAGTTGTCAGGTAAGGGGATGCCATGAGAATTGATAAAGAATACCAGGGAAGTTAGAATCTCTATTAGTGCTAGCAGATATCTGTGGTCTTCTGTTACATGTAAAAGAGAGAACAGTGTAGTAGACAAAAACACACCTAGTCATACAATCCCCATGAAATATGTATACTATGTGGGGATGCAGTGTGCTGGTACGAAGGGAGTATAGGTATGTAGAGAGAGTGGATGTTGCTTTTTTTTACGCGTTTCGGCCGTAGCCTTACTCATAGCCAGTATCACACTCCCTAAGCTATACACTTTAAAAATGCCCCCCTGGGCTGTGATTGGTGTAAAAACAATAGGTGTGTTTGAACTATTACTCAATTTCCTGTGAATCACTCACTAAACTACTATATGTGAATCCAGCATTGCAATCATCTAAGGTGTTGAAAATAAACAAAATAAATAAATATATATTGAAAACAATAAGATGTTGGGTAACATATCACTTAGGTTAAATACTGAATACTAGCATGTTCAGAAAAAACTCAGTCATAGAGACTGACCTGATATATTACATTATTTAATGTCTGTTATTAAATACTGACCTGTTGATAATAAATGTTACCAATCATTGTTACCACTGCATTAGGTGGTTTTTATTTTTCTTCTGTTCCCATGTTGGACTTTTAACAATTGGTTGATTAAAGGAATATTTTTAACTCTGACCCCGGACTAGCTCTTTCTTTTTTGTCTTCTGTTACATACCAGGGAAGTCAAGGGGTGAGTTAGCAAGGTATCTATAAATATATATTTATATATGAGTGTGTATATATATATATATATATATATATATATATATACACACATATATACTGCATACAAAGAGAGAAGCGCTCTACCAGGAACGAACAACAGCTCAGTGGCTTGTTCTATGGCGATTTACCACCCGGAAGCAGCCTCTTTTAGACCAGTGTGCTTTTCACAGAAGAAAACTTTCCTGAAGTATATCAGTCTGATCCTGCCAAGTAAGGTCAGTCCAGCCCCGAAATACCAGGCAATTCTCCTCTGAACAAGGAACATGACAACCCCAGACGATCGTTTCGGCCTCCTATGGGCCTTGTCAGTGAGGTGCAGCCACAGTCCTCTAAACACACTGGGCAAGGAGTCCACGTCTGGTTTCCCCCATCACCCATAGGGACACTTCCCCAGGGTCATAATAATTTGCATACAAAGAGAGAAGCGCTCTACCAGGAACGAACAACAGCTCAGTGGCTTGTTCTATGGCGATTAACCACCCGGAAGCAGCCTCTTTTAGACCAGTGTGCTTTTCACAGAAGAAAACTTTCCTGAAGTATATCAGTCTGATCCTGCCAAGTAAGGTCAGTCCAGCCCCGAAATACCAGGCAATTCTCCTCTGAACAAGGAACATGACAACCCCAGACGATCGTTTCGGCCTCCTATGGGCCTCGTCAGTGAGGTGCAGCCACATTCCTCTAAGCACACTGGGCAAGGAGTCCACGTCTGGTTTCCCCCATCACCCATAGGGAGACTTCCCCAGGGTCATAATAATTTGCATACAAAGAGAGAAGCGCTCTACCAGGAACGAACAACAGCTCAGTGGCTTGTTCTATGGCGATTTACCACCCGGAAGCAGCCTCTTTTAGACCAGTGTGCTTTTCACAGAAGAAAACTTTCCTGAAGTATATCAGTCTGATCCTGCCAAGTAAGGTCAGTCCAGCCCCGAAATACCAGGCAATTCTCCTCTGAACAAGGAACATGACAACCCCAGACGATCGTTTCGGCCTCCTATGGGCCTCGTCAGTGAGGTGCAGCCACATTCCTCTAAACACACTGGGCAAGGAGTCCACGTCTGGTTTCCCCCATCACCCATAGGGACACTTCCCCAGGGTCATAATAATTTGCATACAAAGAGAGAAGCGCTCTACCAGGAACGAACAACAGCTCAGTGGCTTGTTCTATGGCGATTTACCACCCGGAAGCAGCCTCTTTTAGACCAGTGTGCTTTTCACAGAAGAAAACTTTCCTGAAGTATATCAGTCTGATCCTGCCAAGTAAGGTCAGTCCACCCCCAGAAATACCAGGCAATTCTCCTCTGAACAAGGAACATGACAACCCCAGACGATCGTTTCGGCCTCCTATGGGCCTCGTCAGTGAGGTGCAGCCACATTCCTCTAAGCACACTGGGCAAGGAGTCCACGTCTGGTTTCCCCCATCACCCATAGGGAGACTTCCCCAGGGTCATAATAATTTGCATACAAAGAGAGAAGCGCTCTATCAGGAACGAACAACAGCTCAGTGGCTTGTTCTATGGCGATTTACCACCCGGAAGCAGCCTCTTTTAGACCAGTGTGCTTTTCACAGAAGAAAACTTTCCTGAAGTATATCAGTCTGATCCTGCCAAGTAAGGTCAGTCCAGCCCCGAAATACCAGGCAATTCTCCTCTGAACAAGGAACATGACAATCCCAGACAACCGTTTCGGCCTCCTATGGGCCTCGTCAGTGAGGTGCAGCCACATTCGTCTAAGCACACTGGGCAAGGAGTCCACGTCTGGTTTCCCCCATCACCCATAGGGAGACTTCCCCAGGGTCATAATAATTTGCATACAAAGAGAGAAGCGCTCTACCAGGAACGAACAACAGCTCAGTGGCTTGTTCTATGGTGATTTACCACCCGGAAGCAGCCTCTTTTAGACCAGTGTGCTTTTCACAGAAGAAAACTTTCCTGAAGTATATCAGTCTGATCCTGCCAAGTAAGGTCAGTCCAGCCCCGAAATACCAGGCAATTCTCCTCTGAACAAGGAACATGACAACCCCAGACGATCGTTTCGGCCTCCTATGGGCCTCGTCATTGAGGTGCAGCCACATTCCTTTAAGCACACTGGGCAAGGAGTCCACGTCTGGTTTCCCCCATCACCCATAGGGAGACTTCCCCAGGGTCATAATAATTTGCATACAAAGAGAGAAGCGCTCTACCAGGAACGAACAACAGCTCAGTGGCTTGTTCTATGGCGATTTACCACCCGGAAGCAGCCTCTTTTAGACCAGTGTGCTTTTCACAGAAGAAAACTTTCCTGAAGTATATCAGTCTGATCCTGCCAAGTAAGGTCAGTCCAGCCCCGAAATACCAGGCAATTCTCCTCTGAACAAGGAACATGACAACCCAAGACGATCGTTTCGGCCTCCTATGGGCCTCGTCAGTGAGGTGCAGCCACATTCCTCTAAGCACACTGGGCAAGGAGTCCACGTCTGGTTTCCCCCCTCACCCATAGGGAGACTTCCCCAGGGTCATAATAATTTGCATACAAAGAGAGAAGCGCTCTACCAGGAACGAACAACAGCTCAGTGGCTTGTTCTATGGCGATTTACCACCCGGAAGCAGCCTCTTTTAGACCAGTGTGCTTTTCACAGAAGAAAACTTTCCTGAAGTATATCAGTCTGATCCTGCCAAGTAAGGTCAGTCCAGCCCCGAAATACCAGGCAATTCTCCTCTGAACAAGGAACATGACAACCCCAGACGATCGTTTCGGCCTCCTATGGGCCTCGTCAGTGAGGTGCAGCCACATTCCTCTAAGCACACTGGGCAAGGAGTCCACGTCTGGTTTCCCCCATCACCCATAGGGAGACTTCCCCAGGGTCATAATAATTTGCATACAAAGAGAGAAGCGCTATACCAAGAATGAACAACATCTCAGTGGCTTGTTCTATGGCGATTTACCACCCGGAAGCAGCTACCTAGGCATAGTTGCCAGCTGCCCCGTCTTTACTGGGGCAGTCATATTTTGGCTTCCTGTCCCTACCTATTAAAGGGACAATGTACTGTAAAATTGGTTTCACTTTAATGATTTTCCACTTACTTGCAGGGCATAAAATGTATGGGTAAGTTATCCTTCACATTTATTTTTTCTAAATGAAATAGTTGTTTTATTTATTTCTATATGAAACCACAACCAATTTTAAATGGGCTGAGCAGGCATCCTTATGTTATCTTTATCTCTATGCACACTTGCCTCCTTATCCTATAGGTTTTTTTCAGTAGTCCTCTTTATTTGTGGTATTCTGTTACATTAAAGGTTAGCAATGTGTAGATAGTTGTCAGGTAAGGGGATGCCATGAGAATTGATAAAGAATACCAGGGAAGTTAGAATCTCTATTAGTGCTAGCAGATATCTGTGGTCTTCTGTTACATGTAAAAGAGAGAACAGTGTAGTAGACAAAAACACACCTAGTCATACAATCCCCATGAAATATGTATACTATGTATACTCCTATGGGCCTCGTCAGTGAGGTGCAGCCACATTCCTCTAAGCACACTGGGCAAGGAGTCCACGTCTGGTTTCCCCCATCACCCATAGGGAGACTTCCCCAGGGTCATAATAATTTGCATACAAAGAGAGAAGCGCTCTACCAGGAACGAACAACAGCTCAGTGGCCTGTTCTATGGCGATTTACCACCCGGAAGCAGCCTCTTTTAGACCAGTGTGCTTTTCACAGAAGAAAACTTTCCTGAAGTATATCAGTCTGATCCTGCCAAGTAAGGTCAGTCCAGCCCCGAAATACCAGGCAATTCTCCTCTGAACAAGGAACATGACAACCCCAGACGATCGTTTCGGCCTCCTATGGGCCTCGTCAGTGAGGTGCAGCCACATTCCTCTAAGCACACTGGGCAAGGAGTCCACGTCTGGTTTCCCCCATCACCCATAGGGAGACTTCCCCAGGGTCATAATAATTTGCATAAAAGAGAGAAGCACTCTACCAGGAACGAACAACAGCTCAGTGGCTTGTTCTATGGCGATTTACCACCCGGAAGCAGCCTCTTTTAGACCAGTGTGCTTTTCACAGAAGAAAACTTTCCTGAAGTATATCAGTCTGATCCTGCCAAGTAAGGTCAGTCCAGCCCCGAAATACCAGGCAATTCTCCTCTGAACAAGGAACATGACAACCCCAGACAATCGTTTCGGCCTCCTATGGGCCTCGTCAGTGAGGTGCAGCCACATTCCTCTAAGCACACTGGGCAAGGAGTCCACATCTGGTTTCCCCCATCACCCATAGGGAGACTTCCCCAGGGTCATAATAATTTGCATACAAAGAGAGAAGCTCTCTACCAGGAACGAACAACAGCTCAGTGGCTTGTTCTATGGCGATTTACCACCCGGAAGCAGCCTCTTTTAGACCAGTGTGCTTTTCACAGAAGAAAACTTTCCTGAAGTATATCAGTCTGATCCTGCCAAGTAAGGTCAGTCCAGCCCCGAAATACCAGGCAATTCTCCTCTGAACAAGGAACATGACAACCCCAGATGATCGTTTCGTAATTCTTTTATTAGAAAAATAATCATATATGCATATATACAAAATAAAATCATAATAACAAATGCCAACAAAATATCTCTTGTTACAAAACTGAAATATTGACCCAAATTTTTGTCATCAGAAAAAATCAAAATGCAAACATTAAACTTAAATAATCACACAAAGTAAATTTAAACATATTTCAAATACAGACAAAAACAAACTGGAGGAAAAAAAAACAAACAAAAAAACAAAACAAAAAAAAAACTAAATAATCCAATCCTTCCACTTCTTTGTCTTCCAGATGCCTTCAGAATCTAATTCACCATATCGCCTCCTATCAAAAGAAAAATACAAAAACAACTTCCCACGGATCATACCCACACAATTACCTACAGTAACTACCTCTTTCTTAAAAATCAAAATATTACGCACATCCCACAACACCTCCTTCACACAACATGCCAACAACCATATCAATCTTGCTTTCTCCTTTTCCACACCACTTCCACACAAACCATACATCATCATATTAAAAGTAAAAAATTGCACTCAAGTCAAACCCTTAATCATCCTTTTCAAACTTCTCCAAACATCCCTAGCATACTCACAATTCCAAAACAAATGAATAACACTCTCGCTTTGAAAACAACCATCTCTAGGACACACTTCTGAAGCCACTAAACGACGCATTCTCTGAAAATCCCTTGTTGGCAAACACTTATGCACACTCATCCAACTAATATCTTTCTGCCTATTCATCAAATACTTATTACACACATTTTTCCATACCAACACACATTCATTTTCCTTCAAACCCCCAATCAACTCAAGACCTTCCTTCTTCTCCAACATTTTCAACACCATTCTATTTGCACACCACATCTCCCTACTAACATTCTCCAAACCATATTTTTTAATCCAACATTCCACCCTTACATAAAACCACGGAACAGCAAAACATACCGGTTTCTTTCTATCAATCTCAAATAAACCATATCGTCTTAAAACATTTCCACAAGCATACTTTACCATACAACCAGCCATGCTATCCTTACCACTCAGAACCACACACCTACTAACATATTTCACAGCCAAAAATCTCTCCACATTTGGAAAACCCTTACCACCAACATTCTTACTCTTAACAACAACATCTCTTTTCAAACGCTCCATACCAGAACTCCAGAAAAAAGAAAACAACACTCTCAATATTCTCCGAAAAATCCTCTCAGGTGGTGGAAAAACGAACCCCAAATATAACATAATAGGGATCAAAACCGATTTAATAACTAACATTTTTCCTTCCAAAGATAAAGTCCTTAAAGACCAAAACTGAAGTTTTCTACTCACTTTATCAAAAACATTCTCCCAACTTTCCAAGCCTTTCAAATCCACATCAAATTTCACACCCAACACCTCAATTGCACCTTCACTCACAGGCCATCCACAGGAATCAATCTCCCTATCATTACCAAAAACTTTAACTTTACACTTATTCCAATTAACTCTGAAACCACTTGCCATACAAAAACATTCAACTAAAGTTTTCACCCTCTTCAAACCAGCCTGAGTCTCACATACCACACTCACATCATCCATATACCCAATCACTTTTAAACACCTTCCATTACTACCAGGAACACTCACACCTCTAACTAATTTATCCTTCCTCAAACTAGTTAATAATGGCTCAATGACACATACAAATAACACAGGAGACAAAGGACATCCTTGACGCACTCCAGATTTAACACAAAATTCCTCAGTCAAAAAACCATTAACCTGGACTTGACTCACAATATCACTATACAAACATTTAAACCATCCAATAATCTTACCAGAAAAACCTAAACGTTCTAAAACATGAAACATAAAATCATGCACTACCCTATCATCCTCTCCCTCACATACCACAGTACATCACGTAGTAACAACAAACTTTCAGAAATCTGACGCCCAAGAACAGCACACACTTGCTCTTCACCCACAACCTTACCAATCACTCCACGCATTCTATTTGCCAACACCTTTGCAATAACCTTATAGTCAACATTCAACAACGTAATCGGCCTCCAATTCCTCAAATCTCTCTTATCACCCTTTTTAAATAACAAAACAATCAAACCTTTCCTCATTGAAACAGGCAAAACATTCATTCTAAAAACAAACTTACAAACATCCAACATATCAACCACAATCAAATTCCAAAAACAAGTATAAAATTCAACAGACAAACCATCACAGCCAGGTACCTTCCCATTCTTAAAACTCCTAACAACCTCTGCAATCTCATCCAAACTTAGATCCCTTTCTAACAAATCATTATCATATTTTTCCAACTTAACCTCAATGTTTTCCAACAACTCATTTTCCAATAAAACATCTCTTGTTTTTTCTTTATACAACTCACTGTAAAACTCATGAACTTCACGCAAAACACCATCCGTACCATTAATTTCACACTCAACCTTATCAAAAACACTAACAAAACCAGTCTTTCCTTCAAAAGCTTTCTTAAAAAAATATTTACTACAAGACTCATCCTTTTCCATTTTCTCCAATCTTGCCATAAAATCAATTTTCTTTCCTTTTTCATGCATACACTTTTTAATTATCTTTCTTGCTTCAGCAATTTCCTCATGCACATCAATACCACAATTTCTCAATTCATACAAATACAACAACCTCAGATACCATTTATCATACAACTCCCTTTCCATTCTAGCTTTCTCACAGCCTTTCTTAATAAAAAACCTCTTTATTTCCACCTTCAACCATTCCCACCACATAAGCACATTACTAAAATCACATTTTCTTTCACGCCACCTTTCATACATCCAAACAAACTGACGCTTAAACTTCTCATCTTCTAACAAATCCACATTCAGTTTCCAAACACCCTTACCATACTTGATCTTCAAATCACAATTCACCTTACACATCAAAAGGGCATGATCCGTAAAGGGCATCCGCTTTAAAGAAAAATCATCAACACATAAAAATTTAGATAAAAAACAAAAATCAATTCAAGATTTTATCCCACCACTATCACTAAAGAAAGTAAAACCCTCCCCTGAAAAAGAAACAGACCCGAAGGCATCCTTCAAACCGAAAGATTTAAGCAAATCAAGTAAAAACTTCCCTGAGCTATCCACCCTACAATCACTCCCACCCTCTCTGTCCCCATTCTTAATAATACAATTAAAATCCCCAACCAAAAAAGTTGGCTCTCGGCCTGGCAGAAAAAACTTTAAAGTTTCAAAATTAAGCAAACGTTCTACCCTATTTGGAGAAGCATATACATTAAACAAACGAAAAACAGTCCCACAAAAACTAAAACTAACCAAAAGTACCCGACCTGGGACAATATGAACTACATTAAGGATAGAAAAACTAAACCCCTTAAACAAAACTCCCACCCCCCCCCCATTCCTATCAGAAGAACAAGACCATACTTTAGGACCATATTCCCAGTCAGCACATTTAGGATGTTCAGAGAGACCACATTCCTGCAAACAAAAAATATTAGCAGAACATACAGATAATAATTTAAAAATTGCAGCTCTCCTTGCTATAGTTGTCATACACCTGACATTAAGGGAATAAATGGTCAGAGACATCACAAAAATAAATTAAAGAAAAACAAAAAAAGAAATAACATCAGGACTTCTTCTTTCCTTTCTTTTTCTTAGGACTCCAAGGAGATCCTTTAAATCTGCCTCTGTGACGTTCCGACCTCCTAGGCTCCCCCTTGTCAGCCTCATAACCAGTAACTTCAGCAAGTTGGTTCACATCTCTTTTATCTAGATAACCAACAGAAGAGGCATCAGAAAAGTCACCTATACACTGGCTTGAGTCAGAAGGAACGTCTTTAGTAGAGACAGAAGGAAACTCTGAAATGAAAGAGTCAGCATCACTTGTAGTATCTGGATCTGCACCCTTAACTACTGGAAGATTCAAATCAGGACTCTCCCATCCATCAGAATCCGCATCTATTTTTCGCTTGGAGGCAGATTTTTTCCCTTCAGTGTCCATATCCTCCTCAGAACTAGAGGACACAACAGCAGACCAATCAATGTTCTCCCCTTCACCAAGAACAGCATCAGGAGCAGCATCACAAGATGACTCAGTGAAGGAAAAATTCTCTGTCCCAGGAACAGCAACAGTATCATCCACAGAATTGGGCAACAGGGCTTCAAGAACATCTGAAGCAGCTATCACATTAGATGTAGCAAGATCCACTTCCTGAAGATGAGATTGGGCTTCCTCCACCTTCTCAGCCACAGGAACCACCACAGGAGCATCAGACACCTCTCCGACAGGGACCCCAAATGCAGATTTCTTGCACAAAAGAGGTAATATAGAGTTCAATGCCTCATCAGAGACCTCCTCCTCATTCACAGATGGCTCAGCTGCAACTGAAGATGTTTTTTTTGCAACATCAGCATAGGAAGGCTTCACTCTATCAAGCCCCTGAAACATCTTCAAAGGACACATCCTGCACAGATGACTTGAAGAACCACACAGGTCACAGGTCCGGCGTTTACTACAGTGGGCAACAAGATGATCCTCCTCACCGCAATTTCGACATCTGGCACCTGGGCAATTTTCAGCAATGTGACCAAACAGGTTGCAACTACGGCAAAAAAGAGGCATGTCATCATAGTATAGGAAACCTCTATTTCCACCAATGGCGAAAGTCTGTGGAGGGTGTTTCTTTCCACCAATACCTAATTCATCAGGCACAAACCGCACCCAGAACCTGCGCTTTCCATTGAAAGTCCCAAACTGATTCTTCAGCTTGCTACCTCCTTGAACATCATCAAAGTAGCAACAAAGAAACAGACGAATTTCCACATCAGTGACCCAAGGGTTGTACATATGTACTGTCACCGGGATTCTTCTCTCCCTCTGCACACAGGCAACAAATTTCATGCCAACCAACTCTGGAGCAGCAGCCATATCAATAGTCCGTTGATAGCAGGTCTGTAAATAATGCTCATCGGTGAAAGCCACATCAAAAATCCCTCTTGAAGGGAATGACTGAACACAATGCAAACTTGCTCTTGGCATCTTCAAAACACCCTCCAAAACCACCTGCTGGACATGAGCCAAACCAATCTTCTCTCGAAAGTCCTCAGAGATCAACACCCGAAGTGTATGGGGAACATTTGGCACATTGGTAGCCATATTTGCCCTATTGCCTCTTTAGGCTGGATTTCAGAGCGCCCCCCCAAAAGCAGCATGTGGCTGAAGTCCAGGGACGATGCCACAAGGCCAAGGGGACGGCCCTACTACCCAGTTGCTCTACGCCTAAGGAGTAGCCACCCCCCCAATAGCAGCAGGAGCCCAAACCCCAAAGGGAAAGGACCCCAGGCCAAAGGAGCAGGTCTCCAGGCAGCAAACCAAGACCAAGACCAAGCACAGAAAACTGCACTTGATCCAAGCCAAAGGCCCGAGAAGCAACCTCAGCTGATCATTTCGGCCTATTGTGGGCCTCGTCAGTGAGGTGCAGCCACATTCCTCTAAGCACACTGGGCAAGGAGTCCACGTCTGGTTTCCCCCATCACCCATAGGGAGACTTCCCCAGGGTCATAATAATTTGCATACAAAGAGAGAAGCGCTCTACTAGGAACGAACAACAGCTCAGTGGCTTGTTCTATGGCGATTTACCACCCGGAAGCAGCCTCTTTTAGACCAGTGTGCTTTTCACAGAAGAAAACTTTCCTGAAGTATATCAGTCTGATCCTGCCAAGTAAGGTCAGTCCAGCCCCGAAATACCAGGCAATTCTCCTCTGAACAAGGAACATGACAACCCCAGACGATCGTTTCGGCCTCCTATGGGCCTCGTCAGTGAGGTGCAGCCACATTCCTCTAAGCACACTGGGCAAGGAGTCCACGTCTGGTTTCCCCCATCACCCATAGGGAGACTTCCCCAGGGTCATAATAATTTGCATACAAAGAGAGAAGCGCTCTACCAGGAACGAACAACAGCTCAGTGGCTTGTTCTATGGCGATTTACCACCCGGAAGCAGCCTCTTTTAGACCAGTGTGCTTTTCACAGAAGAAAACTTTCCTGAAGTATATCAGTCTGATCCTGCCAAGTAAGGTCAGTCCAGCCCCGAAATACCAGGCAATTCTCCTCTGAACAAGGAACATGACAACCCCAGACGATTGTTTTGTAATTATTTTATTAGAAAAATAATCATATATGCATATATACAAAATAAAATTATAATAACAAATGCAAACAAAATAACTCTTGTTACAAAACTGAAATATTGACCCAAATTTTTGTCATCAGAAAAAAAACAAAATGCAAACATTAAACTTAAATAATCACACAAAATAAAATTAAACATATTTCAAATACAGACAAAAACAAACTGAAGGAAAAAAAAACAAAAAAAAAAAACTAAATAATCCAATCCTTCCACTTCTTTGTCTTCCAGATGCCTTCAGAATCTAATTCCCCATATCGCCTCCTATCAAAAGAAAAATACAAAAACAACTTCCCACGGATCATACCCACACAATTACCTACAGTAACTACCTCTTTCTTAAAAATCAAAATATTGGGGGGCGGAGCTAGCCACTGAGCTGACTAGACGCGTGAGTGCTGAGCTCCTGAACCAAATTAACAAACATAGCTATAAAAGGGGCTATTTTCTAAACTTAAAGTTTATTTTTCTGGTGTCCCTGAAAGTGAACACTATATCTCTGTAAGGTGACCTGCCTTATCTATTTCGCTTGAAATAAAAGACACCGGAGAGAGGATTATCTGCGGTCCCGGGAGCGGGGCCGCCTGCGGCGGACGAGAGACCAGCTGTTTCCAGGCTTCTCCCGGAGGGTTGGGGATCCACTCCGGGTCATCTAATTACCATCCAAGCCTGCTCAGACCTCTTTACAAGACCTACTTGATCATACCGCTGACCCAGAGGAAATAAGATACCGCAAGCGGTCTTCAAAGCTCACTTCTACCTGCGGCTGCAGCTGCCCTTCTACTCCGGAGGGCCGGGGTTCCTTTCCAGACTACCTGCTACCCCAAGCTAATTGCCTCCACTTGCTGCCAGTCGCCACCAACCAGCATCGCTCCGGAGGGTCGGGGATCCGCTCCGGAGCGCAACATCGTCAACACCTGTTGTTCCTGAGAGGCCGACTTCTACCCGGGCGGCCTGCTCGGGTGTTTACAGAGGCTTCTACTTTCCCGGTGAGGTAAGCACCAGAAGTGGACTACTTACCTCTCATCACTCACCACACAGCGGCCGGTACTGGGAAACCAGTCGAATCAGCTGGCACCTAGAAATCTGGGGGAAAAGGTGATCAGGCCTCACCGCTGCGCAATCTAAGAAAAAAGGCGCGAACACCCGCCATTTTGGGCCTTAGGGTCCTGCATCTCTTCACACGCCTGAGAGCAGCGACAGTTCAAGGAGGAATTACCTACATCTGAGTCCCCCACCTCGCATCCGCTCAGCTCCTTGCTCCAACATCTTCTCCTGCAGACCGGGTAAGACTTTGTCAGTTTATCTGGCACCTTTAGTATTTGCCCCTGACACTGGTGTAATTCTGTGCACGCTTATCAGTTTTCCCACAAGACTCTTGCTGGCCAGTATTTAAAGTTTATAAGCATCTTTGTATGCCAAAGTGTTAGGGGTGCTTTGAACCCTGCTGCTGAAGCTAGCCTGTGTCCCCTTATCACTTTACGCTTGTAATAACCTGCTTCATCTCTCCAAGACCTCTGGGGGCCAAATGCAATAAGGACCATCATTCAAGAACCTTCTGTTGGCCTTCTGACCAATACTGGGACGCATAGGGGAAGCCCCCACATTGCTGGGCTAACTGCCCATACCCTACTCCCTCCCCAAGGGTATATACCCTAGAGACACTGAATGCTACACATCCCATCTTGTCTCTGCTTCCCTAGCAACTGTACTCCCCACCTGGCAACCTACAGAGTAATACATAAGGGTTAACTTTCACTACGCCAGAGACCCTCATCCTCTCTCACTACATATCTTGGAAGGAAGATAACTGACTCCATTCCTTATTAATATCTTATACAATCCCCATCCTTGTCAGATATCTTGGAGAACTCTGCCATTGTCACTTCACTTACACTTCACTCTTTTGAGACTGTGGGACTATAATCTGAACTCTTAACGAAAGAATAAATGTGAAAGGCTGCTGCGTCAGTGCAATTGTCCTTAGGCATGATGCCTATGGTGTAGTGTTATTTCATAACAATTGTTTCCTTCCACAGGTTTACCTACAGACCCTAATTAGTTACCGGCCTCAGCCCCCCTGGGGCCTGGTTTATTGTCTTACTTGTTTGCATTAGCCTTGCATAACTACTGTATTTTTCTCCACAAGACTTGTATTCCCATATTTCTCAGACCCCAGTCTCTCCTGCCTGTTCATTGCACTTACTCGAATTATCCATTATATGAGAAAGCAATCTTAGCCTCTCTCCCGTGCACTGACCAGCAGGGGCCACTGCGTCAAGTAACCTAGGCCCAAGAGCCCGCCTGTGTACGAGGGTCAATCTTTTAACTTGCGTTCTGACACAGTCGGGTTCGATATTGCTACTTGTGACATATTATCTGATTTCTGACTGCTGCTATCTGACCCCTCACCTCCCCGCTCCCGCCCGGCTAGTCCGGGTGGGTCACCTCCAACTTCCTTTTTCCCTTCCTTCGGGTCGTATCCCCCTGCTCCCTGAGGTGGGGGACCTGAGTGGCTGTAACAAAACTATGTGCTAATGTAACTTCTCTTTTCTAAGTGTGACTCAGCCCCGCTCTAACCACGAGACAGGTACTATGTAAACTAAGTGCTTCACTTTAGTATGTATAACCTTTGAATTTCTTCCAAATCAGCAGGACACTACTTTTGAGCCCCCAGAGACTTCCTATTTTGCCCTCTGGATATCTAATTACTAATATATAAGATGCCTCATATGATAAAGAAACATTCAAAGTCCAACGTCAAACCTAGGAAGACAGTCTTCGACCATTTCACCCACGTTACCAAGGAACCCCCACCCCACCCAGGGGGTGAGATGAGTGAACAGGACTCCCAAGATGAAGAGTCCCAATCTAGCCAACACTCAGCATCTTCTTCCCAACACTACATTACAGAATCATCGCTCAAGAAACTCCTGGCCATCCAGACCAAGTCCATCACCCAAGAAATCCAGCGCAGCTCCGCAGAGCTCAAGAAAGAAATATCAGAAATTGGTGACAGAGTTGATGCTCTGGAGCGCAAACAAGATGATCAGGCTGTGGACCAATCCAACATTCTGGCTTACGCCGAAAATCTTGCAGAGCAGATCTCACAATTAGAATCTAAATTGGCTGACATGGAAGACAGATCGAGACGAAGTAATATCAGATTCAGAGGAGTCCCAGAAACAGTGACTCCAGCGGATATCCAAGGCTACCTCCAAGATCTCTTTAAAGAGCTTATAGGCACCCCTGAAGGCCTATCTAGCACAATGGAGAGAGCACACAGGGCATTGCGCCCCAGGTCGGTGAGTTCTGACAAGCCGAGGGACATTGTGGTGTGCTTCCATAGCTACTTATATAAAGATCGCCTCCTTCAAGCTGCTTATCGTAAACCAAACCTAAGTGGTAGGTTTGAGGGGGTACAAATTTTACCTGACCTTTCTGCACATACCCTCCAGCAACGTCGACACTTCCAGTCAGTAACCACTGCTCTGCGCAAGGCTAACTACCGATATCGATGGGGGTTCCCAACCAGGCTCATAGTTACCAAAGATAACCAATCCATAACCATCACTACACCCTCTCAGGGAACGTCTCTACTGGCCTCATGGGGTCTTCTAGTGGACCCTCTCAATATGCGGGCTCAATCTCAAACTGCCTTGAGAGCATCAGCCCCTGAATGGTCGACAAAGGAACAGAGAATAAAAAGGCCCAAGACACAACACTTGCAAGTTTCTCAAGGACACCCTGAGCCCACCGAGTAGGCTTCTACAGAAGTCACATGTCCTGGTTTAGAAGTTTGTCGGCCCTAGGGTCTCTCCTGATGGTACTCTCTGTCTGGCCTTCATCTTGGCTAAGGCAGGGTTCCCGTGAGACCTATTGAGCCGCTAAAATGTTTACTTATGGAATAAGCTATATATTATAAGTTCTGATAAGTTATGTTACTTGCTGTTTTGTATTTGTTTAGGTTTAAGCACTTTATATTATGACAAACTTACTCTTAGAGCGGGGCTGACGTTTCTGCTCCACTGTGCTAGCTCCGGAGCTGTTTTCTCAACCCCCCAACTGAAGCCCACTCTAGGGCTCACCTGAGGTGGACTACTTCCACCACACCAGAGGCACTTCCTAGTGCCTTCCTTTTCTACTTACCTACCCTCCCTCTCTATTTTCCCCCATTCTGTTCCCCAGACCCAGAAACTCTGACTTCCCGGCTCCAATTTTTAATCATTATTATTCATGACAGGCTCTCCTCTGAGGTTTCTCACCCAAAATGTTAGAGGACTCAACACTCCCTTTAAGAGAAGCCTCTTATTGCGCTCACTGAAACACCACAATCCTGATGTGGTGTTCCTCCAGGAGACGCATTGGCTCAAGGACGAACCGATTAGACTTTCCTCCAGGGATTATACACATATTGAGTATGCTCCCTTCACTAAAAAAGCCAGGGGCACTGCAATTCTCCTACATAGGAGACTAGCTATCGAACCAGTCTTGACCGTCAGAGACCCACAAGCCAGATATATCATCCTAATTTGTAACATCAACCATGTGCTTTACACACTCGCATCAGTTTACCTACCCAACACTCATCAACCTAAGTGCCTCAAACACATACTCCATGTTATCTCCCAACACCAACAAGGTAGGGTTATTATCTCGGGTGACTTCAATATGACCTGGGAACCCAAACTGGACAGAACATCCTCTGGCCTGGTTGGGGCCCCTCCCCCTATTGAACGACTTGCAGCGAACTTCTGTACCCTCATGGCGGGTTCAGGGTTCTTTGATATTTGGAGGTCTATCCACACTCAAGACCGAGACTACACGCACTACTCACACTCACATCGACAATATTCTAGACTCGACTACATATTCTCCACGGCAGACTCTCTAGACCTAGTTACTAACACGGCCATCCATATTTGCCACTGGTCAGACCACGACTGCGTTATCGCCGACCTCATATCTTCAAATACCACTCGCTCCAGACCCTCCTGGCGCATGCCCCACAACTTACTGCAAGATATTCCCTTTAGAGAGAAATTACGTGCAGAAATTGGGCATTTCCTTGAAACTAACGACCGGGCACAGGTAGATGACGATACCCTATGGGGAGCTGCTAAAGCAACCATAAGAGGCTTCATGATATCTGAACAGGCTAAAATAAGAAGGCAAGCGGGTCTCTCGCTGGCTCAGTCTCACATTAAGCTCAGAGAACTGGAAGGCCAAAATAGAGTAAAACCTACTACCCCTCTAACGACCCAAATAACCGATATTAAAAATCACATTTCTCAACTAGAACTTCAGAGAACCCAGGAAAACCTAACTAAACTCAAACAACTGTACTTCTATAAGGGCAACAAGGCGGACACCCTTTTAGCCAATAAACTCAGAAATAGAACTAGTATCTCGCGTATACATGGCATTGTTAGGGAGGGCTCTCTCCTTAAAATTCCCTCACGTATAGGGGAGTCTTTTGCTGAGTTTTACTCCAAACTATACAATATAGAAAAATCCGAGAACCCCCCGTGACCTCGGAAGATTCCATTCGTGAGTACCTAAAATCTCTGAACCTTCCGTCCCTCTCACCCGATCAAAGTGATACTCTGAACTTGCCATTCTCTCTTAGAGAAGTGCAACAAGTTATCAAGAATTCTAAATCATTTAAATCACCTGGGCCAGATGGCTTCCCAGTACACTTCTATAAAACCTATAACCAAGAACTCTCCCCCCTACTCCTTAGACTTTTTAATTTAGCTAGGAAAGAGGGTAAATTTAAGAGTGAATTTCTCGTAGCCACTATTGTAACTATACTAAAGCCTAATAAAGACCCCTCTCTTTGTGCCAGTTACAGGCCAATCTCTCTAATCAATACTGATATTAAGTTCTTCTCCAAAATTCTAGCCAATCGTATTGCCAACCTTCTCCCCTGTCTAATCAACCCAGATCAGGTAGGATTTATCCCCAAAAGAGAGGGTCCGGATAATACTAGAAGACTCTTGAATGTTATGACTCTGTCGTCCAGTCTTAACAAACCCATGGCGATCATATCATTAGATGCAGAAAAGGCCTTTGATCGGGTGAGATGGCGTTTCCTGTGGGAAGTACTTGACACCTTTAAATTCCCAAGTTCCCTCTTGGGTGCAATAAAAGCCTTATATTCTACTCCCTCCGCCTCGGTAAAGGGTCTTGGTTTCCAAACTCCCCCTTTTCAAATCTCCAACGGGACCAGACAGGGCTGTCCCTTATCACCCCTACTTTTCGCGTTGGCCATCGAGCCGTTGGCAGAACAAATTAGACTTGACCCACATATGAGTGGGATCACCCTATGTGGCACCAAACACAATATAGCCTTATTTGCTGACGACATTACCCTTTTCTCATCAGATCTTACGACCACCCTCCCTAGACTTTTACTGTTAGTCAGGGAATTTGGTGCCCACTCTCATTATAAACTAAATATCTCTAAAACTGAGATTTACACCCAAGGCTTTCAGAACTCGTCTATAGCCCCTTTAAAACTTAAATATCCGTACAAATGGTCGGAATCTTCAGTGACCCACCTGGGAGTCAGATTGTCCAACGACTTCCCCCGGGTTATCAGGGACAATTACCTCCCCTTGCTGACAGAGCTTCGCTCCCTCAGTGGGAGGTGGAACCTCTCCCAAGTCTCTTGGCTTGGACGGATCGCAGCCCTAAAGATGTCCTTCCTACCTCGACTCACATACTTATTCCGATGTCTACCAATCAGAGTCCCCAGGCATATTCTACTACAGTTTCAGAGTGAGTTTACTAAACATATATGGCAGGGTAAGCCCCCAAGGGTGGCGCAGAGAGTCTTACAGTTGCCTCGGTCACAAGGAGGTCTGGGCTCTCCCTCGATAGTAAAATATTATGAGGGAGCCATGCTCACCCATGTCTCTCAATGGGGAGTTATACAGTCTTCCTCTAAATGGAAGTCTATTGAGCAGGCCTCATTACCCTACAACCTAACTCTGCGTGACTTGATTTGGACGCCTGCACATTGTCGTAGGGATCTATCCCTAGTAAACCCCATCATCCGGGAATGCCTGCAATTTTGTGATAAAATCCGCCACTCTAGACAGGTTGCTCCCCACCCCTCTCACATTACCTCCTTGTCCGGCCTATTGGTAGGACTACAGGATGCCCATCCATTGAAATGGTCCCAAATAGGAATACAGATGGTCTCGGATCTCTGGTTCCCGCCATCGGAATGTGGATTTAAATCTGATTTACAGTTGGGAGTAGATGGGGCCTTGCCCCATATTCTGAAATTTGAATATTTCAGAGTTAAAAGCTTCTTGACCTCCTGGGGCTTTAAGCCTCAGTCAAATCGTCCACTGACCTTGTGGGAGACCACTTGGAATCAAGGAGAGAGGCTTCACAAACCCCTCTCCAGACACTACACCCTGTTGAACTCTGAACTAAACTCAGACCTGGCTCCCCACCTTGTAAAGTGGGGATCCCTACTAGACAAATCACTCACAGCAAATGACTGGGAACAAGCGCTTGAGCGAACCAAAAAAACTATACATTGCATCACCCTATTTGAAACTTATTATAAGTTGGTGGCCCACTGGTACTATGTGCCCACCAGGCTAGCTAAAATATTTCCTAGCGCATCCCCGTATTGCTGGAGAGGTTGTGGTCAGAGAGGGGACTCTTTACACATCTGGTGGGAATGTCCCAAAATATGCCCCTTATGGATAAAATGTTTTAGAGCCCTTCCCAAATTGGGAATCTCCGTACGTAGCTCTCCCGCAGTTGCCCTCCTACACATAGGTACTCATTCCATCCCCAAACACCATGCTTGCATAAGTATATACCTCTTTATGTCCATCAAGCACCTGATAGCCTCTGACTGGAAATCGGAGTCCCCACCCAGCTGGTCGAGAGTTTGCTCCTATATGGCCTACTTATACACCATGGAAAAAAGCATATTTTATAATCTAGGCAATTCTGACCTATTTGAGCTTATATGGGCCGACTGGAAAGACATTTATGACACAACCTGGAGACCTAATGTTCTCTCTCCCTCTTAGCCCTCCTGGTCGGAATGAGAGGCCCGAACCAGGGATAGAGCTGACCGGATTCAGATGCCTTCCTGATGACGTACCCACTCTTGACTGACGATATATTCCTCAAACCCTCTTCTTCCCCTCCCCTCTTCTCACTTCTAGACTTCTATCCTCCCCCCTTCTCTCCTGGGCGGGAGTCCCCTGGGTCTCCCCCATCCACGCTACAAAACCCCATCATGTATCTTAACTAACCTCTGTATCAGCGGAATTCTTTTGAACAATTTACTATTCATTTCAAAATGTGTGTTTATAGACCGTCTAGAGGACGATATGAGTCCTCAAATTGCTAATCTTATTTCTGTTTTGTTTCCTTTTCTTATTGTGTGCATATTCTCACTTGTAAACATGATAAGATAAATAAAGCTCTTTTAAAAATTAAAAAAAAAAAAAAAAAATCAAAATATTACGCACATCCCACAACACCTCCTTCGCACAACATGCCAACAACCATATCAATCTTGCTTTCTCCTTTTCCACACCACTTCCACACAAACCATACATCATCATATTAAAAGTAAAAAACTGCACTCCAGTCAAACCCTTAATCATCCTTTTCAAACTTCTCCAAACATCCCTAGCATACTCACAATTCCAAAACAAATGAATAACACTCTCGCTTTGAAAACAACCATCTCTAGGACACACTTCTGAAGCCACTAAACAACGCATTCTCTGAAAATCCCTTCTTGGCAAACACTTATGCACACTCATCCAACTAATATCTTTCTGCCTATTCATCAAATACTTATTACACACATTTTTCCATACCAACACACATTCATTTTCATTCAAACCCCCAATCAACTCAAGACCTTCCTTCTTCTCCAATATTTTCAACACCATTCTGTTTGCACACCACATCTCCCTACTAACATTCTCCAAACCATATTTTTTAATCCAACATTCCACCCTTACATAAAACCACGGAACAGCAAAACATACCGGTTTCTTTCTATCAATCTCAAATAAACCATATCGTCTTAAAACATTTCCACAAGCATACTTTACCATACAACCAGCCATGCTATCCTTACCACTCAGAACCACACACCTACTAACATATTTCACAGCCAAAAATCTCTCCACATTTGGAAAACCCTTACCACCAACATTCTTACTCTTAACAACAACATCTCTTTTCAAATGCTCCATACCAGAACTCCAGAAAAAAGAAAACAACACTCTCAAAATTCTCCGAAAAATCCTCTCAGGTAGAAAAACTAATGCCAAATATAACATAATAGGGATCAAAACCGATTTAATAACTAACATTTTTCCTTCCAAAGATAAAGTCCTTAAAGACCAAAACTGAAGTTTTCTACTCACTTTAGCAAAAACATTCTCCCAACTTTCCAAGCCTTTCAAATCCACATCAAATTTCACACCCAACACCTCAATTGCACCTTCACTCACAGGCCATCCACAGGAATCAATCTCCCTATCATTACCAAAAACTTTAACTTTACACTTATTCCAATTAACTCTGAAACCACTTGCCATACAAAAACATTCAACTAAAGTTTTCACCCTCCTCAAACCAGCCTGAGTCTCACATACCACACTCACATCATCCATATACCCAATCACTTTTAAACACCTTCCATTACTACCAGGAACACTCACACCTCTAACTAATTTATCCTTCCTCAAACTAGTTAATAATGGCTCAATGACACATACAAATAACACAGGAGACAAAGGACATCCTTCATGCACTCCAGATTTAACACAAAATTCCTCAGTCAAAAAAACATTAACCTGGACTTGACTCACAATATCACTATACAAACATTTAAACCATCCAATAATCTTACCAGAAAAACCTAAATGTTCTAAAACATGAAACATAAAATCATGCACTACCCTATCATACGCTTTTTCAAAATCCACAATAGCAACAGCAACAGACCTCATCCTCTCCCTCACATACCACAGTACATCACGTAGTAACAACAAACTTTCAGAAATCTGGAACAGCACACACTTGCTCTTCACCCACAACCTTACCAATCACTCCACGCATTCTATTTGCCAACACCTTTGCAAAAACCTTATAGTCAACATTCAACAACGTAATCGGCCTCCAATTCCTCAAATCTCTCTTATCACCCTTTTTAAATAACAAAACAATCAAACCTTTCCTCATTGAAACAGGAAAAACATTCATTTTAAAAACAAACTTACAAACATCCAACATATCCACCCCAATCAAATTCCAAAAACAAGTATAAAATTCAACAGGCAAACCATCACAACAAGGTACCTTCCCATTCTTAAAACTCCTAACAACCTCTGCAATCTCATCCAAACTTAGATCCCTTTCTAACAAATCATTATCATATTTTTCCAACTTAACCTCAATGTTTTCCAACAACTCATTTTCCAATAAAACATCTCTTGTTTTTTCTTTATACAGCTCACTGTAAAACTCATGAACTTCACGCAAAACACCATCCGTACCATTAACTTCACACTCAACCTTATCAAAAACACTAACAAAACCAGTGTTTCCTTCAAAAGCTTTCTTAAAAAAATATTTACTACAAGACTCATCCTTTTCCATTTTCTCCAATCTTGCCATAAAATCAATTTTCTTTCCTTTTTCATGCATACACTTTTTAATTATCTTTCTTGCTTCAGCAATTTCCTCATGCACATCAATACCACAATTTCTCAATTCATACAAATACAACAACCTCAGATACCATTTATCATACAACTCCCTTTCCATTCTAGCTTTCTCACAGCCTTTCTTAATAAAAAACCTCTTTATTTCCACCTTCAACCATTCCCACCACATAAGCACATTACTAAAATCACATTTTCTTTCACGCCACCTTTCATACATCCAAACAAACTGACGCTTAAACTTCTCATCTTCTAACAAATCCACATTCAGTTTCCAAACACCCTTACCATACTTGATCTTCAAATCACAATTCACCTTACACATCAAAAGGGCATGATCCGTAAAGGGCATCCGCTTTAAAGAAAAATCATCAACACATAAAAATTTAGATAAAAAACAAAAATCAATTCGAGATTTTATCCCACCACTATCACTAAAGAAAGTAAAACCCTCCCCTGAAAAAGAAACAGACCCAAAGGCATCCTTCAAACCAAAAGATTTAAGCAAATCAAGTAAAAACTTCCCTGAGCTATCCACCCTACAATCACTCCCACCCTCTCTGTCCCCATTCTTAATAATACAATTAAAATCCCCAACCAAAAAAGTTGGCTCTCGACCTGGCAGAAAAAACTTTAAAGTTTCAAAATTAAGCAAACGTTCTACCCTATTTGGAGAAGCATATACATTAAACAAACGAAAAACAGTCCCACAAAAACTAAAACTAACCAAAAGTACCCGACCTGGGACAATATGAACTACATTAAGGATAGAAAAACTAAACCCCTTAAACAAAACTCCCACCCCCCCATTCCTATCAGAAGAACAAGACCATACTTTAGGACCATATTCCCAGTCAGCACATTTAGGATGTTCAGAGAGACCACATTCCTGCAAACAAAAAATATTAGCAGAACATACAGATAATAATTTAAAAATTGCAGCTCTCCTTGCTATAGTTGTCATACACCTGACATTAAGGGAAGAAATGGTCAGAAACATCACAAAAATAAATTAAAGAAAAACAAAAAAAGAAATAACATCAGGACTTCTTCTTTCCTTTCTTTTTCTTAGGACTCAAAGGAGATCCTTTAAATCTGCCTCTGTGACGTTCCGACCTCCTAGGCTCCCCCTTGCCAGCCTCATAACCAGTAACTTCAGCAAGTTGGTTCACATCTCTTTTATCTAGATAACCAACAGAAGAGGCATCAGAAAAGTCACCTATACACTGGCTTGAGTCAGAAGGAACGTCTTTAGTAGAGACAGAAGGAAACTCTGAAATTAAAGAGTCAGCATCACTTGTAGTATCTGGATCTGCACCCTTAACTACTGGAAGATTCAAATCAGGACTCTCCCATCCATCAGAATCCGCATCTATTTTTCGCTTGGAGGCAGATTTTTTCCCTTCAGTGTCCATATCCTCTTCAGAACTAGAGGACACAACAGCAGACCAATCAATGTTCTCCCCTTCACCAAGAACAGCATCAGGAGCAGCATCACAAGATGACTCAGTGAAGGAAAAATTCTCTGTCCCAGGAACAGCAACAGTATCATCCACATAATTGGGCAACAGGGCTTCAAGAACATCTGAAGCAGCTATCACATTAGATGTAGCAAGATCCACTTCCTGAAGATGAGATTGGGCTTCCTCCACCTTCTCAGCCACAGGAACCACCACAGGAGCATCAGACACCTCTCCGACAGGGACCCCAAATGCAGATTTCTTGCAAAAAGAGGTAATATAGAGTTCAATGCCTCATCAGAGACCTCCTCCTCATTCACAGATGTCTCAGCTGCAACTGAAGATGTTTTTTTTTGCAACATCAGCATAAGAAGGCTTCACTCTATCAAACCCCTGCAACATCATCAAAGGACACATCCTGCACAGATGACTTGAAGAACCACACAGGTCACAGGTCCGGCGTTTACTACAGTGGGCAAAACAGTGGGCAACAAGATGATCCTCCTCACCGCAATTTCGACATCTGGCACCTGGGCAATTTTCAGCAATGTGACCAAACAGGTTGCAACTACGGCAAAAAAGAGGCATGTCATCATAGTATAGGAAACCTCTATTTCCACCAATGGCGAAAGTCTGTGGAGGGTGTTTCTTTCCACCAATACCAAATTCATCAGGCACAAACCGCACCCAGAACCTGCGCTTTCCATTGAAAGTCTCAAACTGATTCTTCAGCTTGCTACCTCCTTGAACATCATCAAAGTAGCGACAAAGAAACAGACGAATTTCCACATCAGTGACCCAAGGGTTGTACATATGTACTGTCACCGGGATTCTTCTCTACCTCTGCACACAGGCAACAAATTTCATGCCAACCAACTCTGGAGCAGCAGCCATATCAATAGTCCGTTGATAGCAGGTCTGTAAATAATGCTCATCGGTGAAAGCCACATCAAAAATCCCTCTTGAAGGGAATGACTGAACACAATGCAAACTTGCTCTTGGCATCTTCAAAACACCCTCCAAAACCACCTGCTGGACATGAGCCAAACCAATCTTCTCTCGAAAGTCCTCAGAGATCAACACCCGAAGTGTATGAGGAACATTTGGCACATTGGTAGCCATATTTGCCCTATTGCCTCTTTAGGCTGGATTTCAGAGCGCCCCCCTAAAAGCAGCATGTGGCTGAAGTCCAGGGACGATGCCACAAGGCCAAGGCCCTACTACCCAGTTGCTCTATGCCTAAGGAGTAGCCACCCCCCCAATAGCAGCAGGAGCCCAAACCCCAAAGGGAAAGGACCCCAGGCCGAAGGAGCAGGTCTCCAGGCAGCAAACCAAGACCAAGACCAAGCACAGAAAACTGCACTTGATCCAAGCCAAAGGCCCGAGAAGCAACCTCAGCTGATCATTTCGGCCTATTGTGGGCCTCGTCAGTGAGGTGCAGCCACATTCCTCTAAGCACACTGGGCAAGGAGTCCACGTCTGGTTTCCCCCATCACCCATAGGGAGACTTCCCCAGGGTCATAATAATTTGCATACAAAGAGAGAAGCGCTCTACTAGGAACGAACAACAGCTCAGTGGCTTGTTCTATGGCGATTTACCACCCGGAAGCAGCCTCTTTTAGACCAGTGTGCTTTTCACAGAAGAAAACTTTCCTGAAGTATATCAGTCTGATCCTGCCAAGTAAGGTCAGTCCAGCCCCGAAATACTAGGCAATTCTCCTCTGAACAAGGAACATGACAACCCCAGACGATCGTTTCGGCCTCCTATGGGCCTCGTCAGTGAGGTGCAGCCACATTCCTCTAAGCACACTGGGCAAGGAGTCCACGTCTGGTTTCCCCCATCACCCATAGGGAGACTTCCCCAGGGTCATAATAATTTGCATACAAAGAGAGAAGCGCTCTACCAGGAACGAACAACAGCTCAGTGGCTTGTTCTATGGCGATTTACCACCCGGAAGCAGCCTCTTTTAGACCAGTGTGCTTTTCACAGAAGAAAACTTTCCTGAAGTATATCAGTCTGATCCTGCCAAGTAAGGTCAGTCCAGCCCCAAAATACAAGGCAATTCTCCTCTGAACAAGGAACATGACAACCCCAGACGATCGTTTCGGCCTCCTATGGGCCTCGTCAGTGAGGTGCAGCCACATTCCTCTAAGCACACTGGGCAAGGAGTCCACGTCTGGTTTCCCCCATCACCCATAGGGAGACTTCCCCAGGGTCATAATAATTTGCATACAAAGAGAGAAGCACTCTACCAGGAACGAACAACAGCTCAGTGGCTTGTTCTATGGCAATTTACCACCCGGAGGCAGCCTCTTTTAGACCAGTGTGCTTTTCACAGAAGACAACTTTCCTGAAGTATATCAGTCTGATCCTGCCAAGTAAGGTCAGTCCAGCCCCGAAATACCAGGCAATTCTCTTCTGAACAAGGAACATGACAACCCCCAGACGATCGTTTCGGCCTCCTATGAGCCTTGTCAGTGAGGTGCAGCCACATTCCTCTAAGCACACTGGGCAAGGAGTCCACGTCTGGTTTCCCCCATCACCCATAGGGAGACTTCCCCAGGGTCATAATAATTTGCATACAAAGAGAGAAGCGCTCTACCAGGAACGAACAACAGCTCAGTGGCTTGTTCTATGGCGATTTACCACCCGGAAGCAGCCTCTTTTAGACCAGTGTGCTTTTCACAGAAGAAAACTCAGTCATAGAGACTGACCTGATATATTACATTATTTAATGTCTGTTATTAAATACTGACCTGTTGATAATAAATGTTACCAATCATTGTTACCACTGCATTAGGTGGTTTTGTATTTTTCTTCTGTTCCCATGTTGGACTTTTAACAATTGGTTGATTAAAGGAATATTTTTAACTCTGACCCCGGACTAGCTCTTTCTTTTTTGTCTTCTGTTACATACCAGGGAAGTCAAGGGGTGAGTTAGCAGGGTATCTATAAATATATATTTATGTATGAGTGTGTGTATATATATATATATACACACACACATATATACTGTATATATATATATATATATATATATATATACACACACACCAGGGGCGGAACTACCATTGGGGCAGCAGGTTCAGTCGCACCAGGGCCCAAGTTTTGGGGGATGGGGCCCATGACAGCCAGTCTATACATAGGTGTGTGCAGAATGTTTACAATCCTAATGATTGGGAGCATTTTATTAGTGCAGGTTGTAGGTCCATCCTATTATCTACCTTTCTATAATCTATCTATCTATCCTCAAAATCATTATACAGAGGATAATGTATATTGATACTTTAATTTTTTTTTAAAAATCTCGTACCAGGGCCATTTGTTGAGTAGGTCCGCTACTGATACACACTGTGACAGAAAGCAAGGCCTGGTTATAAATGGAAGATATTTAAGACCAAGCATTGTACATGCTATTTCTCCTTTCAGTTAAAACCCCAGGGAGAAAGAGTGTGTATTTGATTATCCCAGACAGCTGGGAAGCTGTCCAGCAGCTAATCACAGGTGTGGCTAATTAGAAGTTGTGAGGGTTTAAATAGCAGCCTCACTTAGGCCTAGAGAGAGAGATATACAGCTACAGAAGCTGGTGTGTGTGTTTGTTACACTGTGTAAAAGACTTTTTGTTCCTGTGAACTGTAAAAGGACATTATTTTTACAAAGCACTTGTGGAATGCTGTAAAGTGCTGGGACACATTTAAAGGTACTTAACTTTGCTGCAGAGGAAGGATTTCCCTCTTTTGAAGACGAACTGCCTGTTTGTTATTGCTGTGAAAAATAAAGCCTTTTAAACTACAGTGACTGTCCTGTGCTGCATTTGTGCCCTAGAAGACCGTGGTTAAAAGTGGTCCCTGTCACACTTGGTGGAGAATGCGGGCAACCACGTTGTAAGTCTGTGGGCATAATAATCTGCAAGCAACATGGAGGAAGTCATTAAAGCTTTGATTCATTCTAATGCTATACAGCAAGAGACTAACAGAAAAGCTGCTGAAAATAGTGCAGCACTGCAACAGTTGGTCTTGGCCCAGTCAGAGAGTGCTATGCTGCTGGCTAAATCACAGAAGGAGAACATTGAATTGTTGATACAACAGATGGCTGCTGTGCAAGCTGAGACATTCAGGAAGACCCGGGAGGAGCAGCAAAGTGCTACACAGACTCTGCAACGAGAGGTTCAAGCCATATCAGAAAGACTGAACCAGACGTAAATATATCGGAAACCCTATCTGTACATCAGAAGCGAGAGGTCAAGGATTTTATTAGAATGAACAAAGAGGTATTTTCTGTGGTACCGGGAAAAACTAATGTTATTAAGCATGACATAATAACAGAACCAGGGAAGAAGGTCTGCCTTAAACCCTATAGGGTCCCTGAGGCTCGTAGAAAGGCTATTAAACTGGAGGTAGAAAAAATGTTAAAGCTTGGGGTAATTGAGGAATCACAAAGTGAGTGGAACAGTCCAATCATGCTTGTTCCAAAGCCGGATGGTTCATTAAGGTTCTGTAATGACTTTCGTAAGCTTAATTGTGTTTCCAAATTTGACACCTACCCAATGCCTAGGGTAGATGAGTTGATAGAAAGGCTAGGAAAAGCACGTTATCTCACTACAATTGATTTAGCGAAAGGGTATTGGCAGGTGCCTCTCACTAGTCAAGCAAAGGAAAAGACAGCTTTTTCAACCCCAGAGGGCTTATTTCAGTATACGGTGTTGCCATTTGGTTTACATGGGGCCCCGGCAACATTCCAGAGGATGATGGATAGAATTCTGAAACCCCATGTTCGTTATGCGGCAGAATATTTGGATGATGTTATAATTTATAGTACAGATTGGGAATCCCATCTTCCAAAAGTTCAAGCAGTACTTGATGCAATACGGTCCACTGGGTTAACTGCCAATCCTGCAAAATGTACCGTTGGTTTACAGGAAGCTAAGTACTTGGGTTATACTATTGGTAGAGGATTAGTTAAACCTCAGACAACAAAAGTAGAGGCCATACAGAACTGGCCACAGCCTCTAACTAAAAAACAAGTAAGAGCATTTATTGGGATAACTAGTTATTACAGAAGGTTTATCCCGAATTTCGCTACAATTGCGGCACCCTTGACAGATCTCACAAAAGCAAGGGCCCCATTTATGATAAAATGGTCCCCAGAAGCAGAACATGCTTTTAAGCATTTGAAAGATGCCCTTTGTGCCCATCCAGTTTTGGTAATCCCCAATTTCGATAAAGATTTTATTGTACAGACAGATGCCTCTGATGTTGGTTTAGGAGCAGTTCTCTCGCAGGAGTGTCAGGGAGAAGAGCATCCTGTCCTTTTCCTAAGCAGAAAACTTATTTCACAGGAAAATAACTATTCTATAGTGCAGAAAGAATGCCTTGCCATTAAGTGGGCTTTAGAGACCCTTAGGTACTATCTGTTGGGAAGAAATTTTAAATTAATAACAGATCATGCTCCTCTCACATGGATGAGTCAGAATAAGGAAACAAATTCAAGGGTTACTAGGTGGTTTCTTAGCTTGCAACCCTTCAATTTTACTGTTGAGCACAGGGCTGGTCTTTTGCAGGGCAATGCTGATGGTTTGTCTTGGGTACATTCATTGATGTCCATGGTCGCTCAACCCACTGGGTGTGAGCTGGGGGGGAGGATATGTGACAGAAAGCAAGGCCTGGTTATAAATGGAAGATATTTAAGACCAAGCATTGTACATGCTATTTCTCCTTTCAGTTAAAACCCCAGGGAGAAAGAGTGTGTATTTGATTATCCCAGACAGCTGGGAAGCTGTCCAGCAGCTAATCACAGGTGTGGCTAATTAGAAGTTGTGAGGGTTTAAATAGCAGCCTCACTTAGGCCTAGAGAGAGAGATATACAGCTACAGAAGCTGGTGTGTGTGTTTGTTACACTGCGTAAAAGACTTTTTGTTCCTGTGAACTGTAAAAGGACATTATTTTTACAAAGCACTTGTGGAATGCTGTAAAGTGCTGGGACACATTTAAAGGTACTTAACTTTGCTGCAGAGGAAGGATTTCCCTCTTTTGAAGATGAACTGCCTGTTTGTTATTGCTGTGAAAAATAAAGCCTTTTAAACTACAGTGACTGTCCTGTGCTGCATTTGTGCCCTAGAAGACCGTGGTTAAAAGTGGTCCCTGTCACAACACATAATATGGGTACTTAAACATGCCCACATTTTGCAACACTATTGAGATGCCTTGCTTACTCACCTCTTGCCTTCCTTGGTATGTAACAGACTGTGCCACAGATATATACAGTATATATATATATATACATATTTACCGAGGCTTTGCTTAATAGGGGCTTAAGACATCATGTTCTTCATGTGCTGAGACTGGAATTCATACATAGAGTATACAATTAACATTCCAGATTTATTAAGGCATTTTTGGTCTATTAACCTGCTGCCAGCAACCAACTTTGCAAATGCTACAGCAGCAAAGATTAAATTAGAAATTAATCTTTACCTCATAAAATGCCTGACTTACTGTTTTGCGCCACAGTGTGCCAAGTGTACCTATTAGTGATGAAAAAGGGAGAAGAGCAGAATACTGTGAAATCAGATCACTTTTTATTGAGAACGTACACTAAGACATTAGGCAATACTTAAAGGGACATTAAACACTAAATAAATACTAGATAGAATGATGCATTCAAATTCAAAGAAAAGATTAGTCTGAGAATAACATGTAGATGTATTTTTAAAAGTTTCATTAGCTGTTTAAATATTGACAAAATAAGTATAAAATAAGTATAAAGTTTTAGTGTCTATAAAACAGCTGGAGCTGCCATGTTGTAACTTAGGTTACCTTCTCTGCTGTGGCCAATTAGAGATAATTATAAATAGGTCACTAGAGTGTGCAGCCAATGGCTGTGTGGAATATAACGGTGTTCTGCACTTCCATTTCTAACAGGAAGTAAAAAGGTCCTTTTTCAGAAAGGGATTACAGGAAAAGGGGACAAAATAAATAATGAAAGTATATTGCAGAGTTTATATATATATATATATATATATATATATATATATATATATATATATATATAGGATTGATCATTTTATATTACTATCTCAAAGTGTTTGATATCCCTTTAACTTTGAGAAATGTTAATGGCTCGTTAATTGTTAATGGTGGCACACATTAGCAGGAAGACAGATCACTGTAATCACTAACAGGAAGAACTTCATCTCATCAGGCGACAAAACACTTTGTGGAAGATGTTTCAGCAAAGTCTCCTCTCAATAGCTGCTTATTCATTTCTTTGTTTTGCTTGAAAACCGCTCAGCTAAAAAATCGTGCAGGTTTCTGTGTTCCGGTAAAGGGACAGTCAAGTCCAAATTAAACTTTTATGATTCAGATAGAGCACACAATTTTAAACAACTTTCCAATTCACTTTCATCATATACACATGCACAGTCTTTTTATATTCACGCTTTCTGAGGCACCAGCTACTACTGAGCATGTGCAAAATTCACAGGATATACGTATATGCATTTTGTGATTGGCTGACGGCTATCACATGATGCATTGGGAAGGAAAATGTAACTGACTTTGACATTTGTCAGAAAAAATATACTACTCATGTGAAATGCTAAGTGCTTTTGCATTATCTCTTTATTATGTATTTACTGATTATGCTAAATTCTACTGTCTATTCATGTTTAATTTGCATACAGGTTTAAACAATTTGTGCTTACAAAGTCTTGCACACAACCCATCAACATCTAACTGTGTCAATCTAGTCTGCAATCTGTTCTCAGTTTTAAACTAAAGGAAAAGAAACCCAAAAGTTTTATTTTATGATTCAGATAGAAAATACATTTTTTTTAACCATTTTCAAATTTTCTTCTATTGATCCAATCAGCAGCGTTAGTCGCACAACTTAGATGTGTAACTAGTGCTGCTGATTGGATCAGGGCCGGTTTCTGCTCAGGACCAGCAGTGCTCTGCAGGTCCCAAGCAGTACTTCTACTGTGTATTTAACTCCTTTGCCGGGGTTTAAACAAACAGTAGCTCAGAGTCAATGATCTTAAAATGTCATATTTTTTTCTATTATGACTCTCTAACAACTCTGCTACGCTTCAGTGCAGCTGTGTGAAGTGGTTCAGCACTTTATCCCTATAGCACACAGCACAACTAATTTGATTCTTAAACTCAACCAAACTTGATTTTCTAATCACTCATTTCAGTCTAATCTAAACCTTTTTTGTAACACAGGTTTATTTGCTTTCTCAAATCAATATTATAATCACAAATGTACTTCTTATGTCCTTAGTTACATCTAACTGTCCACACACTAATAAAGTTTTACAGAAAAAAAAGTCACGTGCTTCCTTTTCTTACAATCTTGCATATATAATACATTTGCGTAGCCACCAGCTGGTATGTATCTATAGACTGTCTGGTGAGAGAACGTTATAGTGCACGTGGTGCATGTTTACTATTCCTATGGGCGAGGGCTTCCCTTGTCATTTTTATCTAGCTGCGTTAGCTCTCTGAGCTCCTCCTCTGCCTGTAACTAGATCCCACTGCAGCGTGAGGCATAAATAGAAAGGACGGAGTGCTGCTGTGTATAAATTCAGATCAGTGCTGGGATTGCAAGGCAGGCTGTCCTATAGGCCTGATCAAGTCTAATATAAAGGTAGTGTTATTTACTAGAGATTTGTATTAGGCAGTGTTTGGGAGACAGATTTGCATGCAGCTTTAGTCTGCGCTAAATACGATGAATAGCTTTGCTGTTATATAAAATATATTTCAGTGTTTCTGGATACTGATTGGTTTTATTTAGTAAAGTGTGATACTCTATAGTGTGAGAGTGGCCAGATTTTTAAAATAGGTTGCACATTGGAAGTTTGTAATCACAGGAGTGATGTATAAAGATTTACACGTTCTATTTATATAAAATATAAATAGGCTTCACATGCAAAGACTCTAAAATATGTTCTTTATTAAAAAGGAAGGGATTAAGCCCTTTAAAGAGGCATTAAAAAATGTTACTGCTATCAAATTTGCTTTGTTCTCATGTTATTCTTTGTTGAAGAGATATCTAGCTATGTAGCGTGCACATGCCTGGAGCACTATGTGACAGGAAATAGTGCTACCATCTAGTTGCACAATGTTAGCCATAGTACTGCAGACACGTTCACACTCCTGATTTACAACATAGGATAGCAAGAAATTGATGATAGAAGTAAATTGGAAAGTCTAAAATTGTATGTTCTATCGGAATCATGAAAGGAAAATGTTGGGTTTTATGTCCCTTTAAAGAGAATCCTCTTATTCAACTTCAGCAGCCAGGATAAGTGATGTTGTTTAACTTTGTGTTGGAAACATTGTTGGGATCACAGTTAAAGGGACACTGAACCCAAATTTTTTCTTTCGTGATTCAGATAGAGCATGAAATTTTAAGCAACTTTCTAATTTACTCCTATTATCAATGTTTCTTTGTTCTCTTGCTATCTTTATATAAAAAAGAAGGCATCTAAGCTTTTTTCTTGATTCAGCACTCTAGACAGCAGTTTTTGATCGGTGGATGAATTTATCCACCAATCAGCAAGGACAACCTAGGTTGTTCACCAAAAATGGGCCGGCATCTAAACTTACATTCTTGCATTTCAAATAAAGATACTAAGAGAATAAGGAACATTTGATAATAGGAGTAAATTACAAAGTTGCTTAAAATGTCATGCTCTATCTGAATCACAAAAGAAAAAAATTGGGTTCAGTGTCCCTTTAACCCCTTAACCCCTTAACGACCGAGGACGTGCAGGGTACGTCCTCAAAAAAAAAAAGGCAGTTAACGCCTGAGAACGTACCCTGCACGTCCTCGGTGTGGAAAGCAGCTGGAAGCGATCCTGTTTGCTTCCAGCTGCTTTCCGGTTATTGCAGTGATGCCTCGATATGGAGGCATCCTGCAATAACCTTTTGAAGCCATCCGATGCAGAGAGAGCCACTCTGTGGCCCTCTCTGCACCGGAGATCGGTGGCTTCCTTCGTTGGTGGGTGGGAGCATTACCGGGAGGCGGGTGGCGGCCATCGATGGCCCTGGAGATGTGGAGGGGGGCGGGATCGTGGGCGGGGATGCCCGGGGGGCGCGCACGGACACGCGCGCGTGCACGGGAGGGCGGGGGCGGGCGCGTGCACGGGGAGGGAGCGGGTGGGAACCGCTACACTACAGAAAAAGGTGCAATCAGTTTAAAATAAGTGAAAAAAAAAAGATCAATGAGGTGGTTGGGGTTTGTGGGGGGGTTTGGGGAAGCTACACTACAGAAAAAAAAACCTAAGAAAAAAAAAGCACTTTTTTGTGTAAGCTGGGTACTGGCAGACAGCTGCCAGTACCCAAGATGGCCCCAATAAGGCAGATAGGGAAGGTTACAGAGCTGTTTTGGGGGGGATCAGGGAGGTTGGAGGCTAAGGGGGGTCCTATACAGCAGAATAATAATTATTTTTTTTTTAAAAAAAACCTAAACCCCCCAAAAAGCTTTTATTTTAGTACTGGCAGACTTTCTGCCAGTACTTAAGATGGCGGGGACAATTGTGGGGTGGGGGAGGGAAGGGAGCTGTTTGGGAGGGATCAGGGGGTCTGATGTGTCAGGTGGGAGGCTGATCTCTACACTAAAGCTAAAATTAATCCTGCAAGCTCCCTACAAACTTCCTAATTAACCCCTTCACTGCTAGCCATAATACACGTGTGATGCGCAGCAGCATTTTGCGGCCTTCTAATTACCAGAAAGCAACGCCAAAGTCATATATATCTGCTATTTCTGAACAAAGGGGATCCCAGAGAAGCATTTACAACCATTTGTGCCATAATTGCACAAGCTGTTTGTAAATGATTTCAGTGAGAAACCTAAAATTGTGAAAAATTTAACGTTTTTTTTTTTATTTGATCGCATTTGGCGGTGAAATGGTGGCATGAAATATACCAAAATGGGCCTAGATCATTACTTTGGGTTGTCTACTACACTACACTAAAGCTAAAATTAACCATACAAGCTCCCTAATTAACCCCTGCACTGCTGGGCATAATACACGTGTGGTGCGCAGCGGCATTTAGCGGCCTTCTAATTACCAAAAAGCAATGCCAAAGCCATATATGTCTGCTATTTCTGAACAAAGGGGATCCCAGAGAAGCATTTACAACCATTTGTGCCATAATTGCACAAGCTGTTTGTAAATAATTTCAGTGAGAAACCGAAAGTTTGTGAAAAAATTTGTGAAAAAGTGAACAATTTTTTTTATTTGATCGCAATTGGCGGTAAAATGGTGGCATGAAATATACCAAAATGGGTATAAATCAATACTTTGGGTTGTCTTCTAAATATAAATATATACATGTCAAGGGATATTCAGGGATTCCTGAAAGATATCAGTGTCCCAATGTAACTAGCGCTAATTTTGAAAAAAAGTGGTTTGGAAAAAGCAAAGTGCTACTTGTATTTATGGCCCTATAACTTGCAAAAAAAGCAAAGAACATGTAAACATTGGGTATTTCTAAACTTGGGACAAAATTTAGAAACTATTTAGCATGGGTGTTTTTTGGTGGTTGTAGATGTGTAACAGATTTTGGGGGTAAAAGTTAGAAAAAGTGTGTTTTTTTCCATTTTTTCCTCATATTTTATATTTTTTTATAGTAAATTATAAGATATGATGAAAATAATGGTATCTTTAGAAAGTCCATTTAATGACGAGAAAAACTGTATATAATATGTGTGGGTACAGTAAACGAGTAAGAGGAAAATTACAGCTAAACGCAAACACTGCAGAAATGTAAAAATAGCCATTGTCATTAAGGGTAAGAAAATTGAAAAATGGTCCGGTCATTAAGGGGTTAAAAACATAATTTTGGCTACACTGCCCCTTTAAAGAAATATGAAACCCAATTTTTTTCTTTCATGATTCAGATAGAGCATGCAATTTTAAATAAGTTTCTAGTTTACTTGCAATTTCTCTTCATTTTCTTGGTATCTTTTGTTGAAAAGCAGGGATGTATGCTTAGGAGCCTGCCCATTTCTAGAGCACAGAATATCATGGTAACGAAGCAAAGTCGATAATAGAAGTAAATTGGAAACTTTAAAAAAAAAAAAAAATGGAATGCTCTGTCTGAATCAGAAAAGAAAATGTTTGGGTTTCATATTCCTTTAAAACTTAAATATCAGTGACTAAAAGTCCCATAAACCTCTGCTGCCAAATCACTGCTGAGCACATGCATTTATTTTTCCAGTTTACTTCTACTACATCCACCAAAAAAACAAACAAAAAAAAAAAACAACAAAAACTCCCACTATATAATAAAAAAAATGTTCCTGCGTGACAAATTTAAAGGGAATGTCAATTTTGATGCTAAAGTGCCCGGTTTTTAAAAATTTGATTCAAGTGAAGGTCAATTTCAAGCAAATGCACTTCAACCATTTAAACATGAACATATAAGTATTAAAGTCGCTAACGTTATTTTTCAAAAAAGTTATTCATTTTGTAATAAAAGATATATATATATATATATATATATATATATATATATATATATATAGTTTCAAAAATCAAATCACAGACAGAATAAAGCGTGTTGTCACTGATGACTGAAGCCCAGTGAGTGCTCATTTGATTTTTGAAACTATCTACTACACATATAGCACCCTGGCAGTTGCACACAGATGGTGAGAGTGCACACACCAACCAACTACATATATATATATATATATATATATATATATATATATAAATACCTCCGTTTCATATACTGACTCCTCCCCTACCACACTTCCTTATTCGGCACTAGTGATGTAGCGAGCGGTCCAATAAGCTCACTACGTCACTTTCAAGCTCGTGCACAACAGCAGATTGAAAATGCGCATTCGTATGTTACCCGCAATCGCGCATGCGTAAAAATTTCATGAGTTACTTTGTATATATAAATTATTGTCTAAAAAATAACTATTGTTCCGTAAATAAATTTGCATTAGGTGTATATAAGCTGATCGTAAAAACAATAAGTGTGGAATTACAGAATGTTTCATATAACATATGCTGTGAAAGTGATATTTAGCAATCTGTTGTGTGCCATAATATTTACCCGTTATTAGTATTACACCCGACAGTATATTTTCCTTCCTTTCCTCTGTTGTGATCGATCGGATTGAGTGACTCAATGTATCAAAAAGAATGATAGCGCAGGATACGCATGCACGTCTCATGCACGAGCATGATGTTGATGACGCGCGCCGTGATTTGATGCATGCGCAGAAGTTAGTAATGACGTCGGTAAAAAGGGGCTGGACGCCCCGGGGTGGGAAAAAGGATTGGATATAACATCCTGAAAAACTGTCAATCATTGGCGGCAATATGGCGGGCAATAGAACTGACACGGAGGCAATTTAGAAGGTGAAAAATAAAATGTTATGATGATTTGTCAAGATTTTGATGAATGAACATTAACCTTAATTTACATGTACAGTATAAACCTGTTAGCGACTAAGCCAGACTTGACCTTCACTTTAAAAACAGGGGCACTTTAATTCATGAAAATTTACCTTTCACTCGTTTTGTGAAAAAAAAACTTACCTTTTAAACTTGACAGCTGCTCCAGCTTCCTCCGGTTGTCACAAGCCTTTTCTGATGTCAGAAATTATGAATAGGTCATCCTCCAATCACGGCTCCCCCCCCCGGGGGAATCAGTGTCTGATTCAACGGCGTCATTGAAGGAAGCCGGATTCCTCATTTTAGACCCAGGAAGAGGCTTTGTGACGGGTGGAGGAAGCTGGAGCGGCTGTCAAGTTTAAAAGTTAAGTATTTTTTCACAACAGGAGTAAAATGTAAATTTTTATGAATTAAAGTGCCCCTGTTTTTAATTGAATTTTTAAAAACCGGGCACTTTAGCATCAAAATTGACATTCACTTTAATAAAGATTGGTGCAACAGTTTTTGCTGTAGGTTTAGCTAATTGTATTAAGAGAGAGAGGGAAAAATTACCCTTTCATCAGTTTGTAATTTATAAAAAAAAATTGTACTCACAATCTAGTTACAAGCACCAGAAAACATGGTATAATATTAAAGGGACATGAAACCTAAATTTTTCCTTTCATGATTCAGATAGAGCATGCATTTCTAAACTACTTAATTTATCAATTTTTCTTTGTATATTTTGTTAAAAAGCAGGGGCAAAAGCTCAGGAGCGGGCACATGTCTGGAGCACTTTTCAGTGGTTTTGTAAGAATGTTATACATTTGCAAGAGCACTATTTCCTGTCATGTACCTAGGTATCTATTATACAAAGAATATCATGGGAACTAAACAAATTTGATATTGGAAGTAATTTGGATTTTTTTTTAAATTGTATGTTCTGTCTAAATCAGAAAAGAAAAAAAGTTTTGGGTTTCATCTCCCTTTAAAACTTAAAAAGATTTTTCTGAAGGTCTAGCTACTAACATACCGGGAAAGTTTAAAATGCTTTGAATGCATTATCACCTTGTTTACTGCTATTGCATTTCAGTAGCCACACTCCACCTACCATTTGCCTTATTTGGACGTGCTATTAGAATAGACGTGGTCATTATGTAAGCAAAACCTTCATTGTTTTGTAATTCCTTATCAGATAATTTCTGCTGAAAACAATTAGATGTAGATATATTGCAGGGTTAGTTTTGTAAAGCCTGTTAATATGTTCTTGCAGTCATCAGAATTAGACTGGAAGAGCATATCACAGGCTTCACAAACCTGACGCCTTCATTTTGTAACTTATATTACAGGGGCAAAATGTGACAAAATAAAATAAATAATAAATGTACATTGCAAAATTGTTTTACTACACTTAATTAAACAATTTATATCAAAAAGTGTTTTGACTGTTCACTTGAAAGGCCATGATACCCAAATGTTGAAGCACTTGAAAGTGATGCAGTATAGCTGTAAAAAACTGACTAGAAAATATCACCTGAACATCTCTATGTAAAAAAGAAGATATTTATCTCAAAATGTCCGTCAGAGACTGCATCAGAACCTAAGCGCAGCGATGACAGTAAATATACAGTATACTGTATATATTTGATTATATATATGTATATATATATATATATATATATATATATATATATATATATATATAAGCAACATTTAAAATTATGGGGAGGCGAAAAGGGAGTTTAAAATCCTCCACTAAGCACAAAATATATAGTGAAAATAACTCATTGTGTAGTTCATTAACAAACCTAGACAAGCCAGAAGGCTTACCCAGAATCATTTGCTGCATTGCATACAATGTATTCAGAGGTTTTCTGTGGGAAAAGCAAGCCTTCTGGCTTGTCTAGATTTGTTAATGAACTACACAATGAGTTATTTTCACTATATATATATATATATATATATATATATATATATATATATAGAACAGTTCTCGGAGATCCGCACTCACTCAAACAAGTGTATAGCAGCTGCCCGGGGTGCATCTAAAGCAAACATGTACCACAAAAAGGAGACGCACTCGCCGGGTCTTAATAGTGTGTTTAATACACCAAATTAGCAGTGACGTTTCGGGGTAATTAGCCCCGTCCTCAGACCATAACAAATATGTACATAAATAACAAGTATTTAAAGCCTTACCCTCCACCAAGATTCTATACCGGAAGTGTCCATAGCGTTCCCCTGCGCCACCGCGCAGGACCGGGGGTGGTCATAGCAACCGGTAAACTATACTCACATACTGACACTGAACTCCGGAACGTACGGACCCGCCCATCTGCACTCATAGTGCCAAAGGTAGCCGTATGAGCCAGAGAGTAGTTACAATTCAGATGAACTGTCTGTAAAAAAGGAGCAACATATTAAATACAATATAAAAACATATCAATCACTGCTTTACAAAATACATAATATCCAATGCGATTGAATCATCACCTGAATATATGTTATGTTGAGCTACAATATTAACAAAAGGGGGGGATTATATTATGAGTGTACATTCTTAGATTAGAGAAACATTACCTAAAATGAACTTTTTTAAGTGAGGGGCAAGTATCATAAGAAACAGTGCCAATCTAAATTTACATTTAGCCCATTTGGCGTTAGCGTATTAAGAGTATGAATCCATCTGGATTCTTTTTGTAGAAGTAGTTTGGCCCTGTCCCCCCCTCTATTGGGTCTCGGAACATGATCTATTATAACATATCGTAAATTAGATACCGCATGGCCAGCCAACGCAAAGTGCCTAGCAACAGGTTGATCGGACTGTCTTTTCTCAATTGCCGATCTAATCGCTGTGCGATGGTTGGCCATGCGTGTACGCAAGTCATCAATGGTTTTGCCTACGTAATATAGACCACAGGGGCAATGGATTAAGTAGACAACATATTCAGTGGTGCATGTAACACGTGTCTGATGAAGAATTTCTTATTTGTGTGTGGGTGTACAAAAAACTTGGTGGCACTAAGGCCATTACATGTAGTACATCCCAGACATTTAAAACAGCCCGGTTTTGGTTGATTTAACCATGTTTGTTTCTTGTAGCAGTCAATGGGATCCACTTTAACCAGTGTATCACGTATGGATCTAGATCTTCTGTAGCAGACTCTCGGTGGTCCCATGTTGGTAAAAGGTAAGGTATGATCAGACTGCACAATGTCCCAGTCTTTCCTCAATACAGCTGGAAGATTCTGTTTGTCCACTGTGTACGTTGTCACATATGTCATCCTTTCAGTGTCAGCTGCTCTAATATTTGCCCGTAGCGCTTCCTCTTGCGGTAAATCCCAGAATTTTTCCAGGCATTTATTTAAGTGCTGTTCACTGTATCCCCGTTGGAGAAATCTTTTCTTCATTTCTAACAGTTGTTGTTTTATGTGTACAGGGTCGCTGTTGTTTCTAACGACTCTTTTGAACTGAGAAATAGGCAATGCCTTCTTCAGTGCCGGGGGGTGGCAGCTCGTAGCCTGGAGTAAGGATTTTCTGTCTGTGGGTTTGCGAAAGAGTGTGGTTGACAGCTGATTCTGATTCTTATATATACGCAGATCCAGGAAATCCACAGTAGTCTCACTGTATTCCATCTTGAACTGTAAATTCGGGCGTAGCCCATTCAGTTTGTTGAACCATTGTTGAAGATCATCTATCGTACCATCCCAGATCAAAAATAGGTCATCTATATAGCGACGAAACACCCTAATACTGGGGTGGAAAAATAGATCAGTCTGGTACTGCTCAAACTCTGCCATGTATAAATTGGCAAATGATGGGGCCACACTCGACCCCATCGCTGTACCCAAAAGCTGTAAGTAGAATAAGTTCTCGAAGCGAAAATAATTCATAGTGAGGCAATGTTGCAGCATCTCCATAATCCACTCAGAGTTCGGTCCTATATAAGGATATCTTCTCAGATGGTTACGAATTGCCTCCATCCCCTGGATGTGTGGGATGTTGGTTTATAAACTCACCACGTCAAGGGTGACCAGCAGTTCCGTCCCTTTTAGGTGATGGTATTGTTTAAGTTCTTTAATCAAGGCCATGGAGTCCAGCAAAAAAGAGGGCATATTACAGACCATTGGTTGGAAAAGAGAATCCAAATATGTGGCAATGGGCTGGAGCAGCGAACCAATAGCGGAAACTATTGGTCTCCCAGGTGGTTGTGTAAGATGTTTGTGCACTTTGGGTAACGTATAGAATACAGGTACCCGTGGAAACTGTACTGTTAGAAATCTGAACAATTGTTCATCTATAAGTTTGTTCAGTAGTGCATTGTGCAGAGAGGCGTCGATTTGTTTCTTAAAAGACCACACTGGATCTCCTGGCAGTTGTCTATACGTATTGCCATCATTCAGCTGTGCAATTGCTTCACTGCGATAGTATGTGTAATCCAAGATTACCACCGCACCGCCCTTGTCAGCTTCGCGGAATATTAAATCAGTGTTATCCTTTAGTTTTTTCAATGCTTCTCTCTCTTTCCGTGAGAGGTTGTTACGATGTTTCCCAAAGTTTTCTTGGAGGTCTTTTGTTGCTCCATCAGCCAGCAGTCTGCTGTAGGTCTTAATACTTGCATTTGTGCTGTTAGGATCATATTTCCCTTTGGCTCGAAATCTGGGTATCTCTGTTGGGTTACCTCCAAAATGTTCACGTAGTCGCAAGTTTCTTTCAAACTTTTGTTTGTCCAGAAAAGAAGTAAAAGGATCGTCATATTCAGTGGATATAAAGGAAAAACCTTTATTGAGTACCCCTAATTCAATAGGAGTCAGGCTGTATGAGCTGAGATTGATCACAATACTTTCCGTTAGAATCTCCTGGGTCTGGGTGGTGCCAACAATCGTACGGAACAATGCTGCCTTTTGTGTCAAATGGTGCAGCATCTTAAACAAGTGTTCCTTAGATCTTATGCTTCTGGTGATTGAGGAAGTGAGGACACTTATGCAGGCAGTAAAACTGGAGATTGACAAGTTTGAGGAACTACATAAGCCAACGTTGGAAGCCGATACTGAACATAATTGGCTGAATAAATTGGAACAACAAGTGGCACAGTATCAATCAGAATTGACAACATTTAAAAACAGAAAATGGGATGTAGTGATGACAGACTACAAAGAAAAAAGAGTCTACCGTTGGCTACTGAGCCCAGAGGAAAGGAGAATTCTAACTACCTCCAATACACACAGGCCTCGGTACCGTAAACCAAGAAACCTCACTACAGTAGATTCCTCAGGAAACAGTTTGGAATCAGACGGGGCGCCTACCATACAGGTGGAGCCTGGTACAAGCTCCCAGGGGGTAACTACCCGTTCAAAAAACTACAGGGGCACAGGCCGCATAGTCGGAGGGGGGGGCACAAGAGGAAGACCACCCAGACCCAGGAGATTCTAACGGAAAATATTGTGATCAATCTCAGCTCATACAGCCTGACTCCTATTGAATTAGGGGTACTCAATAAAGGTTTTTCCTTTATACCCACTGAATATGACGATCCTTTTACTTCTTTTCTGGACAAACAAAAGTTCGAAAGAAACTTGCGACTACGTGAACATTTTGGAGGTAACCCAACAGAGATACCCAGATTTCGAGCCAAAGGGAAATATGATCCTAACAGCACAAATGCAAGTATTAAGACCTACAGCAGACTGCTGGCTGATGGAGCAACAAAAGACCTCCAAGAAAACTTTGGGAAACATCGTAACAACCTCTCACGGAAAGAGAGAGAAGCATTGAAAAAACTAAAGGATAACACTGATTTAATATTCCGCGAAGCTGACAAGGGCGGTGCGGTGGTAATCTTGGATTACACATACTATCGCAGTGAAGCAATTGCACAGCTGAATGATGGCAATACGTATAGACAACTGCCAGGAGATCCAGTGTGGTCTTTTAAGAAACAAATCAACGCCTCTCTGCACAATGCACTACTGAACAAACTTATAGATGAACAATTGTTCAGATTTCTAACAGTACAGTTTCCACGGGTACCTGTATTCTATACGTTACCCAAAGTGCACAAACATCTTACGCAACCACCTGGGAGACCAATAGTTTCCGCTATAGTTTCGCTGCTCCAGCCCATTGCCACATATTTGGATTCTCTTTTCCAACCAATGGTCTGTAATATGCCCTCTTTTTTGCTGGACTCCATGGCCTTGATTAAAGAACTTAAACAATACCATCACCTAAAAGGGACGGAACTGCTGGTCACCCTTGACGTGGTGAGTTTATACACCAACATCCCACACATCCAGGGGATGGAGGCAATTCGTAACCATCTGAGAAGATATCCTTATATAGGACCGAACTCTGAGTGGATTATGGAGATGCTGCAACATTGCCTCACTATGAATTATTTTCGCTTCGAGAACTTATTCTACTTACAGCTTTTGGGTACAGCGATGGGGTCGAGTGTGGCCCCATCATTTGCCAATTTATACATGGCAGAGTTTGAGCAGTACCAGACTGATCTATTTTTCCACCCCAGTATTAGGGTGTTTCGTCGCTATATAGACGACCTATTTTTGATCTGGGATGGTACGATAGATGATCTTCAACAATGGTTCAACAAACTGAATGGGCTACGCCCGAATTTACAGTTCAAGATGGAATACAGTGAGACTACTGTGGATTTCCTGGATCTGCGTATATATAAGAATCAGAATCAGCTGTCAACCACACTCTTTCGCAAACCCACAGACAGAAAATCCTTACTCCAGGGTACGAGCTGCCACCCCCCGGCACTGAAGAAGGCATTGCCTATTTCTCAGTTCAAAAGAGTCGTTAGAAACAACAGCGACCCTGTACACACAAAACAACAACTGTTAGAAATGAAGAAAAGATTTCTCCAACGGGGATACAGTGAACAGCACTTAAATAAATGCCTGGAAAAATTCTGGGATTTACCGCAAGAGGAAGCGCTACGGGCAAATATTAGAGCAGCTGACACTGAAAGGATGACATATTTGACAACGTACACAGTGGACAAACAGAATCTTCCAGCTGTATTGAGGAAAGACTGGGACATTGTGCAGTCTGATCATACCTTACCTTTTACCAACATGGGACCACCGAGAGTCTGCTACAGAAGATCTAGATCCATACGTGATACACTGGTTAAAGTGGATCCCATTGACTGCTACAAGAAACAAACATGGTTAAATCAACCAAAACCGGGCTGTTTTAAATGTCTGGGATGTACTACATGTAATGGCCTTAGTGCCACCAAGTTTTTTGTACACCCACACACAAATAAGAAATTCTTCATCAGACACCGTGTTACATGCACCACTGAATATGTTGTCTACTTAATCCATTGCCCCTGTGGTCTATATTACGTAGGCAAAACCATTGATGACTTGCGTACACGCATGGCCAACCATCGCACAGCGATTAGATCGGCAATTGAGAAAAGACAGTCCGATCAACCTGTTGCTAGGCACTTTGCGTTGGCTGGCCATGCGGTATCTAATTTACGATATGTTATAATAGATCATGTTCCGAGACCCAATAGAGGGGGGGACAGGGCCAAACTACTTCTACAAAAAGAATCCAGATGGATTCATACTCTTAATACGCTAACGCCAAATGGGCTAAATGTAAATTTAGATTGGCACTGTTTCTTATGATACTTGCCCCTCACTTAAAAAAGTTAATTTTAGGTAATGTTTCTCTAATCTAAGAATGTACACTCATAATATAATCCCCCCCTTTTGTTAATATTGTAGCTCAACATAACATATATTCAGGTGATGATTCAATCGCATTGGATATTATGTATTTTGTAAAGCAGTGATTGATATGTTTTTATATTGTATTTAATATGTTGCTCCTTTTTTACAGACAGTTCATCTGAATTGTAACTATTCTCTGGCTCATACGGCTACCTTTGGCACTATGAGTGCAGATGGGCGGGTCCGTACGTTCCGGAGTTCAGTGTCAGTATGTGAGTATAGTTTACCGGTTGCTATGACCACCCCCGGTCCTGCGCGGTGGCGCAGGGGAACGCTATGGACACTTCCGGTATAGAATCTTGGTGGAGGGTAAGGCTTTAAATACTTGTTATTTATGTACATATTTGTTATGGTCTGAGGACGGGGCTAATTACCCCGAAACGTCACTGTTAATTTGGTGTATTAAACACACTATTGATTAAGACCCGGCGAGTGCGTCTCCTTTTTGATATATATATATATATATATGTATATATATATATATATATATATGTATATATATGTTAATATGTGTATATACACATTAACACAAATATATATGTATATAAGCATATACATATATATTTACTGGGAACACACAGTTCCCATAGACTGCAATGCAAAGGCACTTTTCAGTGCCCTTTTTTTTCCAACACCCCACTCCCGCCAACTTTACCCCCAAAATAAAAATGCTACAGTTTTTATTATTTAATAAATTACACTACATTTTGGGAGCTTTTGGGGCATATTTATAAAATTAACCAGAGATCTGATCTTGTAATGGCTGCTTATTTATCGCTCGCCGCCCGAAAACGGGCAAATTTGCCCATTTGCGGGCGCACAATTAATTAGCGCTCCACTTGTAATCTAGCCCTGTACAGGGACTTTTAAGCAGTCAATTGGAATACTAGTCCCTGGACTTCCAAGGCAGTGTGTATCTGGCATGTGCAGGTTCAGTCATGTTATTTCCTCATTCAGTTTATTCGATTAAAAACAGGGGCACTTTAATTCATCAAATTTACATTTCACTCCTGTTGAGAAAAAAGCTTACCTTTTTAAACTTGACAGCAGCTCCAGCTTCCTCTGGTCGTCGCAAGCCATTTCTGATGTCAGAAATGATGGATAGGTCATCCTCCAATCACGGCTTCTCCCCCGGGGGAATCAGTGTCTGATTCAACGCCATGATTGGAAGAAGCTGAATTCCTCATTTTAGACCCAGGAAGAGGCTTTGCGACGGGCGGAGGAAGCTGGAGCTGCTGTCAAGTTTAAAAGGTAAGTTTTTTTTTTTTTTTTTTTGTTTTTTTTCAACAGGAGTGAAATGTAAATTTTGTTGAATTAAAGTGCCCTTGTTTCTAATCGAATTTTTTAAAAACCGGGCACTTTAGCATCAAAATTGACATTCACTTTAAGGAAGTTTACTATGAAATCTCACGAGATTTCAGTGAAATCTCATGAGATCACATCAAAGCATAGCATGACCTCAGCAAGGTTGATGCTGATTGGCTATTGTTTTTTTCCCCAACTGGCAGCTGGACAGTAGCTGAAGTATAACTGTTACCAGAGCACATACTTCTTGTAAGTTGAAGAAATTTTGAGGTATAAATGTCCTTTTTCGCATAGAGATGTTCAGGTGATATTTTTCTGTCAGCTTTTTACAATTATGCTGCATCACTTTCAAGTGATTTAGCATATGGGTATTATGTCCCTTTAAGAATTCAGAAAAATTATCTGTATATCCAGAAGCATAGCAAAATGAATATGTTTTATTTGCTAGTGGAACTGTACATAGTACAGGATATGACGTAAATGTCCCATCTTTTTTTAGTGATCATGCAGCAGCAGCAGATGATGTTCCGGTTTGGAGTGGTCATTACTTTAAACCACCAAGATACTGAACTTATGGTGCTTGGATCTCGGACAGAGATGGGAGCTTGGGACCCACAAAATGCTGTGCCTATGAAACCCACTCAGTGCCCTCTTTCTACAACAGAGCCTACACTTTGGGTGGGTGAGGCGCTTCTTGAAGAACCATACAGAGACAAATTCTGGTTCAAGTTTATCAAAAAAGAAGCCGGGAGCGTAATCTGGGAAGGTACAAAGCAAGAATCTATATAACATGCAATTGAAATGTTACCTTTTATAGCTTTTATAGCTGATTGTTATGCTTCTAGTCAAAATTTAACTTTCATGATTCAGGCAGAAAATACAATTTCAACAACTTTCCAATTTACCTTTGTTATTAAATTTGCTTTGTTCTCTTGGTACCCTTTGTTTAAGTGTAGGTAATCTGATTGACGTTCAAGTGAGTGCATGTCTTTTTGAACTCGATTTATTAAAAGGTTAATAAACCCGAATTTTTTTCTTTCATGATTCAGATAGAGCATGCAATTTTAAGCAACGTTCTAATTTACTGCTATTATCAATTTCTCTTCATTCTCTTGCTATCGTTTTTTGAAAAGCAAGAATGTAAGCTTAGATGTCGGCCCATTTTTGGTTCAACATCTGGGTTGTGCTTGCTGATTTTGACTGTGTTTCTGCAGAGGGTGTGACAGGAGTAGATGACACTGCTAGATAATGCATAGGATCCTTGCTAAATGTCTCCTTATGCTGGTATCAGTCCTTAGTGCAGAGCTTTCCAAACTTTTTATGTTGGTGACACACTTTTTAGACCTGCATCATTTTGCGACACAGTAATTCAGTTGTACTAGCAAAAAGGAGGTTAAACTAACTTGTTTTAAGAGATACGGACACATACATGAATTATATAATAATGAAATGTATTTACAAGTAACAGTATGTATGTGCAAGAATTAAAAAAAACTTTAAGAACACCAATAGCTACTTGATATTTTAATGGGATGTATGAGGTTGATGGGATGAACACAATTTCTAAATATTTGGTGCAATATTAGATAAAGACACTCGCATTTCATCATCAAGCATTTCTTAAGCTTCCACTTCCTATCCATATATCAAGAGCAGGAGCAGCAATGCACTACTGGGAGCTAGTTCCAAAAAAAACCCCACTGACTTCAGCTCAGCATTTAAGCTGATGCCCTCAGAGCTCGGTGAGTCCGATTGACTACTGCCCGCGCTGCAAACACACTGCTCTCCCACTCACTGACTACACATGCAGTCACAAGCCGATTAAGGAGACTACACATGCAGTCACGAGCCAATGTGCCGCCAATGGGAATAGTTTCAATTCCCACTGAGCTGCGCCAATAGGTTAAGATGATCTGTGTCCCCCTAGGCATCAATCACATGTCAACAATGTGATATGCATAACAGGCAGGCGGAAAGTCAGAAACCAAAAAAAAAAAAAAAAAAATTTGTGCTGGAGCAGGGACACACCTACTCACTGCTGCCGACACACTAGTGTGTCCCGACACACAGTTTGGAAAGCACTGCCTTAGTGATTTACATTCAGGAGAGGTCATGAAAAGAAGAAGTCTTTTGAACAAATGATATTATGCAGCGTGCCTCCCTCTCCCCCTCCCTCCCAGAGCATGTCAGTAGTTACAATAATAAAACAGAAAACGGCTCTGCTTAGAGCATAAAACTTTACAGGCAGAGTTTAAGAAGAAAAAAAAAACTGTGTGTGTGGGGAGTTAAAAACATAAGCACAGTGGTTATAAGCATTTTATTTCAATTTCTGCATAACATATTTTATATACATTAACTGGGAAATTAAATATATTTATACCCTCACTGAGAAATAACTGTTTTCAGACACTGCAGCTCACACGCTGCAGGGAGAGAGAGATGTGATTCCTTCCTCTAAGTACTGTGTATGCATAGATAATATGGTTTGTGTATCACATGACTGCATCATGACCATGTGACTACTGTGCCCCTGTAACACACGCTACAATATGGCAGGTTACATAGGAAATCAAGCACTGCCTCAACACTGTATTTCAAAACAATCTCCTTCAAAAGTTTGGGCTAAGAGGAACAGATAAAATAGACAGCAGTGATTACTTTATTTTTTTTAATAAGAAAAAGTAGGTTTTGGGGATTATTAGAAGTCAGGTGTTAAGGGTCCCTTTTAAGCATAATATAATAGCACCCTTTTGTCTAGTGAACTTCTGCTTATAATGTATTATTTCAATCCCGCATTAAATATTTTATATTTGTTTTGTTTTCTTACAAAAAAAGTAATGATAGCTTTGAGGTGAAAACTGTTTGCTAATAAATAGTAGGCATGTGCATTCGGCTGTATCATTAGGAAATTGCGCCGTTGGTAACAAGTAGTCGGCTGTGTGTGGTTTATGGACCACTTGTTACCAATGGAGGCATTTGTGAACAATGATTGCTGGGTCTGAAAGTCAAGTAAACCGGAGAGCTGAACAACAGGAGATTGAGTTGTGCAGCTCTACATTTTCACACTGGCGCCACCATCTTGGACCTTATATTTGTTATGTAACTTTTAAACTGTGCAACAAGCTGCAAAAATGTAACACTTCCACTCTCTATTATGTGAGCTAAACGGAAGTGCAAGAGGCAGCTTTCAAAAGTGCACTGTTCCTATCACATGGTGCAACAATACGCAAGCTACAAGATGGCAGCACCTAGTATAAAATGCAGAGCTTTGCCAGCTGTATTTTTTAATGAGTTAAACTAAGAAAATTGTTTTAAATAGAGATGCAGGTACAGGAAGAAAAACGATAGCGTGGTGAGTAGTAACTATCCTTCTGTAGCTGTATTCAGCAGTTAAAGTGAATGTAAATTTTGATGCTAAAGTGCCCGGTTTTTAAATATTCGATTAAAAACAGGGGCACTTTAATTCATCAAAATGTACATTTCACTCCTGTTGTGAAAAAAAACTTACCTTTTAATCTTCACAGCAGCTCCAGCTTCCTCCACCCGTTGCAAAGCCTCTTCCTGGGTCTAAAATGAGAAATCCGGCTTCCTCCAATCACGGCGTTGAATCAGACACTGATTCCCCTGGCTCTCTTCTACCAGCTCGGTCCAACATGGGACGTGTCAGGACAAAAACCGTGAAAAAGGCAGCTCGGGTCATTATCAAAAAGTACTACACCCGGCTGGGCAGCGACTTCCACACAAACAAGAGAGTATGTGAGGAAATCGCAATCATCCCGAGCAAGAAACTACGAAACAAGATTGCTGGATATGTCACACATCTGATGAAACGAATCCAGAGAGGGCCTGTCAGGTATCTCCATCAAACTTCAGGAGGAGGAGAGAGAAAGGAGGGATAACTATGTCCCTGAGGTATCTGCCCTGGATCAGGAGATTATTGAGGTTGATCCTGACACTAAGGAAATGCTGAAGTTGCTGGACTTCGGCGGTCTGTCCAACCTGCAAGTCACTCAGCCCACAGTGGGGATGAACTTCAAAACACCAAGGGGTGGCATTTAGATGTTTGTACTATAATCTTTCCAATAAACTTGGGGGAAAAAAAAAAAAAAAAGGACACTGATTCCCCTGGGGGGGGGGAGGCCGTGATTGGAGGATGACCTATCTATCATTTCTGACATCAGAAATGGCTTGCGATAACCGGAGGAATCTGGAGCTGCTGTGAAAATTAAAAGGTAAGTTTTTTTTTCACGACATGAGTGAAATGTAAATTTTGATGAATTAAAGTGCCCCTGTTTTTAATCAAATTTTTAAAAACCGGGCACTTTAGCATCAAAATTGACATTCACTTTAAATATCCCTTTAAAAACGACAAAAAAAGTCAAAATTAAACTTTCTTGGTTCAGATAGAACAAGCATTTCAAGAGACTTTTTAATTTAGTTTTATCATCAAATTTACTTTGTTCTCTTGATAGCTTTTGTTAAAAAGCATACCAAGGTAGACTTAGGAGCATCTTTGCTTTAAAGGGAGCAAGTGGGTAGCACTTGTGATTGGCTCATTAGATGTGTCTAGCTAGCTCCAAGTAGTGTATTGCTGCTCTGGAGCTGACTTTGTTTATGTTTTTAACCTTTTTTTGCGTTTTCTATTTCTACTTTTAAGCCCCCAATTCTAACAAATGGCTGCAGGTTCCCTTAGGCCCCAGACCTCAGACACTTCAAAGGATGATTCACTGAAAAATAAACACAAATAGGAGGCACCATATAATGTATCATAAGTAATACAGAAGTGTAGACTGTATGTAGAGAGATATTCACATATTGTTATTATAAAGTAGTCACTATAAAAACAAGGTAAAGTGCATAATAATGTGTTTCTAGTCTCACAATCTATATAAGCTATTTCCACCAAGAGAAGAAATATGAAGATGTTTAGAACCATTATGGAGTTCATATACTGGGTTTAATGTGAAGCTACGTAATGAGATTCATTTGCTTGTTTAGACATGAATTTTTGCTAATCCTTTATGTTTAAAATATGGTTTAATCATGTTATTGGCCTACAATTTTAATTTGTAATATAAGCTGTAATTTGTTAAGGGTATTTTACTTCAGGCACTGGGTGAATTATTAAAATAAACACAAAAGGTGGGACACCACATAGTACAGTTACAAATCCTGAAATTTGGAATTTCAAAATCCGGAATTATTTCGAAATCTAGACTTTTTCATTTTTTTTTTTTTAAATAAAATTATTAAAAATGACCATTTTTTACCCCGCAAGTTTTCTCTGAGTCATTGGTTTGTTTTTTGTTGTTTTAGTACACAACTATTAACTTTCTGATTACAGTACTGAACTGTTTTCCTGATGGTACTATATATTAAGTAACTAAGTATTAAAAATTATATAAAACTATGCATGTACAAGCTGTATTATGACATGTAAATATTGCCTAAATGAGATAAGATATTGTTGTTTACACTTGGTCCCATCCCCTCTCCAAGCCGTCCCATTTTACAGATGCAAATATACAAATATTACAAAACCAAAACTATTCCGAAATTCAAACCTTTTCCAGTCCCAAGCAGTTTAAATAATGGGTATTGTACCTGTGTAACACAAGTAGTACAGAAGAGTACACTCTATGTAGGCAGGTTCTTACTGCTGAAATACACTTTTACATGAGGTGGTCAGAAACCAGTTTATTATTTTATTTTTATTTTTTAAAGAAATTTTTTTTTAACCCCTTAGTGACCAGACCATTAAGGACCAGGCCTATTTTTAAATTTCTGCAGTGTTTGTGTTTAGCTGTAATTTTCCTCTTACTCATTTACTGTACCCACACACATTATATACCGGTTGTCTCGCCATTAAATGGACTTTCTAAAGATACCATTATTTTCATCATATCATATACAATTTACTATAAATAAATATATAAAATATTATGAAAAAATTGAAAACCCCCCACACTTTTTCTAACTTTGACCCCCAAAATCGGTTACACATCTACTACTACCAAAAACACCCATACTAAAAAATTTCTAAGTTTTGTCCTGAGTTTAGAAATACCCAATGTTTACATTTACTTTTTTTTGCAAGTTATAGGGCAATAAGTACAAGTAGCACTTTGCTATTTCCAAACCATTCCCCCCCCCCCCCCCAAATTAGCGATAGTTACATTGTAACACTTATATCTATCAGGAATTCCTGAATAACCCTTCACATGTATATATTTTTTATTAATTGACAACCCAGAGTATTGCTCTAGGCCCATTTTGGTATATTTCATGCCACTATTTCACCGCCAAATGCGATCAAATTAAAAAAAAAAGTTAACTTTTTCACAAACTTTAGGTTTCTCACTGAAATTATTTACAAACAGCTTTGTGCAATCATGGCACAAATGGTTGTAAATGCTTCTCTGAGTTCCCCTTTGTTCAGAAATAGCAGACATATATGGCTTTGACATTGCTTTTTGGTAATTAGAAGGCTGCTAAATGCCGCTGCGCACCACACTTGTATTATGCCCAGCAGCTAAGGGGTTAATTAGGTAGCTTGTAGGGTTAATTTTAGCTTTAGTGTAGAGATCAGCCTCCCACCTGACACATCCCACCCTCTGATCCCTCCCTGACCCCCTCCAAACAGCTCTCTTCCCTCCCCACCTCACAATTGTCATGCGATCTTAAGTACTAGCAGAAAGTCTGCCAGTATAAAAATAAGTGATTTTTTTTTTTAAAAGATTTTTATTTTATCTGAAGTGTAGGAGCCCCCATTACCCCCCAACCTCCCTGATTTCCCCAGCTCTTTAAGCCTCCCCCCTCAACCTATTGGCCGCCATCTTAGGTACTGGCAGCTGTCTGCCAGTACGCATCTACTAAAAAGTGCCCTTTTTTTATAAAAAAAGATAAAAAACCCATTTTCTGTAGTGTAGCTGCCCCCCTCAATATCCTACCCCTCCCAGATCCTTTTCCCAACATTTTTTCCCCTCTCCCCTTCCCTCTACCTCCTTGGACTTAAACTTAAAGTGAATGTAAAGTCATCTCTAGTGCTTAACACAATATTGTGAAGCAATTCAAATAATGGGGACTTTAATTCATCGATGTTCCCAATTTTATTATTAAATCGTAAATTTTACCTTTTTAACTCCGTTTTCGTGCCAGAGCTTCTTCCGCCCACCATATTGTCCCTCGTTATTGCAATGATTGACAGCTACTCTTGCTAATCCGCTTTTCCCCCCAGGGCGTTCAACCCCTTTTCAGATACGTCATGGGCCTCTTCAGCGCATGCGTTAGAAAATTTTATCCACCTGCAGATGCAATGCTCGTTCACAGGATGCGCATGCGCTCTAGCACACAATTATCCCATTAAAAAACTCCAAGTCCGAGGTAAGATTTTGGTGTGGAAAGTAAATGTGACCTGGGTACAATAGAAAAGAAAGGAGCACTGATGTGTGAGCACTGATGTGTGTGAGACTTTAGGAGCACTGATGTGTGTTTTAAAACATCAAAATTTAACGTTCTCAACAATCTCTGCAATCCAATTGGTCAGTGGGCACACACCTTCTAAATAAACTGACCAATTGGCTATCATTGGCTCACAGTTGTCCCAACTCTCAAACGACTATCAGCTGCTGCATAGTGCTCTGAGATGCGGTCTACGACCGCACCTCTATTCTAATAATGTAGATACTTATCCTAGACCGGAGCACTATATGATAAAACTCAGGAATCCTGACAAGGCTATAGGAAAAAAAATGCACATAAGCAATTATAATGTTTGGTTGCTCTGGACTTGTAATGTCCTAATTAGTTTAAAACCTATTCACAGTTCTAAATTCTGTGGTGCTTAGGCAGCCTAATGTGCGTAAATGTGACCTGAACAACATAGCAATGCATATGCACCACAGATGGGACAGATCCTTTAGCAAATGGGACAGATCATTTAGCAAACACAAACTTCTTCCATAGTGAAGCTTTATAGCGGAGATAGAGCTAAACACTATGGCGGAGATGGAAACACTATACACTAAACACTATAGCGGAGATGCTGCTACTCTCGACGATATAATAGTACTCAATAAATTTAGTAATTCATTCATTGAATACTATTTGTCATTTACAATATTGCAGAGTTTGACGCCTGCTCAATTTAAAACACGATCGTGAATGCACTTTACCAGGAGAACAAGGAAGTTGGTTTGGGGAGGAGTCAGCAGTAAAACGGTAGATATTGTAAAATATATATATTTTAATAATGAAGGATATATAATAAAAAAAAAAAAAATTAGCAACTAGATTAAGGTACTGTTAAGAAATGCATTGCGGTCGTCAGTAAGTGTAGAATTTACATTCACTTTAATGTAGCGTGCACACGATCTCTTCCAGCGCTTGAAAACACTGAGGACGTGCAGGGTACGTCCTTAGTCATTAAGTACCAGTTTTTGTAGGACATACCCTGCACGTCCTTGGTCGTTAAGGGGTTAAAATGTAAAGAACATTAAACTCAAATGGTAGTTCCCATAAGAGATTCAATTATGCATAGTGAAAAAACTTCCAAATAAATAGATGGTATTTTCAAACCATCATAAAAGGACACATAACTCTATTTTTTTTCTTTCATTAAACATATAAAAATATATAAACATATAAAAATGGTTACGATAAAGCTGTAACACATATTGAAACATTACGTTTTGGATACAAAAGAGAACATTTTTAAAATATTTTAAAAACGAAATCCTTTGTAACGTGTGTATTATGTTGAAGACCGCACTCTTGAATTTTTGCTGGAAGTTAAAATGTTAATGTAATTCCCATAAAATATGTAAAGAGGCCTGAAACTCAAACTATTCCTCTCATGATTCAGATAGAGCATACAGTTATAAACAACTTTCCAGTTTGCTTCACTGTTTTGATATCTTTTGTTTAAGAATTAGCAATGCTTTACTGGGAGCTATATGAACACATCGGGGGACCAATGACAAGAGGAATACAGTATATGTGCAGCCACTACTCTGCATCCAACACTGTATAAAAAGACGTGTAACATGCTTTATTATTTATTTTTCTAGCTTTTGCTGCAACCTTATGGGTTCTCCACTACACCCATTAGATCATACAGACTTCATAATCTTTACCCTGGAACATTCTATACATTTATTGCTTGATTAGAGCAGGGTATCGATCGCAATAGTGAGCATGCAGCCTAGAGTTAAGAAGCAGCGGTCATCAGTGGCGAATAGTGCGATAATAAATGCAGGCAGCTTATTACTGACCATTAGCCGCTATGCCAAGTGGACAGGGGTGGAGATGTCTGCTTCTGTAGTAAATCTAGCCCAATATAAGAAACAACAAAACACTCGGAAACTTACAGCCAAATCTTCAGATTTTTCTGACTGTTGTTTTCCTTGGAGTTCAGAATATTGTGTTGATATATATATAATTTTATATATATATATATATATATATATTGAAGTGCCCTGAGCAGCAGTACAAAGCGATGCCATTGTAGCGTGAGAGCAGCCATAAACAATATATAAACAAATGAGAGTGGATGTATTCCAATAAAACATTATTTGTGGACATTGTTTGAAATTCATATCATTTTAATATCATGTAATTTTTTTTTAACTTATTAAATGTAAAATGTAAAATACAGTTTTAGCTCATGGGTTGTACAAAACAGGGGACAGGGCTGATTCGGCCCTTGGGCTGTAGTTTGCTTTCTTTCTCTTTTTTTTCTTTCAATAATTTTTATTAAGGTTCAATTCAAGGCATACAAGTGATAAGTGCCAGTAAAAAGAAAACAATACACATCAAAATAACTACAGAGTATATAGCCAGTACATGTCAGGAAATCTGTACATTACATGGTCAATAATACATTTAGTATTTACATTGTTTGCCTGTCTAGTTGTATACCTGCAAAAATGACTTATGAGGCCACTTTTGGACCTCTCAGTAAAACAAGTTATGAAGCTACAGCAGGTAATCCTTAACAGCAGGAGACCACTTGAGTTCCAGATGATGAACCTTTTTTGTTTTTTTATGAAATATATGAAATTCTCCTGCTGCATAGTAAAAATATAAAATGGAAAATAGCGCCTCTGGTGGCCACTTTAGGGTCACTTAGTCTGTAGAAATATATTAACTGGGTAGAGTGGTGGGAGGAGGACTATGGGATAATATAAAAATCGCTTTATTTTTGGATAATCATTTGAGAGAGGTTGTTATATAGGTGTAATCCATATGATAAATAATTCTACTGGCATTGCTCAAAAGGGATGTAAAGAACTTAAATATTTCCAGACCAAAGGAATACATCAAAACAATACAGGTGCCCACATTTTAGGAGAACTACTAATACTAAGTATATATTTATATAGAGTTAAATATCCCCAAAAAATGTTGTAATGGGTCTTCTATAATGAGGCATCTATGAACTATTATTTATAGAAAATAAATATGTATTATGGTTTAGATGCACAGTAATAAATGTATACCTGAGACCTCGGTCTATAATGTAAGTATTAAAGTGAAAGTAAATCCTAGCATTTTACAATCGCTAGGATTTACTATTGAAACAAATAAAGGGCACTTTCATTCATGAAGTATAAGATACTTCATGTAGAAAGCTCCTTTATTTGTTGTAACCGATCGCCGCTCTTAGCTCCTACAGCAGAGCACGGCTAAATTTTCTTTTGGCTAAGAGGTGACGTTTTCACCTCTTAGCCAATAGCAGTGTGGTAAATCCGGCTCCCATGGGCGACAAGCTGGATTTACCGCACGGCTATTGGCTAAGAGGTGAAAACGTCACCTGTTAGCCAAATTTTTTTTTAACCGTGGGCTGCTGTTGCAGCTAAAAACGGCGATCGGTTACAACAAAGGAGCTTTCTACATGAAGTATCTTATACTTCATGAATGAAAGTGCCCTTTATTTGTTTCAATAGTAAATCCTAGCGTTTGTAAAATGCTAGGATTTACTTTCACTTTCAGAATACTTATAAATTGATTTGGCTGTATATTATAATTTAGGCATGGTATGCTGTCTCGGCCGCAGACAGCTTACCATTTGTATAGGGTTAATCGGTGCTGCCAAACAATAAACAAATGTTTAAGCCCATCGTCAAATACTATTTTATTAATAACCTAAGAAGGATTTTATAGAACTGTGCGCTATGGGGGTGAGATTTTCTTTGAATAGGATATACAATAAATTCAATAACTGAATGGACTGGATGATTGGCTTAAAAATTGAGAACAAGCTCAGTAAATTTATAACAATAAGAACGCCGGGTGTAGCTTAGTAGTAAACCTTTAGAACCTTTCCTCCAGGAAACATCCTGTCTCTATTACTGGGTAAATTATAGAAGTTGGAGCTCTTTGGGAATTAGTTAGCTATTTCAAGAAGGGTGTCACAATCACAGTTATGTTGTGCTACCAGAGTGAGGATGCTTTCAAACTGATCCTAGAGGAAGCAATTGCTGGCTAGTAGCAATAGACACTTAATCCTATTATCAGGTCTTGTAATACACCACATACCTCATGAGAATGCTTACAAACTAAACATTATTTATCAGATACCTTTTACAAGCCTTAAGAGTTTAAGTAAATAAGAGTAGCTGTGAAATAATAATAATAAAAAACAAAAAACCAACAACGATGTTTGACAAGTGTATATATAATCCTGAGGGCTAGGATCTATGTCTGATGAAGTATAGCTTATTTACAAAGCACATCTATAGGGTACCATTTCGCGACAACATTAACTCTTAGCCATTATTTATAACTGGCAATAAAACAAATACAAAAATGTTCCAACCTATTCATGGACTGGGTCCTCCTGAGATGGCATTGTTAGACTTGAGTTGGAAGGCAAATTTTTAATATAATAATGCCAAACATATATGCATGACTAATACTCCAGGTTTACTTAGTTACATGCGGTTAGGGAAAATATAGAGTGTCCGTTTCATGTGTTACACAGAAGTAATAACCTGCATTTATCTATAGTGTTTGAGTCTTCTCAGTGTTCGCATTTTACCGCAAGTCTATGCGCCCAAGAAATGCTTGTCAACCGCAGGTCAGATTCGTAGCGGTCATGAACAGGATAAGTAACTGGGGTCAAAAGGCTGGTTGGTATGAGATGCCTTATAGCTTGCCTCAACCTTCATCTGTTTTCTGTGTTGCTGCTGTGGCCCAGAAACATAACTCTGGAGAGATGAGGGTAAACTAAAGCAAACCACCAGGGTCCCAGTTTTGATGTAGTGTGGCTAAATAATGAGCCATGACGACACGCAGCCGAGCTGGGAAAGGATCCGTGGCAAAATTACATCTAATTTGTCCAGATTTAGATCTTGGTGATATTGGTACCTGTATCAGTGCATTTACAGTATTCTTTATAGGAACTCCAATGAGGGTGTCTGCAATTCTTGGTGACGTCTTCCTGGGTAAGCGTGAGGAGGGAACAGTCCACAGGAAGGAAACTTTGTTGTTCTCAATGTTCTCGATAGCCGCCACATCGCACCACACCTCAGTTTCCACCGAACCAACCTCTGGATCTGGCAAGGGTCTAGTAAAGGTGAGTAGTGAGGACCAGGGCCCCATAGTGCCACAACTCCCCTGCTGTATTGGGGATGGTTCTATTGAAGTTGGCTGTTCTGAAGTGCGGTCACCGCCACAATTAAGTTCCCTGCATAGTCTCGCTTCAAATGAGATTAGGTAGCGTTCCAGCAAGTATCTTATTCTTCAAGAATAGCTGCAGTATTCTCCATAATAAGCTTTTACAGGAGGTGCTCTATATTAAAGTTCTTGCAGTGTCTAGTGGTTTTTCACTGCTCCATAATGACACACAGGTGTCCTGCCGGGGGATAGGTAGTAGGCCGCAACCTTTGTATTATTCCGGTAGGCTGAATCTGGCACCAAATCTAAAAAGAGTGATATAATTCAAAAGAGCTTTCTCTGCTGAAGGGAGTTGAGCAAAAATGAATGCTCGGTGGAGCATTAAAAAGGGGATTGTGTGCAAATTTGTGCATGAGTTTGAAGCTGTAAGAAGTCTTGCGACCCATCATGGCCGCTGCTCGGAATTTCCCCCTGTAGCTTGCTTTCTTAGAGTAATGCATTGATGGGTTTCTAAGTCCACATAATTACTCACTCAGGGAAACTAACATTTTGAATTCAAAAGCAATTTTGCTTAGTTTGTTATGAAAACAACCAACTTTGTTGCATAGTATAGATTCCTCAATGCACTTTAGTAAGCATAGGGTTCACCAAGTATATTGTTAGGTCTCCCAGTATTTACCTTTATGTAATCGGACCCGTACTTAGTTTAGACTCAGTATTGGTTGGCCGCGCAAGAAAGAGTGCTTTTGTCACAGAGGCCAGGCTAAGGAGAAGAGGCGTAAGTAACGTGGTTGATGACCCAGTGTGCTGCTGCGGAGTTTGCTAAACCTAGCGCACATGATTCTTCTAATAATGTTTCTATTCTCGTGACCTGTGATAATGATAGCAACTTTTGTTCTTTTTGTTTCGGGAGTGACCTGGAGATGGATTTGGCACTAAGGCCAGCAGAACTGCTGTTAAAAGGCCTTTAATGACGTCATTCCAGTGCTTGGTAATTCTTATGACTACCCTGGTGGTTCTATGTCCTCTTGGTTCTGACCCTTGCCTGTATATTGGACTATGATTCTGGTTTGCACCCTACCTGTTCCTTGAACTGTGTGGCCTTAAACCTGTTGCTGACTTTTGCAACTTAACCTCTGATTACGTCTTTTCCTGCTTTGATGACAAGTTCCTATTTAATACTACGGTTCCTGACTTCAGCTTGTCTCCTGACTACCCTCCTGACTGCTCCTTATGATGTTTGCGGCTGCTTTCCTGGCATGACTTTGGTGTGATACTGACTACTGACTGCACTACATCTCCTGGGAGTTTGGTTCCAGCTACTAACCAAGGTAATCTCCTAAATACCTTACATATATTCAGATTGCCGACCCCATCATGTAACAGCCATCAGCCATTCACAAACCCATATCCATATACACTGTGGGCTCTTGCACATACTCAGTAGTAGCTGGTGCCTAAGAAAGTGCGCATATAAAAAGACTGTAAAATTTGATAATGGAATCAGTCTCTTGTAACATAGTTTTCAGTCTTTCAGAGCTAAATTATTTTTTCATATACTCTTCAGCACACTATGGTTTTTCTCCTCTGTCTGGATTTTTTATATTTTCTCGTACTTCTTTTCAATAACTTCATGTTAAGTGTGGTTTTGTTGTTATACATCTTTTATAAAGAGTTTGCATAAACTGCTCTTGTTTAGTCTACCCATGCATTTATAATATTTTCGACAAATCAACATTTTATACAACTTTGCTCAGCACTTTTATCCGCTTCTTGGATTATAATTTACCATTACCCAGACTGGCAATAATGCTTTATGTAGTTAGAGTAATAAAATGCTTAATTATTTTTCTGTAATAAGATCTGAACAAAAACGTTATGGCATCTTTGTGTAAGTAACAGAAAACACAATCTAATATTAATGTTCCATGGCATTCATTATGTGCAGTAAACAATTACATCATTTAGTAGTTATAGTCAAAACAATAAAAATGGTTGACCAATTTTAAGAATAATAAATCCATAAAGTCCAAGTATAGTGGCATTATATCTATAAATATTAGATGACATGACCTTTTATACTAGAACGTACAGTATGATGTATGGCATTCTTTTTTGCAAATTGATGAATAATATTTGCATTATCATAAGCACATTAGATTGGATTTACTATGTACAAAACTGTACAATCTAATGTGCTCAATGTTTGTTTCTTATGAATACACAGAAAATGTTGCCAGCTGTGTGGCATTATGAACTAACAAGATGGGGCAATGTCATAATTGGTTTTTCTTTCATGATTTAGGTAGAACATACAATTTTAAACAACTTTCCAGTTTACTTCTATCATCAATTTTTTCATTCTTTTGGTATCATTTGTTGAAGGGCAGCAATGTATTACTGGTTTCTAACTGAACACATAGGTGAGCCAATAACAATCTGTATATATATTCAGCCGCCAATCAGCAGCTATATACTAGTTTCTTTGCTTCTCCTGAGCTTTCCTAGATAAACCTTTCAGCAAAGGATAACAAGAGAAGGAAGCAAATTAAATAATACAATTAAATTGGAAAGTTGTTTAAAATCGTATGCTCTGTCTGAATTATGAATGTCTAATTATGACTTTACAGTCCCCTTTAATTGCATAAATTAACATACATTGATTTAACAATAATTTGTGCAACAAACATTAAAAAAAATATTGTTAATTTCAGGTTAATAATGACTTACATTTTAGATGTGTGGTCGGTAAAATCAGCCAGGTGGTGTGCTCAATAATTAAGTCCATGGGAGAACACTGGAGCAATATATTTTTTTGACTAGAGTCTCCCATTGTAGTCTATGAGGCCTATTTATCAAGCAGTCAACCGCAAATACGCTGGAATTCCGCATTGTAATTGTGGCAAGCCTGATTCAACTTATTTATCAAAGCCTACAGACCAGCAAAAGTTGAAATTTGTGATGTAACATACGATCCGCCAGTCTTAGTCCAACATAGATCGATGCTTACGTCATTACAGATGTAACAAATGCAAATTCGGCACTATCTGACTACTTTTGCTAGTTAACAAATATCTAACAGGTACGCTCGCCACTATTCCGGCCCAGCGTACCTGCTTTTCAGTCCACCACTCTGGAGGCCACGGATGCCTTAGGAATCAATGGGAGTCTGAAAGCAGAGAAAGCTCATGTTCAATGCTGCCAGATATCCCATTGATTCCTATGGGAGAATAAAAGTTATGTTTACACCTAACACCCCAACATAAAACCCGAGTCTAAACACCCCTAATCTGCCGTCCCCATCATTATTAACCATTATTCCTCCGCTCCTGACTCCGCAACTAAATAAATATATAAACCCCTATCCCGCTGCTTCCCGACACTGCCTCAACTAAATAAATATATTAACCCCTATCCCGCCGCTCTCGGACCCCGCCGCCACCTAAATAAATATATTAACCCCTATCCCGCCTCTCCCCGAGCCCACCACAACTAAATAAATGTATTAACCCCTAAACCCCTAGCCTTCCACAACACTACCACTTACTAAAACTATTAACCCCTAAAAAGCCAGCCCCCCACATCGCCATAAACTAAATTAACCTATTAACCCCTAAACCTAACAACCCGTTAACTGTACATTAAAATTACATCATCCCTATCTTATAAATAATAATAAATTTAAACTTAGCTGTAGATTTAAATTAAACTATATTAAACTATTAATTAATCTACCCTAACTATTAGACTAAAATTACATTAAACTATATTAAACTATTCATTAATCTTCCCTAACTATTAGACTAAAATTACATTAAACTACAAATTAAATTAACTATATTACATATTTAAACAACTAACCCTACTCCAATAATTTAAATCTACTATTAAAAATTACAAAGTTACAAAAAACTAACAACAACGTTACACAAAATAACAAACACTGTTACAAAAAAAAAATAAACACTGTTACACAAAATAAAAAATAAATTATCAAATTTTGAAACTAATTAAACAAAAAATAAATTATCAAATTTTTAAACTAATTACACATAATCTAAGAGCCCTATGAAAATAAAAAAGCCCCCCAAAATAAAAAAAACCCTAGCCTACAATAAACTACCAATGGCCCTTAAAAGGGCCTTTTGCGGGGCATTGCCCCAAAGAAATCAGCTTTTTTACCTGTAAAAAAAAATACAAATAACCCCCCAACAGTAAAACCCACCACCCACACTACCAAGCCCCCAAATAAAAACCTATCTAAAAAACCTAAGCCATGAAAAGGGCATTTGGATGGGCATTGCCCTTAAAAGGGCATTTAGCCCTTTTTCCTTGCCCAAAGTCTCTAATCTAAAATTAAAACCCACCCAATAAACCCTTAAAAAAAATCTAACACTAACCCTCGAAGATCCACTTACAGTTTTGAAGACCGGACATCCATCCTCAACGAAGCGGCAGAAGTCCTCAGCGAAGCCGGCAGAAGTCTTCATCCAAGAGGGCCGAAGTCTTCATCCAAGCCGGCAGAAGTCTTCATCCAGACGGCATCTTCTATCTTCATGGAGCATCCTCTTCAATCGACGTCTTCTTGAACAATGAAGTTTCCTTTAAATTACTTCATCCAAGATGGCGTCCCTTAGATTCCAATTGGCTGATTAGAATAGCCAATAGACTGCGAGCTGATAGAATTCTATCAGCCAATTGGAATTAAAAATCCTATTGGCTGTTGCAATCAGCCAATAGGATTGAGCTTTCATCCTATTGGCTGATCCAATAAGCCAATAGGATTGAGCTCGCAGTCTATTGGCTATTCTAATCAGCCAATTGGAATCTAAGGGACGCCATCTTGGATGAAGTCATTTAAAGGGAAACTTCATTCGGAAGAAGACATCGATGGAAGAGGATGCTCTGCGCCGGATGTCTTGAAGATGGAGCCGGTCCGCGCCGGATGGATCAAGATAGAAGATGCCGTCTGGATGAAGATTTTTGCCGGCTTGATAATTTCTTTTTTTATTTTGTGTAACTTAGTGTTTATTTTTTTTGTAACTTAGTGTTTGTTATTTTGTGTAACTTAGTTGTTAGTTTTTTGTAACTTTGTAATTTTTTATAGTAGATTTAAATTATTGGAGTAGGGTTAGGTGTTTAACTATATAATATAGTTAATTTAATTTGTAGTTTAATGTAATTTTAGTATAATAGTTAGGGTACGTTAATTATTAGTTTAATTTGGGACACTGTAGTCAGAATTCAAATGCCAATCACACAGGAGTATACATATAAATCTATTTTTTTTCTAATATGCTTTCTGTATTAAATAAATAAGTAGTGTTTGTAAAATATCAATGTTTTAAATATTAAATGTTTCCAAACCCACTTCTTTGTCAGCCGTTACGGATTCCCAATCCGTACTGACAACTGCAGTTGTAAGATGGCGCCTTTAGGACGAAGTGCGCATGTGCGAGTTGGCTCAACGTCACAGGATACGTCACCATTCTATGTTAAATAAGACAAGGACAATCGATATGCGCATGTGATAGTAAGTATATTGTATTGCGCATGCGTTTAATGTGGATCAGTTATTTTAATTACATGCCAAAAACAGGGATAGGATTGAGCTTTCATCCTATTGGCTGATCCAATCAGCCAATAGGATTGAGCTTGCAGTCTATTGGCTATTCTAATCAGCCAATTGGAATCTAAGGGACGCCATCTTGGATGAAGTCATTTAAAGGGAAACTTCATTCGGAAGAAGACGTCGATGGAAGAGGATGCTCCGTGCCGGATGTCTTGAAGATGGAGCAGGTCCGCGCCGGATGGATGAAGATAGAAGATGCCGCCTGGATGAAGACTTTTGCCGGCTTGGATGAAGACTCCGGCTCGCTTGGATGAAGACTTCTGCCCGCTTCGCTGAGGACTTCTGTCGCTTCGTTGAGAATGGATGTCCGGTCTTCAAAACTGTAAGTGGATCTTTGGGGGTTAGTGTTAGGTTTTTTAAGGGTTTATTGGGTGGGTTTTAATTTTAGATTAGGGGTTTGGGATGAAAAAGAGCTAAATGCCCATCCAAATGGGGAGCTTAGGTTTTTTTAGATAGGTTTTTATTAGGGGGGATTAGTTGTGTGGGTGGTGGGTTTTACTGTTGGGGGGGTATTTGTATTTTTATTTTACAGGTAAAAGAACTTAAGGGCCATTGGTAGTTTATTGTAGGCTAGGTTTTTTTTATTTTGGGAAGGCTTTTTTTATTTTCATAGGGCTCTTAGATTAGGTGTAATTACTTTAAAAATTTGATAATATATTTTTTTATTTTGTGTAACTTAGTGTTTATTTTTTTGTTACTTAGTGTTTGTTATTTTGTGTAACTTAGTTGTTAGTTTTTTGTAACTTTGTAATTTTTTATAGTAGAATTATTGGAGTAGGGTTAGGTTTTTAACTATGTAATATAGTTAATTTAATTTGTAGTTTAATGTAATTTTAGTATAATAGTTAGGATAGGTTAATTATTAGATTAATTTGGGACACTGTAGTCAGAATTCAAATGCCAATCACACAGGTTTATACATATAAATCTATTTTTTTCTAATATGCTTTCTGTATTAAATAAGTAGTGTTTGTAAAATATCAATGTTTTAAATATTAAATGTTTCCAAACCCACTTCTTTGTCAGCCGTTACGGATTCCCAATCCGTACTGACAACTGCAGTTGTAAGATGGTGCCTTTAGGACGAAGTGCGCATGTGCGAGTTGGCTCAACGTCACAGGATACGTCACCATCCTATGTTAAATAAGACAAGGACAATTGATATGCGCATGTGATAGTAAGTATATTGTATGGCGCATGCGTTTAATGTGTATCAGTTATTTTAATTACATGCCAAAAACAGGGATACGATTGGCGGTTTGCAAAGCCATTAGACAAATAGACGGCCCACATTTGTGGGCTGGATGACGTGATGTCATCGTAATAAAATAAAATATTATTTTATTGAAAAAGGGGGCTTCGTTTTAAACTTTGAGCAGGTAAATTACATTGCTATTATAATTTATAATCAAAATGTTTGTTGAATTTAACATTAGAAATGAAAAAGATAGTAATCCTTTAATGTAATTTTAGTATAACAGTTAGGGTAGATTAATTCATAGTTTAATATAGTTTAATTTAAATCTAAAGGTAAGTTTAAATTTATTATAAGATAGGGATGAGTTAATATTTAATGTAAAGTTAAGGGGTTGTTAGGTTTAGGGGTTAATAGGTTAATTTAGTTTATGGCGATGTGGAGGGCTGGCGGTTTAGGGGTTAATAGGTTTAGTAAGTGGTAGTGATGTGGGAGGCCAGGGGTTTATGGGTTAATAAATTTATTTAGTTGCGGAGGGGTCCGGGAGCGGCAGTTTAGGGGTTAATACATTTAGCTAGTTGTGACGGTGTCGGAGCAGTGGAATAGGGGTTAATAAGTTTATTAGAGTTGCGGTGGGCTCCAGGAGTAGCGGGATAGGGGTTAATAACTTTATTTAGTTGTGGCGGGGTCCTCTATATGTCATCCATTAGAAATTCCAAGTAAATGCCTAGATTACCAGTTTTGCGTTATGATGCAGTACGGCTATTACCGCTGAAAAATTGGCCATTGTGCTGGAATGGCCGATAACTCATATTACGAGTCGCGGCGGTATAGCTTTACCACAAGCATTTTAGCATGTAATGCAACGTCCATTCAGCGCCGTATTACAGGTTGTGCGGTCCGGCTAAAATGCTTGTGTTACAACCTATACCGACATGAGTCCTTCCGCCATCTGAGACCAGTAATTATGGATTTTGCGAAACAAAAATGTTTCACAAAACTCATAACTAAAATGTTACAAAGTACACCCATAAACTACCTATTAACCCCTAAACCGCCACCCTCCTGCATCACAAAAACTATATTAAACCTATTAACCCCTAATCTGCAGCCCACCCACATCGCGACTATTAAAAAAAACTATTAACCCCTAATCCTCCGCCCACCCACATTGTCAACACTAAATAAATCTAGTAACCCCTAAAATGCCACTTCCCAATATCGCCTACACTAAATAAAATGATTTAACCCTAAAACTCCGCCCCCGACATCGCCAACACTAAATAAACCTATTAACCCCTAAACCTCCAGCACCCACATCGCAAAACACTAAATTAAACTATTAACCCCTAAACCTAACACCCCCTAACTTTAAATTAAAACTTACAATATAACTATCTGAAAATAAATAAAAACTTACCTGTGAAATAAAAAAAAGCTAACATTAAACTATAAATTAACCTAACATTACTATTCTAATAAAATTAAAAAAACTACCAATTTAAAAAACCTAAATTACAAATTAAAAAAAAAAGCTAATACTACAAAAAATAATAAACAATAACTTACGAAAAATAAAAAACTCTTAAGATTACAAAAAATAATAAACACATTTTTTAAAAATAAAAACAATTACACCTAATCTAATAGCCCTATAAAAATAAAAAGCCCCCCCCAAATAAAAACACCCCCTAACCTACAATAAACTACCAATAGCCCTTAAAATGGTCTTTTGTAGGGCATTGCCCTGAAGCAATCAGCTCTTTTACGTAGAAAAAAAAAAATCCAAAGTCTGCCCAACAATAAAACACCCCACCCAACCAACTCCCCAAAATAAAAATCCTAAGTCTAAAAAAACACCTAAGCTACCCATTGCCCCTAAAGGGGCATTTGTATTGGCATTCAGCTCTTTTACTAGCCCAAAGCCCTAATCTAAAAAAAAAAATACCCTAAAAAACCCCCAAAAAACTAACACTAATATCTACTCACGGTTCCTGAAGTCCGGACATCCATCTCTATCCAGGCGGTAAGAAGTCTTCTATCTACATCTCGACGGCTTGGATCAGAGCTATCCAGGACCGAAGCTGACATCCAGCGCAAATTGTCCTCTACATACGATCACCACCGTACACTGAAGTTGAATGCAAGGTACCCATTTAAAAATGGCGTACCTTGCATATTCCTATTGGCTGATTTGATTCTTCAAATTCAAATCAGCCAATAGGATGAGAGCTACTGAAATCCTATTGGCTGTTCAAATCAGGGGGGCTGTTTTTTTTTAGATTAGGGCTTTGGGCTTGTAAAAGAGCTGAATGCCCTTTTAAGGGCAATGCCCATACAAATGCAGCTTTAGGGGAAATTGGTAGCTTAGGTTTTTTTTTAGACTTAAGTTTCTTTCTAATGACACGATGAGTCCACGGATCATCTAATTACTATTGGGATATATCACTCCTGCCCAGCAGGAGGCGGCAAAGAGCACCACAGCAAAACTGTTAAATATCACCTCCCTTCCCTCCCACCCCAGTCATTCTCTTTGCCTACGTTAGAGCAAGGAAGTGGTAAAGTTAGGTGTTAGAAAAGATTCTTCAAGCAAGATTTTATTATTTTTTAAGTAGTACAAGATTGTGCTGCTTTGTTCTGGGGTGTAGCCGTAGTCCATATCAGTATCTTCAGTAGAGCAGTGGTGGCTTTAGAGCAATGGGAACTTGTGGGACATAATTCTCACTGCACCTCCCAAGTAATTTATGCTGCCCTAACTCTGAAAGCCTGAGTAAGATTACTCAGTCTTTATCTCTTTCTCCACAGGTCTATGTGAGGGAGAGGACCTCTCAAACCTGTGAGCTGCCATGCTGCCTGGCAGATTTATGAGGTAAGTGCTGACTTTATTTTTCTGGGTCTGGGAAAAACAAGAGGAACTCAGAAAAAGTTGGACCACTTTATTTACATGGGACACATTATTCCTCCTAGGGATAAAAGGACTTATGTAGGCAGCATTTTAGGCAGGCACTGGGGCTGAGGAGGTGTTTTAGGCTCCGTTTTTTTTTTGTGGTTTCTCTGCTCCCGCCGGCTTAACTTTAGTAATAAGATGCCGACCGGGAGATTACTTTTTTTTTAGATGCCCACGATGGGCGGAGCTACGTCAGGGGGCAATTTGGGTTGCACGCCAATTTTTCATCACTTCCTATGATCGGGAGGAATGAGAGAGAAATTTCAGTCAGAAATCCGCATGTTTGACTAAAGGCATGCGTTTCTAGGACCGGACAGCGGTTCATTATTATCTACAGCCGAGTTCCGGATCGTTTTGCTGAGGGGATTGGTAGCTGGTGTCAGCAGGGCAGGTAGGCACCTCAGCAAAGTTAAGCTGAGGTGTAGAGGTTTTCTGCAGTATTTGCGTAGCTATTTAGTCCTCTTTGCATAGAAAAGTAAAAAAGTTACGTTTAAATTTTAAAGAGACAGTATCTTTTTTTCTGTTTTAATTTTTATTAAAAATGTAGGTTTTAATTTGATAATTTGATCCATTGTGAGTCAGAATGGACCAAAAGGCCCTGCAAAATGTCACTTGTTCTTTGTTTTGATGCCAATGTGGAACCACCAATCCTTTTCTGTTCCTCATGTATTGAGAGAACTTTAAATTATAGGGATAGACTTTTTTCTGAACCAACATTTTCTTAGGCAGATGCTGTTCAGGAGTCTAATGACAATGTTCAATATATGCCGCAGCCTTCTCAAGCGTCCCAACTTTTACCACCTTCACATGCAGTGCCCTGCGCTTCCTCTCTAACTCCCCCTGGAGTTACATTGCAAGACATCGCTTCCCTTATGTCCTCTGCAGTTTCTGATGTGTTGTCTGCTTTTCCCATGCTGCAGGGAAAGTGCAAGAGGAAAAATAAACATTTCAGTAAGCGAGGTTACTGACGCAGTTGTTGCTTTTTCGAATGCCCCCTCCCAGAAGCCTGAGGAGGAGGATACTTCAGTAGCAACTGAGGGTGAAATCTCAGATTCTGACAGTTTATTAATTACTCCTGCTGATACTGAAGTTGTATCTTTCAGGTTTAAGCTAGAACACCTCCGTCTGTTACTCAAGGAGGTTTTAGCTACATTGGACGACATCGACACCACCGTCGTAGTTAGTCCTAAGAAATCCAGTAAGCTAAACAAATATTTTGATGTACCTTCCTGCAGTGTGCATTGCTACCGTCACTAGTGCGGCGGCATACTGGTTTGATGCTTTGTCCGATTCTATTAGGACAGACACTCCCCTTGAAGAGCTTCCCTACAGGTTATTAAGCTGGAAGCAAAGATTTCTGGGTTTGCTGTGCTAGCCTGCAGAGCTTTATGGTTAAAATCTTGGTCTGCGGATGTGTCATCTAAGTCTAAACTTTTGGTGATTCCTTACAACAAAAAGACCTTGTTTGGACCGGGTTTGACAGAAATAATTTCTGACATTACGGGAGGAAAGGGTCATTTTCTCCCTCAGGATAAGAGAAATAAACAAAAGGGACGTCAGAGTAATTTTCGTTCCTTTTGAAATTTCAAGGGAAATCCTTCTTCTTCCAAGCAGGAGCAGTCCAAACCTTCCTGGAGACCCAATCAGTCTTGGAAGAAGGGAAAACAATCCAAAAAGCCTGCTATTGAATCAAAAACAGCATGAAGGGTCTGCCACCGATCCGGGACCGAATCTTGTAGGGGGCAGACTTTCCTTCACTCAGGCTTGGGTTCAAGATGTTCAGGATCCCTGGGCGGTGGACATCGTGTCCCAAGGATTTCAAGATTATCTGCAGACCAGACAAAAAGAGAGGCGTTCTTACACTGTGTACGGGATCTCTCCGACCTGGGAGTGATAGTTCCTGTTCCAATGCAGGAACGGGGTCTTGGGTTCTATTCCAATCTCTTAGTGGTTCCCAAAAAGAAGGGAACCTTCAGACACATTTTAGATCTCAAGAGTCTAAACAAATTCCTCAGAGTACCGTCCTTCAAGATGGAAACTATTTGTTCCATTCTTCCTTTGATCCAAGAGGGTCAATTTATGACAACCGTGGATTTAAAGGACGTGTACCTGGTTGACTCAGGATCATCTCTCCCAGGGAACCTGCTTTTGCAGACCCTCTTGGGTGATTGTGACAACAGAAGCCAGCCTTCTGGATGGGGAGCATTCTTGGGCTCTCTAAAGTCTCAGGGAACTTGGACTTAGTTGGAGTCTGTTCTGCCCATAAACATTCTGGAGCTGGGAGCAATCTTCAATGCTCTTCTGGCCTAGCCCCAGTTAGCCTTGGCCAGGTTCCAGTCGGACAACATAACTTCAGTGGCTTACATCAACCATCAGGGAGGAATGCAGAGTTCCTTAGCCATGACAGAAGTAGCCAAGATAATTCAGTGGGCGGAGACCCACAATTGCTGTCTGTGGGCGATCCACATCCCAGGGATGGACAACTGGGAGGCGGACTTCCTGAGCAGGCAGACTTTTCACCCGGGGGAGTGGGAAGTGGAGTGGCAGAATGCCAAACTTCCAAGGTACGGGTCAAGGTCAAGGGGCCCTCAGGCGGTACTGATAGACGCCCTGGCGGTTCCTTGGAATTTCAGTCTTGCATACCTATTTCCCCCGTTCGCTCTTCTACCTCGGGTCATTGCTTGAATCAAGCAGGAAAGGGCATTGGTGATCCTCATTGCTCCCGCATGGCCTCGCAGGATTTGGTCTGGTAGACATGTCATCTCTTCAACTTTTAAGACTTCCGTTGAGGAAGGACCTTCTACTTCAAGGGCCCTTCCTTCATCCAAATCTAGTTTCTCTGAAGCTGACTGCGTGTAAATTGATCGCATAATTTTATCCAAGCTGGGATTTTCGGATTTGGTCATAGAGACCATGATTTAGGCTTGTAAACCTGTGACTAGAAAGATTTACCACAAGATATGGCGTAAATATCTATATTGGTGTGAATCCAAGGGCTGCTCTTGGAGTACAGCTAGGATTCCTAGAATTCTGTCCTTTCTCCAAGAAGGTTTGGAGAAGGGATTATTGGCAAGTTCCCTAAAGGGTCAAATATCTGCCTTGTCTATTTTGTTACATAAACGTCTGGCAGATGTACCAGACGTGCAATCGTTTTGTCAGGCCTTGGTCAGGATCAGGCCTGTGTTCAAACCAGTTACTCATCCCTGGAGTCTTAATTTAGTTCTTAAGGTTCTTCAATTTGAGCCTATGCATTCCTTAGATATTAAGTTGTTATCTTGGAAAGTTTTGTTTCTTGTTGCTATTTCCTCTGCTCGTAGAGTGTAAGAGTACCTTATTTTTCATTCGGATAAGGTAGTTTTACGTACCAAATTAGGGTTTCTCCCTAAAGTAGTTTCTGACCGGAACATTAATCAGGAGATTGTTGTACCTTCTTTGTGTCCTAATCCTTCTTCTCAGAAGGAATGGCTTCTGCACAATCTAGACGTAGGACGTGCACTAAAATTCTATTTACAGGTGACTAAGGATTTCCGTCAGTCTTCTGCTTTGTTTGTGGGTTTTCTCTGGAAAATGTAAGGGACAGAAAGCTAAGGCTACTTCTCTTTCTTTGTGGCTGAAGAGTATCATACGCTTTGCCTATGAAACTGCTGGACAGCAACCTCCGGAGAGAGTTACGGCTCATTCTATGAGGGCTGTTTCTTCTTCCTGGTCATTCAAAAATTAAACTTCTGTGGAACATATTTGCAAGGCTGCAACTTGGTCCTCTCTTCACACTTTTTCAAAATTCTATAAATTTGACACTTTTGCCTTAACTGAGGCCGCTTTTGGGAGAAAGGTTCTTCAAGAAGGTGGTGCCTTCCGTATAGGTACCCTGTCTTGTCCCTCCCTTATCATCTGTGTACTCTAGCTTGGGTATTGATTCCCAATAGTAATTAGATGATCTGTGGACTCATCGTGTCATTAGAAAGAAAACAAAATTTATGCTTACCTGATAAATTTATTTATTTCTTGACACGATGAGTCCACGGCTCGCCCTGTTATTTAGACAGGTTGTTAGCATGTTATAAACTTCAGACACCTCTGCACCTTGTTACTTCCTTTCTTTCCTTTACTTTGGTCGAATGACTCGGGTGGAAGGGAAGGGAGGTGATATTTAACAGCTTTGCTTTGGGGCTCTTTGCTGCCTCCTGCTGGGCAGGAGTGATATATCCCAATAGTAATTAGATGATCCGTGGACTCATCGTGTCAAGAAATAAATACATTTTATCAGGTAAGCATATTTTGTTTTTTTATTTTAGGGGTTGGTTGGGTGGGAGGTTTACTGTTGAAGGGAACTTTGTATTTTCTAGGTAAAAGAGCTGATTGCTTCAGGGCAATGCCCTGCAAAAGTCATTTTAAGGGCTATTGATAGTTTATTGTAGGTTAGGGGGTGTTTTTATTTTTTGGGGGGGGGTTATTTTTATAGGGCTATTAGATTAGGTGTAATTGTTTATATTTTTGATAATTTTGTTTATTATTTTTTGTAAACTTAGTGTTTTTTATTTTTCGGAATTTAGTGAGTATTTTTTGTAATGTTAGATTTTTTTATTTATTTCGTAGTATTAGGTTTTTTAAAATTTGTAATTTAGGTTTTTTAATTGGTAGTTTTTTTATTTTATTAGAATAGTAATGTTAGGTTAATTTAAAGTTTAATGTTATTTTTTTGTTATTTCACAGGTAAGTTTTTATTTATTTTAAGATAGTTATTTTGTAAGTTTTAATTTAAAGTTAGGGGGTGTTAGGTTTAGGGGTTAATAGTTTAATTTAGTGTTTTGCAATGTGGGGGTCTTGCGGTTTAGGGGTTAATAGGTTTATTTATTAGTAATCTATGAAACAACAATGTACCGGAGTCCGCACAAAGATAGTAACCAAGAGCAGTGGTTTGGTGGTAGATAGCAGAGGAGCTATTATGAGGACTTGTTTGCGGTTTGTAGTTTGTGTGTGTGTGTGGAGGATAGATGTACAAATACTAGTCTTAGCATACAGAGCAAAGGAAAACCAAAAGGAAACCAAAGGTCACTTGAAACTGTAAAGAAATTGTTTGGGGTAGTTTTAATACCTCATAAAACACATTTCTATTGGGACCGGTATAATTTCAAAAACCCTTGTATGCTGTGCTGATTGTACAAAGTAACTGAAGTGTTCCAATAATAATAGTGCATCCGTAGAGACCAGATCAAATAAAGGCAGCACCTGGGGAAAATAACAATCTCTCCACGCTGACTAGGCAGCGATACAGAGCAAAATTATTGTAATTAATAATGAAACGCCCCCTAGGTGAAAACAGTACTGCTCGCTCTACTGACACTAACCGCCAGCTCACACCGCTGAAACTGACCGGCAGACTAGGAGTAAAGGAGTAAATAGTTAGCCCCATTGACAGTTCAGTTAGTCCTATTTAGTACTTACACTTGAGCATAAACTTGTTAGCAACGGACATAGAAACAGCTGTTACTTGTGCTCTTGATATGACACTCCACTTTCACAGACAAGCTAGATTTGAAAGAAATGGCACAGTCTTAGTTCAGTGAATACTCACAATTGAGCGTGATCCTCCTTATGTCAAAGATAATCTGCTGCAGTTTGCGGCCAGCGGTCCCAGCGTCCTCACTGATTCTCCTTTCCACACACACACACTGTTCGGCCCCTAAGCTCCTCCTTCCAGCATCCGATAGTAGCACCTCCCTTGTCAACTACCTTCAGGGTATGCAGGAACTTGTGTGCGCTGTAGTGGAGTGCCAGAAATCCACAATAATAAATGAAGAAAAACGATTTGTTCCAAAAACCCTATGGCAAATAAATCCGTGCTGCTGACACTCAAGTTGTGTAAAAAAATTAAACTTTATTGCGGTAATCCATAGACATACAGCTGGACACCAAGATTAAAACAGGGTGAAAAACAGTGTTTGACCGGTTTTGGTCCTCAGACCGTAGTCATAAACCTAAAATCATGCTACATGTGCATGCTATTTAAAACAAATGAGCTGCTCTCAATGGATAAGCTCAACACACCCTAAGTTAACCCTTTCATTACTTGGCTGAAGTGTGGGTGTAAATATAAGTGTAAATACTGATACAAGCATACTACTATCTTCTCATCATAACTATTGATGCTGTGAATAGACTGGTGTGAGTAAAACCATCCAGTAAGACTTCACCCAGAATAGTAGATAAAAAAAACTATGCTTGTATCCTATATGAGATTGATCACTTGTATACTGTACTCATAGCTAGGCTAATATGTTTCTTTTAAAGCACATATTATTATTAAAATGCTTAGAAACAACAAATGGTTGCCAAATATACCAATGTTAGGGGGATACACAAATATGCATACAGCAGTATGCAATAGATATAAAGTGTATATATACATGTTTTGAGGAGTAATTTTAGCTGAATATACTTAAAACTGCTTATAATTCCAACAATAACATTTGCAAAGAAAAAATACACTGTGCACAACTGAAAGATAAAAGCATATAAGCGTACAAACATGCCAAGATATCATAAATTATCACAAAATATTATCAGATGTTACAGCAGTGCAGACTAAAGTACCAAAAATATTTTTTGCTGGATGCAGACTTATAGTTAATAATTAACAATTAACAACCAAACTGCTCAAAAATTCATGCATAGAGATTGATGGATATACATAAAATGGAGACATCATATATTAACAGAATAGCATAATATAATAATGTCAAGTAGCATAATCCCACATTTGAAATTGTCTGTGATTACATATTCAGACGATGTAAGTGCGAGAATTCTCCCCAAAGGTTCAATACAATATAATATTCAACATGATAAGATATCAACTAAAATAAATCAATTGTTGCTTTCTATACTGATGTAGCTCACTATGCTAAAGTATTGCAAAAATGGGTCTAACTTTAGCACTCCAAGTATGTCGCCTACCCAGTATAACCTCAATTATCCCAGGGACAATATACGATTTTAGAGGATCAAAATTATGCTATATAAATCCACTTTATATTAGATATTGGGGTCAATGATGTAATGGATCTTAAAATCCTGACATACTAAGATGATCAGATGCTAGTTTAACGATGCCAATAGTTGATGATGTCAAACTCAGAATTGAATCCCACAGGTAGCAGGCTGCCAAGTTTATGAATCCAGTATATCTCCTGTCTTGATAGTATCTGGAATTTATCACCACCACGCTAACTGCTCTATCACAACAACATGGCAGAAGTCAGTCTAATTTAATGAGAAAGGAAAGGGAAGCCGTGACCAGTTTGCAGAATAATCATTCCATTATCATTAGACAATCCGATAAAGGAGGAAGTGTGTGCGTTCTAGACAGGGAAATGTATGTACGAGAGGCACACATGCAACTCCAAGACCCTGAAGCCTACAATACACTGGCGAGAGATCCTACCACACAATATCAGAGATTACTCAAGGACCTTTTGGATGATGGTTTGGAGATGGGCATTATTGACAGGAAGACTTGATTGTCTTCTTGTGGATAATCCAATAATGCCCATCTTTCACCATCTCCCAAAGGTCCATAAAAATCTCTCAGATGTCAGAGGTAGACCCATAGTGGCAGGAATAGGCTCGTTGTTAGAGCCCCTATCCAAATGGGTGGACCAATTTTCACAGCCACTGGTGCACAAATTGCCCAGTTATTTGAGAGATACCACACACACTCTATCGAAGTTGGAAAAAATAGTGTGGAAACAGTAATATAGTTGGATAACCATCAACGTGGTCTGCCTATATTCCTCAATACCCCACGAGTTTGGTATAGAGGCCATCAAATTTTTTCTAGACAGATGTACTGGGTATTCAGATGAGCATAAGGATTATGTCCTTTGAGTAATAGATTTTTTGCTCAATCACAATTTTTTCAAATTCTCCGATGTATGCTATCTCCAGAGGCGTGGAACCGCGATGGGGGCTAAGTTTGCCCCCTCCTACGCCAACCTCTTTATGGGGTGGTGGGAGCGGTTCCACGTCTATGGAGATAGCAACATCTTTTCATCCAAACTGGTCAGATATATGAGATTCATTGATGACCTGCTGATAGTATGGTCATCAGGGTTGTCTGAAGCTCAGGATTTTGTTAACTACCTGAATGGTAATCAGGTGGGTTTAAAATTCACATTTGAATGGCATAAGACCACCATTCATTACCTTGATGTCACCCTTACCTCAGATCAAGAGTACAAAATGGGTATATATGTGAGCGCCAATAAGTGTAAAACACAAATGGCAATAGATCTTTTGGTAATGGCTTCTATATCACTCTATTTTTTATTTAGTTGATTTTAATTCAGTTAATTTTAATTAAAAAAAGAAGAACGGTCCACAAAATACTGGTAATATGAAATATAAAATATGAAATAAAAAATATATATGAAATATAAGTAATAAATAATTATTATATTTTATTGTTGAAATTTAATTATTAATTCATAAAAAAGTGTATAGAAAAAGTAGAATATACATAAAAGCAATAATAATAATAATAATAATAAATCTCCCTATTGGTACCAATCTTATAGCTAAACTAATAATAATAATGCTTTTATAAAAAAATGATGTATAAACAATCTAAAAGAAACCTTAAAAAAGGTAACCTTAAAAAGTAATCCTGTATTTAAAGGTATAGCAGTCGATATGTTTGCAGTGTGGCTTAAGCATATATTTAAAATGTCCCTTTTATTTATAAAAGTGATCCTCTCCTGTTAAAACTTAAGTCTGAGTAAGCGGTATAATCAACTTGTTACCACAGTAAGCCAGCAGGTGAAGGTAAAGGTAATATTAGGAGCTCCAGTTATCCGTATGGAAGACTTTTAGCAAAACATCTTTCCAGTCTATTTATTCCACAAAACGTACTTATATTAGAAACAGTTTCAAAGCTGAAACTGGTACCTCAATGAAATCCGCTGCCAATGCTCGTCAGTTTAGGGGAAACGCCAAACACAAAGTCCCGTGTCGATCCTTAGACACGCCCACAAGTGCGGGAAATGACGTCGGCGGTTTGGTTCCTGATTTCCTTAGTAGCGTCCTTAGCAACTTCCTGGTTGCTGTGTCCTCAGTGTATCATCCGTGTATTGGTAACGCGTTTCAGCTCCTTGGAGCCTTTGTCAAACCATACCGGATGATACTGTTGGGGTCCTTTTATACCACTAATATCAATACTGATTTAGTTTGTTATTAATTAAGACACTTATACATGTTGTTTGCGCTGGCTAAACAATATCCATTACTTTCTCAATTTCATGCTTTTTATGCATAATGCATTGTTTATATAAAATCAGCTTTCCAACTTAAATATTATGTATTTAAAAGAAAAAAGAAGAATAAATGCTTGTAAAGATAAAAGCTTATAAAAATAAGAGGCTTATAGAAATAAGATCTCAAAAAGTGCATAGTTTTGAATGAATTAATAATTAATAAACAATCGTTTGTTAAAAAATTTGTTTGTTAAAAAATAAATATAAGGTGTAATCTCAAAGGTTGATAGTTATTGATATATTAATAATAATAATTGGTATATTAAAAACATAGTAGAAACATATTACCATTCATAATTGACCTAAAAACACAGTTAGGATCATAATTATAACTGTTTAGATTATAAATATCTATTAAAAGGGTAATTGAGAGGATGTAAACATTAAGGAATTTAGGGAATTTAGATATTTACTAAATTTAAAATATTTAATAGATTTAAAAAGTTTACAAAGTTTAAAAGGCAAATTTATATTAGGGGGAGTATATACGCTAATATTATAAAAGATTTGATGATTTTTTTTTCCGGGAATTATTACATAAAAAATTCTTATTTAAAAGTTCTCATTTAAAAAAGCTCCCTAGTTCAATTTCTAAATTAAGACCCTGAGGGTGTAGTGTATCCAGATTAAAAATCCATTTGCTCTCTAACTGCAAAAGTTTATTATGTGAATCCCCTCCTCTTGTTTGTTTAGGCAGTTTGGCTACCCCCATATATTGGAAACATTTTAGATTTCCTCCATTACATTGTTTAAAGTGTTTAGGGACCGGTAAATCTTTATTTCTTTATCCATATTTTCGATAGATAGAATGTGTTCTCTGATTCTTTCCCGTAGGGGTCTTTCCGACTCTCCTACGTATTGTTGGCCACATTTACATTGAATTACATACACCGTATTACTATCTGTACATCTAATACAATCATGGATTTTAAATTCCTTTTAATTTATATTAGAAACAACTGTTTTTCTTTTCTGTGAATGTCTGCAGGATTTGCAGATAAAACAGGGAAAAAAGCCTTTTATTTTGTTTCCTTTTAGGTCCCTATCATTATTTCGTTTTTTCTTTATAGTGGTGGGGGCCAACCTATTTTTCAGGTTGTTTGCTCTCCTATAAACAAAATGGGGTCTTTCATTAATTAGAGGTCCTAATATTTTGTCTTGCTTCAAAACATGCCAGTGTTTCTTCATAATTTTCTCTGTTATTTTATGATTGGCATTATATTCTGTGACAAATGGTATTTTGATTGTGTTGGTTTGTACATTATCTGGTTCTTTTTGTTTCTTTGTTAATAGGGATCTTCTATCTATTTTTTCTATATCTTGTCTTATCTCTTCCACAACATTATCTTTTTACCCTCTTTCAATAAATTTTTCTTTAAAGGGACACTGTACCCAAATTTTTTCTTTTGTGATTCAGATAGAGCATGCAATTTGAAGCAACTTTCTAATGTACTCCTATTATCAAATGTTCTTCATTCTCTTGGTATGTTTATTTGAAAAGCAAGAATTTAAGTTTAGATGCCGGCCCATTTTTGGTGAACAACCTGGGTTGTCCTTGCTGATTGGGCAGCACCAATAAACAATTGCTGTCCATGGTTCTGAACCACAAATTTGCTGGCTTAGATGCCTTCTTTTTAAAATAAAGATATCAAGAGAACGAAGAAAATTGATAATAGAAGTAAATTAGAAAGTTGCTTAAAATTGCATGCTCTATCTGAATCATAAAAGAAATAATTTGGGTACAGTGTCCCTTTAAGAATGAGTGACTGAGTTAAGTAATCATCTTTCTTATTGCAATTTTTTCTAACCCTCATCATCTAACCTTTAGTGATATTATTTTTCCATAAATAGTGGTGACAGCTGGTTGAATGTATAAAGTTGTTGCTGTGAACTGGTTTAAAATATGTTCTTGTATTCAATTTTCCCTGCTCTACATAAATTTGTAAGTCTAGAAAATTTAAATGTTCCTTACTCATTTCTTTAGTGAATCTGATGTTATGGTTATTATTGTTCATATTATTAAAGACATTTTCTAAAGATTCTGATGTCCCTCTCCAAATGATGACAAAATGGACAAATTTGATAGAGACGATCAGGATTACAAAGACTTTGAGGAAGGGAACTATGCTGATACCTATACAACACACAGGTGGCGTCATAATAGATTTAGGAATAATACACAACACCTACAAGAAAAGACTGAGAAAAGTATGAATGAAAATAGAAATGTAGTACAACAAGAAAATAGAGTAAAGACCAGCTATAATAATTATAGATCTGAATGGAATGGTGCCAGACATAATTATCAAAGAAACCCATATAATGAAACTTCCAACAATAGAGAAAATAAATCATCCTTCCAAAATGTAAGAAGAGAATACTATGGAGAAAATAGACAAAACTCCCATAACCCACAAAGAGAGGGTGATAATAGGCGGAATAATGGAAATAGGAATTTTAATGTAAATTGGAATCATGGTAGGAATTGTGATAGGGATTATGATTGGAGAAATCATAATATGGAGGGATCAGAGAGAATAAGAGAGAATAATGTTCCCTTATATAATAGATTTGCTCCATTGGAAAGAAAGCAAGATATGGCAGATAACCATGGCTCACAGACAGAAAGACATACACAAAGTCATGCCAATTCCTCAACAGCTACTAATCATCATTTTTTAGGGAGAGGACAGAACACGTACAACGAACCAGTGTTAGAACCAAAGGAACAAAGATCAGGTCAAAGAAAGAGAAACCATTCAGGAGGAGAGGAAAACGGGGAAGAGGCTTACAGAAAGCCAACAGACAAAAGAAAGAAGTGAGTAACAATAAGGAGAATGGTATTTATAATTTGAGTAACTATATTCTAAAAGATGAAGAAAAAGGTGTTCTACTAAAAGGCCTTTCTTTTGCCCCCACTGCAAAAATTAATAAATTTAATACATACATAGACGCAAACAAATTTATTAGATCTTTAACTTTGAAGAGATATTTTGCAAAAAATGCTCTAGAGAGGTAAGTACAACAACCTAGAAAAATTATACCTAACACCAATGGCTTTATACATTCCGGTTTAAAGAATAAATCCTCATTTTACCCCAAACATGAAAAGGGGCCAATATTAGAGACTTTTGAGAAATGAATCATAAATGATATAAAAAATATACCGGAAAAGAAAATTAATAAAGTAAAATACAATCTGTCAAAGAAACAAGAAAATTTAATTAGAGAATTAGAAAATAATAACGAAATAATTTTTAAAAGTGCAGATAAGGGTGGCGGGATCGTAATTTTAGATAAAATACACTACATGAGAATCTGTGACAACTTACTCAAAGACGAAAATACCTATAAAAAGAGTAAAATTAACCCCACTATGTTTTATACTTGGGAATTAAAATCACTATTAAATAAATATAAAACTTTAGAAGTGATAAATGAAAGAGAATATGATTTCCTTTATAAAAAAACACCAAGAATCCCTGTGTTCTATATCTTACCTATGATACATAAGTCCCTCACGGACCCACCGGGCAGGCCAATAATATCTGGCATAGATTCGGTTACTGCCAACCTACCACAATATGTGGATAGATATCTGCAAAAATATGTAGTATCTCTTGATTCATATTTAAAAGATTCAACAGAAGTAATTGAACTTTTGGAAGATTTAACATGGACAGAGGAAATGTGGTTAGTAAGTTGTGACGTAAAATCACTCTATACTATAATTGAACACTCAAAAGGTTTAGAAGCGGTAAAATATTTCTTAAACAATGACTCCACAATTAAAAAAAGAACAGAGAGATTTTATTTTACATAGCATAGATTTTATCTTGAACCATAATTATTTCCAATTTGATGATTCATATTATTTACAAATATGTGGGACTGCTATGGGGACTAGGTTCGCACCCAGTTACGCAAATCTTTTCATGGGTCTATGGGAACAACAATTTATAGCTACCCAGGAACTGGGTGCGAGCCTAGTCCTCTTTAAAAGATACATAGATGATGTAATCATCATTTGGAGAGGGACGTCAGAATCTTTAGAAAATGTCTTTAATAATATGAACAATAATAACCATAACATCAGATTCACTAAAGAAATGAGTAAGGAACATTTAAATTTTCTAGACTTACAAATTTATGTAGAGCAGGGAAAACTGAATACAAGAACATATTTTAAACCAGTTGACGGCAACAACTTTATACATTCAACCAGCTGTCACCACTATTTATGGAAAAATAATATCCCTAAAGGTCAGATGATGAGGGTTAGAAAAAATTGCAATAAGAAAGATGATTACTTAACTCAGTCACTCATTCTTAAAGAAAAATTTATTGAAAGAGGGTAAAAAGATAATGTTGTGGAAGAGATAAGACAAGATATAGAAAAAATAGATAGAAGATCCCTATTAACAAAGAAACAAAAAGAACCAGATAATGTACAAACCAACACAATCAAAATACCATTTGTCACAGAATATAATGCCAATCATAAAATAACAGAGAAAATTATGAAGAAACACTGGCATGTTTTGAAGCAAGACAAAATATTAGGACCTCTAATTAATGAAAGACCCCATTTTGTTTATAGGAGAGCAAACAACATGAAAAATAGGTTAGCCCCCACCACTATAAAGAAAAAACGAAATAATGATAGGGACCTAAAAGGAAACAAAATAAAAGGCTTTTTTCCCTGTTTTATCTGCAAATCCTGCAGACATTCACAGAAAAGAAAAACAGTTGTTTCTAATATAAATAAAAAGGAATTTAAAATCCATGATTGTATTAGATGTACAGATAGTAATACGGTGTATGTAATTCAATGTAAATGTGGCCAACAATACGTAGGAGAGTCGGAAAGACCCCTACGGGAAAGAATCAGAGAACACATTCTATCTATCGAAAATATGGATAAAGAAAGAAATAAAGATTTACCGGTCCCTAAACACTTTAAACAATGTAATGGAGGAAATCTAAAATGTTTCCAATATATGGGGGTAGCCAAACTGCCTAAACAAACAAGAGGAGGGGATTCACATAATAAACTTTTGCAGTTAAAGAGCAAATGGATTTTTAATCTGGATACACTACACCCTCAGGGTCTTAATTTAGAAATTGAACTAGGGAGCTTTTTTAAACGAGAACTTTTAAATAAGAATTTTTTATGTAATAATTCCCGAAAAAAAATCATCAAATCTTTTATAATATTAGCGTATATACTCCCCCTAATATAAATTTGCCTTTTAAACTTTGTAAACTTTTTAAATCTATTAAATATTTTAAATTAAGTAAATATCTAAATTCCCTAAATTCCTTAATTTTTACATCCTCTCAATTACCCTTTTAATAGATATTTATAATCTAAACAGTTATAATTATGATCCTAACTGTGTTTTTAGGTCCATTATGAATGGTAATATGTTTCTACTATGTTTTTAATATACCAATTATTATTATTAATATATCAATAACTATCAACCTTTGAGATTACACCTTTTATATTTATTTTTTAACAAACAAATTTTTTAACAAACGAATGTTTATTAATTATTAATGCATTCAAAACTATGCACTTTTTGAGATCTTATTTCTATAAGCCTCTTATTTTTATAAGCTTTTATCTTTACAAGCATTTATTCTTCTTTTTTCTTTTAAATACATAATATTTAAGTTGGAAAGCTGATTTTATATAAACAATGCATTATGCATAAAAAGCATGAAATTGAGAAAGTAATGGATATTGTTTAGCCAGCGCAAACAACATGTATAAGTGTCTTAATTAATAACAAACTAAATCAGTATTGATATTAGTGGTATAAAAGGACCCCAACAGTATCATCCGGTATGGTTTGACAAAGGCTCCAAGGAGCTGAAAAGCATTACCAATACACGGATGATACACTGAGGACACAGCAACCAGGACGTTGCTAAGGACGCTGCTAAGGAAGTCAGGAACCAAACCGCCGACGTCATTTCCCGCACTTGTGGGCGTGTCTAAGGATCGACACGGGACTTTGTGTTTGGCGTATCCCCTAAACTGACGAGCATTGGCAGCGGATTTCATTGAGGTACCAGTTTCGGATTTGAAACTGTTTCTAATATAAGTACGTTTTGTGGAATAAATAGACTGGAAAGATATTTTGCTAAAAGTCTTCCATACGGATAACTGGAGCTCCTAATATTACCTTTACCTTCACCTGCTGGCTTACTGTGGTAACAAGTTGATTATACCGCTTACTCAGACTTAAGTTTTAACAGGAGAGGATCACTTTTACAAATAAAAGGGACATTTTAAATATATGCTTAAGCCACACTGCAAACATATCGACTGCTATACCTTTAAATACAGGATTACTTTTTAAGGTTACCTTTTTTAAGGTTTCTTTTAGATTGTTTATATATCATTTTTTTATAAAAGCATTATAAAAGCATTCGCCTAGATTTAGAGTTTGGCGGTAGCCGTCAAACCAGCGTTAACGCTCCTAACGCTGGTTTTTACCGCCCGCTGGTATTTGGAGTCAGTCATTAAAGGGTCTAACGCTCACTTCCAAGCCGCGACTTTTCCATACCGCAGATCCCCTTACGTCAATTGCGTATCCTATCTTTTCAATGGGATCTTTCTAACGCCGGTATTTAGAGTCGTGGCTGAAGTGAGCGTTAGAAATCTAACGACAAAACTCCAGCCGCAGAAAAAAGTCAGGAGTTAAGAGCTTTCTGGGCTAACGCTGGTTCATAAAGCTCTTAACTACTGTGCTCTAAAGTCCACTAACACCCATAATCTACCTATGTCCCCCCACATTGCCGCCACTCTATTAAAATTTTTTAACCCCTAATCTGCCAACCGCACACCGCTGCCACCTACGTTATCCCTATGTACCCCTAATCTGCTGCCCCTAATACCGCCGACACCTACATAATATTTATTAACCCCTAATCTGCCGCCCCCAACGTCGCCTCCACCTACCTACACTTATTAACCCCTAATCTGCCGACCGGACCTCACCGCTACTATAATAAATGTATTAACCCCTAATTCGCCTCACTCCCGCCTCAATAGCCCTATAATAAATAGTATTAACCCCTAATCTTCCCTCCCTAACATCGCCGCCACCTAACTTCAAGCATTAACCCCTAATCTGCCGACCGGACCTCACCGCTACTCTAATAAATTTTTCAACCCCTAAAGCTAATTCTAACCCTAACCCTAACACCCCCCTAAGTTAAATATAATTTAAATCTAACGAAATAAATTAACTCTTATTAAATAAATTATTCCTATTTAAAGCTAAATACTTACCTGTAAAATAAACCCTAATATAGCTACAATATAAATTATAATTATATGGTAGCTAATTATTTTAACCAGGTACAATAGCTATTAAATAGTTAATAACTATTTAATAGTTACCTAGTTAAAATAATTACAAAATTACCTGTAAAATAAATCCTAACCTAAGATACAATTAAACCTAACACTACACTATCAATAAATAAATTAAATAAACTACCTACAATTATCTACAATTAAGCCTAACACTACACTATCAATAAATTAATTAAATACAATACCTACAAATAAATACAATGAAATAAACTAACTAAAGTACAAAAAATAAAAAAAGAACTGTTACAAAAAATAAAAAAATATTTACAAACATTAGAAAAATATTACAACAATTTTAAACTAATTACACCTACTCTAAGCCCCATAATAAAATAACAAAGACCCCCAAAATAAAAAAAATGCCCTACCCTATTCTAAAATTAAAATAGAAAAGCTCTTTTACCTTACCAGCCCTGAAAAGGGCCCTTTGCGGGGCATGCCCCAAAGAATTCAGCTCTTTTGCCTGTAAAAAAAACAACATACAATACCCCCCCCCCCCAACATTACAACCCACCACCCACATGCCCCTAATCTAACCCAAACCCCCCTTAAATAAACTTAACACTAAGCCCCTGAAGATCTCCCTACCTTGTCTTCACCACGCCGGGTTCACCGATCGATCCAGAAGAGCCTCCGATGTCTTGATCCAAGCCCAAGCGGGGGGCTGAAGATGTCCATGATCCGGCTGAAGTCTTCATCCAAGCGGGAGCTGAAGAGGTCCATGATCCGACTGAAGTCTTCTATCAAGCGGCATCTTCAATCTTCTTTCTTCCGGATGCATGTAGTTCATCCCGCCAACACGGAATATCCATCTTCACCGACGACTTCCCGATGAATGACGGTTCCTTTAAGGGATGTCATCCAAGATGGCGTCCCTCGAATTCCGATTGGCTGATAGGATTCTATCAGCCAATCGGAATTAAGGTAGGAAAATTCTGATTGGCTGATGGAATCAGCCAATCAGATTCAAGTTCAATCCGATTGGCTGATCCAATCAGCCAATCATATTGAGCTTGCATTCTATTGGCTGTTCCGATCAGAGTTAATTTATTTTGTTAGATTTAAATTATATTTAATTTAGGGGGGTGTTAGTGTTAGGGTTAGACTTAGCTTTAGGGGTTAATACATTTATTAGAGTAGCGGTGAGGTCCGGTCGGCAGATTAGGGGTTAATTATTGTAGGTAGGTGGAGGCGACGTTGGGGGCAGCAGATTAGGGGTTAATAAATATAGAGGTCGGCGGTGTTAGGGGCAGCAGATTAGGGGTACATAGGGATAACGTAGGTTGCGGCGGTGTACGGAGCGGCAGATTAGGGGTTAATAGTATAATGCAGGTGTCAGCGATAGCGGGGGCGGCAGATTAGGGGTTAATAAATATAATATAGGGGTCGGCGGTGTTATGGGCATCAGATTAGGGGTACATAGGGATAATGTAGGTTGCGGCGGTGTACAGAGCGGCAGATTAGGGGTTAATAGTATAATGCAGGTGTGAGCGATAGCGGGGGCGGCAGATTAGGGGTTAATAAATATAATATAGGGGTCGGCGGTGTTATGGGCATCAGTTTAGGGGTACATAGGGATAATGTAGGTTGCGGCGGTGTACGGAGCGGCAGATTAGGGGTTAATAATAATATGCAGGGGTCAGCGATAGCGAGGGCGGAAGATTAGAGGTTAATAAGTGTAAGGTTAGGGGTGTTTAGACTCGGGGTTCATGTTAGGGTGTTAGGTGCAGACTTATGAAGTGTTTCCCCATAGGAAACAATGGGGCTGCGTTAGGAGCTTAACACTGCTTTTTTGCAGGTGTTAGGTTTTTTTTTCAGCTCAAACTGCCCCATTGTTTCCTATGGGGGAATCGTGCACGAGCACGTTTTTGAAGCTGGCCGCGTCCGTAAGCACCGCTGGTATCGAGAATTGCAGTGGCGGTAAATTATGTTCTACGCTCCTTTTTTGGAGCCTAACGAACTGAAAACGCAGCCATTCTGTGAACTCTAAATACCAGCGGTATTTAAAAGGTGCAGGGGAAAAAAAGCATGCATTGGCTACGCGGGTCGTTACCGACAAAACTCTATATCTAGCCGATTATTATTATTATTTTAGCTATAAGATTGGTACCAATAGGGAGATTTATTATTATTATTATTATTATTATTGCTTTTATGTATATTCTACTTTTTCTATACACTTTTTTATGAATTAATAATTAAATTTCAACAATAAAATGTAATAATTATTTATTACTTTTATTTCATATATATTTTTTATTTCATATTTTATATTTCATATTACCAGTACTTTGTGGACCGTTCTTTTTTTTTTTTAATTAAAATTAACTGAATTAAAATCAACTGAATAAAAAGAGAGTGATATAGAAGCCATTACCAAAAGATCTATTGCCATTTGTGTTTTACACTTATTGGCGCTCACATATATACCCATTTTGTACTCTTGATTGTTTTCAGCCTTAGGGATTGCCTGTTTTTTATGTGTAGCTCAGATCCTATCTAGCGCATTGTTTCTCTCAAAAAACTACCCTTACCTCAGATCCCTTGGAGGGTAAGATCAATTCATCCTTGTACAGAAAGCCTATATCAGGCAATTCTCTACTACATGCCCAGAGTAATCACCCTGGACATGTATTTAAGGGAATTGTCAAGGGACCGTTTTTATGAGTGAGACGTAACTGTACTCTTAGGCCTAGATTTGGAGTTTGGCGGTAGATAGGCTGTTAACGCTCCGCGGGCTTTTTTCTGGCCGCACCATAAAATTAACTCTGGTATCGAGAGTTCAAAAAAATGCTGCGTTAGGCTCCAAAAAAGGAGCGTAGAGCATTTTTTCCGCAAATGCAACTCTCGATACCAGAGTTGCTTACGGACGCGGCCAGCCTCAAAAACGTGCTCGTGCACGATTCTCCCATAGGAAACAATGGGGCTGTTTGAGCTGAAAAAAAACCTAACACCTGCAAAAAAGCCGCGTTCAGCTCCTAACGCAGCCCCATTGTTTCCTATGGGGAAACACTTCCTACGTCTGCACCTAACACTCTAACATGTACCCCGAGTCTAAACACCCCTAACCTTACACTTATTAACCCCTAATCTGCCGCCCCCGCTATCGCTGACCCCTGCATATTATTATTAACCCCTAATCTTCCGCTCCGTAAACCGCCGCTACTTACATTATCCCTATGTACCCCTAATCTGCTGCCCCTAACACCGCCGACCCCTATATTATATTTATTAACCCCTAACCTGCCCCCCACAACGTCGCCGCCAGCTACTTACAATAATTAACCCCTAATCTGCCGAGCGGACCTGAGCGCTACTATAATAAAGTTATTAACCCCTAATCCGCCTCACTAACCCTATCATAAATAGTATTAACCCCTAATCTGCCCTCCCTAACATCGCCGACACCTAAATTATTAACCCCTAATCTGACGACCGGAGCTCATCGCTATTCTAATAAATGTATTAACCCCTAAAGCTAAGTCTAACCCTAACACTAACACCCCCCTAAGTTAAATATAATTTACATCTAACGAAATTAATTAACTCTTATTAAATAAATTATTCCTATTTAAAGCTAAATACTTACCTGTAAAATACATCCTAATATAGCTACAATATAAATTATAATTACATTGTAGCTATTTTAGGATTAATATTTATTTTACAGGCAACTTGGTAATTATTTTAACCAGGTACAATAGCTATTAAATAGTTAAGAACTATTTAATAGTTACCTAGTTAAAATAATAACAAAATTACCTGTAAAATAAGTCCTAACCTAAGTTATAATTAAACCTAACACTACCCTATCAATAAATTAATTAAATAAAATACCTACAATTACCTACAATTAACCTAACATTACACTATCAATAAATAAATTAAATACAATTGCTACAAATAACTACAATTACATAAACTAACTAAAGTACAAAAAATAAAAAAGAACTAAGTTACAAAAAATAAAAAAATATTTACAAACATAAGAAAAATATTACAACAATTTTAAACTAATTACACCTACTCTAAGCCCCCTAATAAAATAACAAAGACCCCCAAAATAAAAAATTCCCTACCCTATTCTAAATTAATAAATGTAAAAGCTCTTTTACCTTACCAGCCCTGAACAGGGCCCTTTGCGGGGCATGCCCCAAGAAAATCAGCTCTTTTGCCTGTAAAAAAAAACATACAATACCCCCCCCAACATTACAACCCACCACCCACATACCCCTAATCTAACCCAAACCCCCCTTAAATAAACCTAACACTAAGCCCCTGAAGATCTTCCTACCTTGTCTTCACCATCCAGGTATCACCGATCCATCCTGGCATCCGGTGCTGAAGAGGTCCAGAAGAGGGTCCAAAGTCTTCCTCCTATCCGGCAAGAAGAGGACATCCGGACCAGCAAACATCTTCTCCAAGCGGCATCTTCGATCTTCTTCCATCCGGTGCGGAGCGGGTCCATCTTGAAGCAGCCGACGCGGATCCATCCTCTTCTTCCGGCGTCTCCCGACGAATGACGGTTCCTTTAAGGGACGTCATCCAAGATGGCGTCCCTCGAATTCCGATTGGCTGATAGGATTCTATCAGCCAATCGGAATTAAGGTAGGAATATTCTGATTGGCTGATGGAATCAGCCAATCAGAATCAAGTTCAATCCTATTGGCTGATCCAATCAGCCAATCAGATTGAGCTCGCATTCTATTGGCTGATCGGGTTAATACTATATGATAGGGTTAGTGAGGCGGATTAGGGGTTAATACATTTATTATAGTAGCGCTCAGGTCCGCTCGGCAGATTAGGGGTTAATAAGTGTAGGCAGGTGTCGGCGACGTTGAGGGGGGCAGATTAGGGGTTAATAAATATAATATAGGGGTCGGCGGTGTTAGGGGCAGCAGATTAGGGGTACATAAGGATAACGTAGGTGGCGGCGCTTTGCGGTCGGCAGATTAGGGGTTAATTATTGTAAGTAGCTGGCGGCGACGTTGTGGGGGGCAGGTTAGGGGTTAATAAATGTAATACAGGGGTCGGCGGGGTTAGGGGCAGCAGATTAGGGGTACATAAGTATAACGTAGGTGGCGGTCGGCAGATTAGGGGTTAAAAAATTTGCGATGTGGGGGGACCTGGGTTTAGGGGTACATAGGTAGTTTATGGGTGTTAGTGTACTTTAGGGTACAGTAGTTAAGAGCTTTATGAACCGGCGTTAGCCCAGAAAGCTCTTAACTCCTGCTTTTTTACGGCGGCTGGAGTTTTGTCGTTAGAGCTCTAACGCTCACTTCAGAAACGACTCTAAATACCGGCGTTAGAAAGATCCCATTGAAAAGATAGGATACGCAATTGACGTAAGGGGATCTGCGGTATGGAAATTCGCGGCTGAAAAGTGAGCGTTAGACCCTTTAATCACTGACTCCAAATACCGGCGGTAGCCTAAAACCAGCGTTAGGAGCCTCTAACGCTGGTTTTCACGGCTACCGCCAAACTCTAAATCTAGCCGTTAATGAGGACTTCCAGAGAGAGAGCAAGCTACTAGCCGATCGCCTATTGGCAAGAAACTACTCCAGGAAAGTGATTAACAGAGCTAAGAAAGAAGTACAGCCAATAGAGAGAGACCAATTATTGGTACCTAAGAGAGAAAAAACAACAAATGTGTCAGGGGAAAAAAAGAACAGGCAGAAGCCTTTATTTATCACATCATATTCCAATCAGTACTACAAAGTCTGTGACATAATAAGGAGGAATCTTCCTATTCTTAGAGGAGACTCCAAATTATGTAGTTCTATTATGGAAGGATGTCAATTTATCTACAAACGCAACCTAACATTGGGAAATATTTTATCTCCCAGTTTGTTAAAAAGCAACCAGCCTCAGAGCTCTTGGTTGCACTTCAAAGGCACCTTTAGGTGTGACAAAAAAGTCTGTAAATCATGCGACCATGTTCACATATCCACCACTTTTGTTTCTGCCACCTCGGCTGAGGTGTTTGAAACTAGGGGATGTGTGAAGTGCTCTAGTAAATTCATTGTTTATTTGGTAGAGTGCGTACTGTGTTGCCGGCAGTATGTTGGTAGAACAACAAGGGAGGTTGGTACCCGGATTAAGGAACACCTTGCACATATTAGCCATGAGAGAGCAGTATCAGCACTCTCCAGACACTTCCTGGAAGTACATGGGGGCAACGTTGGATCCCTCAGGTGGCAGACTATTGAACAAGTTATGAGACCCCCTCGTGGTGGTGATAAATTCCAGATACTATCAAGACAGGAGATATACTGGATTCATAAACTTGGCAGCCTGCTACCTGTGGGATTCAATTCTGAGTTTGACATCATCAACTATTGGCATCGTTAAACTAGCATCTGATCATCTTAGTATGTCAGGATTTTAGGATCCATTACATCATTGACCCCAATATTTAATATAACATGGATTTAAATAGCATAATTTTGATCCTCTAAAATCGTATATTGTCCCTGGGGTAATTGAGGTTATATTGGGTAGGCGACATACTTGGAGTGCTAAAGTTAGACCCATTTTTGCAATACTTTAGCATAGTGAGCTACATCAGTATAGAAAGCAACAATTGATTTATTTTAGTTGATATTTTATCATGTTGAATATTATATTGTATTGAACCTTTGGGGAGAATTCTCGCACACATCGTCTGAATATGTAATCACAGACAATTTCAAATGTGTGATTATGCTACTTGACATTATTATATTATATTATGCTATTCTGTTAATATATGATGTCTCCATTTTATTTATATCCATCAATCTCTATGCATTATTTTTTGAGCAGTTTGGTTGTTAATTGTTAATTATTAACTATAAGTCTGCATCCAGCAAAAAATATTTTTGGTACTTTAGTCTGCACTGCTGTAACATCTGATAATATTTTGTGATAATTTATGATATCTTGGCATGTTTGTACGCTTATATGCTTTTATCTTTCAGTTGTGCACAGTGTATTTTTTCTTTGCAAATGTTATTGTTGGAATTATAAGCAGTTTTAAGTATATTCAGCTAAAATTACTCCTCAAAACATGTATATATACACTTTATATCTATTGCATACTGCTGTATGCATATATGTGTATCCCCCTAACATTGGTATATTTGGCAACCATTCGTTATTTCTAAGCATTTTAATAATATGTGCTTTAAAAGAGACATATTAGCCTAGCTATGAGTACAGTATACAAGTGATCAATCTCATATAGGATACAAGCATAGTTTTTTTATCTACTATTCGGGGTGAAGTCTTACTGGATGGTTTTACTCACACCAGTCTATTCACAGCATCAATAGTTATGATGAGAAGATACTAGTATGCTTGTATCAGTATTTACACTTATATTTACACCCACACTTCAGCCAAGTAATGAAAGGGTTAACTTAGGGTGTGTTGACCTTATCCAATGAGAGCAGTTCATTTGTTGTAAATAGCATGCACATGTAGCATGATTTTAGGTTTATGACTACGGTCTGAGGACCGAAACCGGTCAAACACTGTTTTTCACCCTGTTTTAATCTTGGTGTCCAGCTGTATGTCTATGGATTACCGCAATAAAGTTTAAGTCTTTTACACAACTTGAGTGTCAGCAGCACAGATTTATTTGCCATAGGGTTTTTTGGAACAAATCGTTTTTTTTCCAGGTTTATTTATTCGTTGCGATGTGGGGGGCCGGCAGTTTACGGGTTAATAGGTTTATTAATTGCGATGTGGGGGGCTGGCGGTTTAGGGGTTAATAGGTTTATTTAGTATTGAGGGGCGGCAGATTAGGGGTTAATAACTTTTATTAGTGTAAGTGATATCAGGGAGCGGCGGATTAGGGGTTTAATCGCTTTTATTAGTGTCGGTGAGCGGCGGATTAGGGGTGTTTAGACTAGGGGTTTATGTTAGGGTGCTAGGTTTAAACATAACTTTCTTTTCCCCATAGACGACAATGGGGTTGCATTACGGCGATTTGCCATTCTGCGATCGCAGCCGTTTTTTCTAACACTCTCTCCCCATTGATGTGTATGGGGTAAAGCGTGCATGAGCATGTAATCTCAGCCCTTGGCTTTTGTGTGGTATGGAGCATAACGCACAGCACAAGGAGGTTTTTCAGTAACTCGTAATGGCAACGCTATGGATAGTGCGGGACCGCTCATTTTATTATGTTCCTTACGCACCCAGTAAAACTCGTAATCTAGGTGAAAGTGCATTACATGTTTTTGTTTGAGTATTCAGATCAAATTCTGAGCCTTTCCAATCCATTTGATAAACCATTAAAGGGTTATGGAATACCCTTTAATGACACCCCTATATCTTACATTTTGACATAAATATTCCAAACAATTTGAAAAGCTGCTATAAAAGAGTGTTCTAACTACTGGGGCTTTTAAAATTCAATAGCTCAAACCTGTTGAAATGCATTGTCCTTTTTTAAATTTTTATTTTTTATTTGAAATGTCTATTTTTATTGAGACAATAAAGATACTACAGAAAAACATAATTGTAATAGTGAAAATATGCATAAAAAGTAACAGTCTCTTCCAGTTGCATAGTCTCTTTTTGAAATTAAGTCAGATCCATTGCTAGTGTCCAGATGGAAATGCATAAAAGTCCATGGAAACAATTTGAAGGAAAGCTGTAACAAGCTTCCGAAACTATCACAACAGTGAAACTTAACGTAATTGTATAGTTTTAGGTATCAGAATCTGTCAAGATCCGGTGTATAGCAGTTCAGGAGACAGACCCTTGGGGCAGTGGTAGGGAATTGGAGACTCCGATCCTGAACCAGGGGACAGTATTCTGAGCGTGGATAGTTGAGATTTTGTGATTCATAGTTGCTATGAGTTTTTGCAGGGTTTATAAATATGCAACATATTCAGGCTTAAAAGGAAACAGATAGAATTGAGCTTCAGAGAGCATGACTGTAATCTTGACATACACAGCAAAAGATCCAGAGGTACAATATAAATGATAGAAGACAGAATTCACAATAAGCAAACTGGAAAAGGTCTTGTAGGATTCAGAATGTATGATAATGGTAATGCAGGGTTCACAGTACACAATATAAGCTGGAGTAGATGCAAGAGTAAAATGAGTGTAGCACGGGGGATAAGTTGCAAATACTAGTTAAATACTGTTGTGGCAATAATTGTAGAATCTAACGGCTAGATTTATAGTTTGGCGGCCAAAGGGGTGCATTAGCTACGCGTGCTTTTTTTCTCCCGCACCTTTTTAAATACCGCTGGTATATAGAGTTCACAGAATGGCTGGGTTTTCAGTGCGTTAGGCTCCAAAAAGGGAGCGTAGAGCATAATTTAACGCCACTGCAACTCTAGATACCAGCGGTGCTTACGGACGCGGCCAGCTTGAAAAACGTGCTCGTGCACGATTCCCCCATAGAAAACAATGGGGCAGTTTGAGCTGAAAAAAAACCTAACACCTGCAAAAAAGCAGCGTTCAGCTCTTAACGCAGCCCCATTGTTTTCTATGGGGAAACACTTCCTACGTCTGCACCTAACACTCTAACATGTACCCCGAGTCTAAACACCCCTAACCTTACACTTATTAACCCCTAATCTGCCGCCCCCGCTATCGCTGACACCTGCATATTTTTTTTAACCCCTAATCTGCCGCTCCGTATACCGCCGCTACCTACATTATCCCTATGTACCCCTAATCTGCTGCCCCTAACACCGCCGACCCCAATATTATATTTATTAACCCCTAATCTGCCCCCCACAACGTCTCCGCCAGCTACCTACAATAATTAACCCCTAATCTGCCGATCGGAGCTAACCCCTAAAGCTAAGTCTAACCCTAACACTAACACCCCCCTAAGTTAAATATAATTTTTATCTAACGAAATAAATTAACTCTTATTAAATAAATAATTCCTATTTAAAACTAAATACTTACCTGTAAAATAAACCCTAATATAGCTACAATATAATATATAATTATATTGTAGCTATTTTAGGATTAATATTTATTTTACAGGCAACTTTGTATTTATTTTAACCAGGTACAATAGCTATTAAATAGTTAAGAACTATTTAATAGCTACCTAGTTAAAATAATTACAAAATTACCTGTAAAATAAATCCTAACCTAAGTTACAATTAAACCTAACACTACACTATCAATAAATAAATTAAATACAATTCCTACAAATAAATACAATTAAATAAACTAACTAAAGTATAAAAAAGAACTAAGTTACAAAAAATAAAAAAATATTTACAAACATTAGAAAAAAATTACAACAATTTTAAACTAATTACACCTACTTTAAGCCCCCTAATAAAATAAAAAAATACCCTACCCTATTCTAAATTACAAAAGTTCAAAGCTCTTTTAACTTACCAGCCCTTAAAAGGGCCCTTTGCGGGGCATGCCCCAAAGAATTCAGCTCTTTTGCCTGTAAAAAAAAACATACAATACCCCCCCCAACATTACAACCCACCACCCACATACCCCTAATCTAACCCAAACCCCCCTTAAATAAAGGATGTCAATTTATCTACAAACGCAACCTAACATTGGGAAATATTTTATCTCCCAGTTTGTTAAAAAGCAACCAGCCTCAGAGCTCTTGGTTGCACTTCAAAGGCACCTTTAGGTGTGACAAAAAAGTCTGTAAATCATGCGACCATGTTCACATATCCACCACTTTTGTTTCTGCTACCTCGGCTGAGGTGTTTGAAACTAGGGGATGTGTGAAGTGCTCTAGTAAATTCATTGTTTATTTGGTAGAGTGCGTACTGTGTTGCCGGCAGTATGTTGGTAGAACAACAAGGGAGGTTGGTACCCGGATTAAGGAACACCTTGCACATATTAGCCATGAGAGAGCAGTATCAGCACTCTCCAGACACTTCCTGGAAGTACATGGGGGCAACGTTGGATCCCTCAGGTGGCAGACTATTGAACAAGTTATGAGACCCCCTCGTGGTGGTGATAAATTCCAGATACTATCAAGACAGGAGATATACTGGATTCATAAACTTGGCAGCCTGCTACCTGTGGGATTCAATTCTGAGTTTGACATCATCAACTATTGGCATCGTTAAACTAGCATCTGATCATCTTAGTATGTCAGGATTTTAGGATCCATTACATCATTGACCCCAATATTTAATATAACATGGATTTAAATAGCATAATTTTGATCCTCTAAAATCGTATATTGTCCCTGGGATAATTGAGGTTATATTGGGTAGGCGACATACTTGGAGTGCTAAAGTTAGACCCATTTTTGCAATACTTTAGCATAGTGAGCTACATCAGTATAGAAAGCAACAATTGATTTATTTTAGTTGATATTTTATCATGTTGAATATTATATTGTATTGAACCTTTGGGGAGAATTCTCGCACACATCGTCTGAATATGTAATCACAGACAATTTCAAATGTGTGATTATGCTACTTGACATTATTATATTATATTATGCTATTCTGTTAATATATGATGTCTCCATTTTATTTATATCCATCAATCTCTATGCATTATTTTTTGAGCAGTTTGGTTGTTAATTGTTAATTATTAACTATAAGTCTGCATCCAGCAAAAAATATTTTTGGTACTTTAGTCTGCACTGCTGTAACATCTGATAATATTTTGTGATAATTTATGATATCTTGGCATGTTTGTACGCTTATATGCTTTTATCTTTCAGTTGTGCACAGTGTATTTTTTCTTTGCAAATGTTATTGTTGGAATTATAAGCAGTTTTAAGTATATTCAGCTAAAATTACTCCTCAAAACATGTATATATACACTTTATATCTATTGCATACTGCTGTATGCATATATGTGTATCCCCCTAACATTGGTATATTTGGCAACCATTCGTTATTTCTAAGCATTTTAATAATATGTGCTTTAAAAGAGACATATTAGCCTAGCTATGAGTACAGTATACAAGTGATCAATCTCATATAGGATACAAGCATAGTTTTTTATCTACTATTCGGGGTGAAGTCTTACTGGATGGTTTTACTCACACCAGTCTATTCACAGCATCAATAGTTATGATGAGAAGATACTAGTATGCTTGTATCAGTATTTACACTTATATTTACACCCACACTTCAGCCAAGTAATGAAAGGGTTAACTTAGGGTGTGTTGACCTTATCCAATGAGAGCAGTTCATTTGTTGTAAATAGCATGCACATGTAGCATGATTTTAGGTTTATGACTACGGTCTGAGGACCGAAACTGGTCAAACACTGTTTTTCACCCTGTTTTAATCTTGGTGTCCAGCTGTATGTCTATGGATTACCGCAATAAAGTTTAAGTCTTTTACACAACTTGAGTGTCAGCAGCACAGATTTATTTGCCATAGGGTTTTTTGGAACAAATCGTTTTTTTTCCAGGTTTATTTATTCGTTGCGATGTGGGGGGCCGGCAGTTTACGGGTTAATAGGTTTATTAATTGCGATGTGGGGGGCTGGCGGTTTAGGGGTTAATAGGTTTATTTAGTATTGAGGGGCGGCAGATTAGGGGTTAATAACTTTTATTAGTGTAAGTGATATCAGGGAGCGGCGGATTAGGGGTTTAATCGCTTTTATTAGTGTCGGTGAGCGGCGGATTAGGGGTGTTTAGACTAGGGGTTTATGTTAGGGTGCTAGGTTTAAACATAACTTTCTTTTCCCCATAGACGACAATGGGGTTGCATTACGGCGATTTGCCATTCTGCGATCGCAGCCGTTTTTTCTAACACTCTCTCCCCATTGATGTGTATGGGGTAAAGCGTGCATGAGCATGTAATCTCAGCCCTTGGCTTTTGTGTGGTATGGAGCATAACGCACAGCACAAGGAGGTTTTTCAGTAACTCGTAATGGCAACGCTATGGATAGTGCGGGACCGCTCATTTTATTATGTTCCTTACGCACCCAGTAAAACTCGTAATCTAGGTGAAAGTGCATTACATGTTTTTGTTTGAGTATTCAGATCAAATTCTGAGCCTTTCCAATCCATTTGATAAACCATTAAAGGGTTATGGAATACCCTTTAATGACACCCCTATATCTTACATTTTGACATAAATATTCCAAACAATTTGAAAAGCTGCTATAAAAGAGTGTTCTAACTACTGGGGCTTTTAAAATTCAATAGCTCAAACCTGTTGAAATGCATTGTCCTTTTTTAAATTTTTATTTTTTATTTGAAATGTCTATTTTTATTGAGACAATAAAGATACTACAGAAAAACATAATTGTAATAGTGAAAATATGCATAAAAAGTAACAGTCTCTTCCAGTTGCATAGTCTCTTTTTGAAATTAAGTCAGATCCATTGCTAGTGTCCAGATGGAAATGCATAAAAGTCCATGGAAACAATTTGAAGGAAAGCTGTAACAAGCTTCCGAAACTATCACAACAGTGAAACTTAACGTAATTGTATAGTTTTAGGTATCAGAATCTGTCAAGATCCGGTGTATAGCAGCTCAGGAGACAGACCCTTGGGGCAGTGGTAGGGAATTGGAGACTCCGATCCTGAACCAGGGGACAGTATTCTGAGCGTGGATAGTTGAGATTTTGTGATTCATAGTTGCTATGAGTTTTTGCAGGGTTTATAAATATGCAACATATTCAGGCTTAAAAGGAAACAGATAGAATTGAGCTTCAGAGAGCATGACTGTAATCTTGACATACACAGCAAAAGATCCAGAGGTACAATATAAATGATAGAAGACAGAATTCACAATAAGCAAACTGGAAAAGGTCTTGTAGGATTCAGAATGTATGATAATGGTAATGCAGGGTTCACAGTACACAATATAAGCTGGAGTAGATGCAAGAGTAAAATGAGTGTAGCACGGGGGATAAGTTGCAAATACTAGTTAAATACTGTTGTGGCAATAATTGTAGAATCTAACGGCTAGATTTATAGTTTGGCGGCCAAAGGGGTGCATTAGCTACGCGTGCTTTTTTTCTCCCGCACCTTTTTAAATACCGCTGGTATATAGAGTTCACAGAATGGCTGGGTTTTCAGTGCGTTAGGCTCCAAAAAGGGAGCGTAGAGCATAATTTAACGCCACTGCAACTCTAGATACCAGCGGTGCTTACGGACGGGGCCAGCTTGAAAAACGTGCTCGTGCACGATTCCCCCATAGAAAACAATGGGGCAGTTTGAGCTGAAAAAAAACCTAACACCTGCAAAAAAGCAGCGTTCAGCTCTTAACGCAGCCCCATTGTTTTCTATGGGGAAACACTTCCTACGTCTGCACCTAACACTCTAACATGTACCCCGAGTCTAAACACCCCTAACCTTACACTTATTAACCCCTAATCTGCCGCCCCCGCTATCGCTGACACCTGCATATTTTTTTTAACCCCTAATCTGCCGCTCCGTATACCGCCGCTACCTACATTATCCCTATGTACCCCTAATCTGCTGCCCCTAACACCGCCGACCCCAATATTATATTTATTAACCCCTAATCTGCCCCCCACAACGTCTCCGCCAGCTACCTACAATAATTAACCCCTAATCTGCCGATCGGAGCTAACCCCTAAAGCTAAGTCTAACCCTAACACTAACACCCCCCTAAGTTAAATATAATTTTTATCTAACGAAATAAATTAACTCTTATTAAATAAATAATTCCTATTTAAAACTAAATACTTACCTGTAAAATAAACCCTAATATAGCTACAATATAATATATAATTATATTGTAGCTATTTTAGGATTAATATTTATTTTACAGGCAACTTTGTATTTATTTTAACCAGGTACAATAGCTATTAAATAGTTAAGAACTATTTAATAGCTACCTAGTTAAAATAATTACAAAATTACCTGTAAAATAAATCCTAACCTAAGTTACAATTAAACCTAACACTACACTATCAATAAATAAATTAAATACAATTCCTACAAATAAATACAATTAAATAAACTAACTAAAGTATAAAAAAGAACTAAGTTACAAAAAATAAAAAAATATTTACAAACATTAGAAAAAAATTACAACAATTTTAAACTAATTACACCTACTTTAAGCCCCCTAATAAAATAAAAAAATGCCCTACCCTATTCTAAATTACAAAAGTTCAAAGCTCTTTTAACTTACCAGCCCTTAAAAGGGCCCTTTGCGGGGCATGCCCCAAAGAATTCAGCTCTTTTGCCTGTAAAAAAAAACATACAATACCCCCCCCAACATTACAACCCACCACCCACATACCCCTAATCTAACCCAAACCCCCCTTAAATAAAGGATGTCAATTTATCTACAAACGCAACCTAACATTGGGAAATATTTTATCTCCCAGTTTGTTAAAAAGCAACCAGCCTCAGAGCTCTTGGTTGCACTTCAAAGGCACCTTTAGGTGTGACAAAAAAGTCTGTAAATCATGCGACCATGTTCACATATCCACCACTTTTGTTTCTGCTACCTCGGCTGAGGTGTTTGAAACTAGGGGATGTGTGAAGTGCTCTAGTAAATTCATTGTTTATTTGGTAGAGTGCGTACTGTGTTGCCGGCAGTATGTTGGTAGAACAACAAGGGAGGTTGGTACCCGGATTAAGGAACACCTTGCACATATTAGCCATGAGAGAGCAGTATCAGCACTCTCCAGACACTTCCTGGAAGTACATGGGGGCAACGTTGGATCCCTCAGGTGGCAGACTATTGAACAAGTTATGAGACCCCCTCGTGGTGGTGATAAATTCCAGATACTATCAAGACAGGAGATATACTGGATTCATAAACTTGGCAGCCTGCTACCTGTGGGATTCAATTCTGAGTTTGACATCATCAACTATTGGCATCGTTAAACTAGCATCTGATCATCTTAGTATGTCAGGATTTTAGGATCCATTACATCATTGACCCCAATATTTAATATAACATGGATTTAAATAGCATAATTTTGATCCTCTAAAATCGTATATTGTCCCTGGGGTAATTGAGGTTATATTGGGTAGGCGACATACTTGGAGTGCTAAAGTTAGACCCATTTTTGCAATACTTTAGCATAGTGAGCTACATCAGTATAGAAAGCAACAATTGATTTATTTTAGTTGATATTTTATCATGTTGAATATTATATTGTATTGAACCTTTGGGGAGAATTCTCGCACACATCGTCTGAATATGTAATCACAGACAATTTCAAATGTGTGATTATGCTACTTGACATTATTATATTATATTATGCTATTCTGTTAATATATGATGTCTCCATTTTATTTATATCCATCAATCTCTATGCATTATTTTTTGAGCAGTTTGGTTGTTAATTGTTAATTATTAACTATAAGTCTGCATCCAGCAAAAAATATTTTTGGTACTTTAGTCTGCACTGCTGTAACATCTGATAATATTTTGTGATAATTTATGATATCTTGGCATGTTTGTACGCTTATATGCTTTTATCTTTCAGTTGTGCACAGTGTATTTTTTCTTTGCAAATGTTATTGTTGGAATTATAAGCAGTTTTAAGTATATTCAGCTAAAATTACTCCTCAAAACATGTATATATACACTTTATATCTATTGCATACTGCTGTATGCATATATGTGTATCCCCCTAACATTGGTATATTTGGCAACCATTCGTTATTTCTAAGCATTTTAATAATATGTGCTTTAAAAGAGACATATTAGCCTAGCTATGAGTACAGTATACAAGTGATCAATCTCATATAGGATACAAGCATAGTTTTTTATCTACTATTCGGGGTGAAGTCTTACTGGATGGTTTTACTCACACCAGTCTATTCACAGCATCAATAGTTATGATGAGAAGATACTAGTATGCTTGTATCAGTATTTACACTTATATTTACACCCACACTTCAGCCAAGTAATGAAAGGGTTAACTTAGGGTGTGTTGACCTTATCCAATGAGAGCAGTTCATTTGTTGTAAATAGCATGCACATGTAGCATGATTTTAGGTTTATGACTACGGTCTGAGGACCGAAACTGGTCAAACACTGTTTTTCACCCTGTTTTAATCTTGGTGTCCAGCTGTATGTCTATGGATTACCGCAATAAAGTTTAAGTCTTTTACACAACTTGAGTGTCAGCAGCACAGATTTATTTGCCATAGGGTTTTTTGGAACAAATCGTTTTTTTTCCAGGTTTATTTATTCGTTGCGATGTGGGGGGCCGGCAGTTTACGGGTTAATAGGTTTATTAATTGCGATGTGGGGGGCTGGCGGTTTAGGGGTTAATAGGTTTATTTAGTATTGAGGGGCGGCAGATTAGGGGTTAATAACTTTTATTAGTGTAAGTGATATCAGGGAGCGGCGGATTAGGGGTTTAATCGCTTTTATTAGTGTCGGTGAGCGGCGGATTAGGGGTGTTTAGACTAGGGGTTTATGTTAGGGTGCTAGGTTTAAACATAACTTTCTTTTCCCCATAGACGACAATGGGGTTGCATTACGGCGATTTGCCATTCTGCGATCGCAGCCGTTTTTTCTAACACTCTCTCCCCATTGATGTGTATGGGGTAAAGCGTGCATGAGCATGTAATCTCAGCCCTTGGCTTTTGTGTGGTATGGAGCATAACGCACAGCACAAGGAGGTTTTTCAGTAACTCGTAATGGCAACGCTATGGATAGTGCGGGACCGCTCATTTTATTATGTTCCTTACGCACCCAGTAAAACTCGTAATCTAGGTGAAAGTGCATTACATGTTTTTGTTTGAGTATTCAGATCAAATTCTGAGCCTTTCCAATCCATTTGATAAACCATTAAAGGGTTATGGAATACCCTTTAATGACACCCCTATATCTTACATTTTGACATAAATATTCCAAACAATTTGAAAAGCTGCTATAAAAGAGTGTTCTAACTACTGGGGCTTTTAAAATTCAATAGCTCAAACCTGTTGAAATGCATTGTCCTTTTTTAAATTTTTATTTTTTATTTGAAATGTCTATTTTTATTGAGACAATAAAGATACTACAGAAAAACATAATTGTAATAGTGAAAATATGCATAAAAAGTAACAGTCTCTTCCAGTTGCATAGTCTCTTTTTGAAATTAAGTCAGATCCATTGCTAGTGTCCAGATGGAAATGCATAAAAGTCCATGGAAACAATTTGAAGGAAAGCTGTAACAAGCTTCCGAAACTATCACAACAGTGAAACTTAACGTAATTGTATAGTTTTAGGTATCAGAATCTGTCAAGATCCGGTGTATAGCAGCTCAGGAGACAGACCCTTGGGGCAGTGGTAGGGAATTGGAGACTCCGATCCTGAACCAGGGGACAGTATTCTGAGCGTGGATAGTTGAGATTTTGTGATTCATAGTTGCTATGAGTTTTTGCAGGGTTTATAAATATGCAACATATTCAGGCTTAAAAGGAAACAGATAGAATTGAGCTTCAGAGAGCATGACTGTAATCTTGACATACACAGCAAAAGATCCAGAGGTACAATATAAATGATAGAAGACAGAATTCACAATAAGCAAACTGGAAAAGGTCTTGTAGGATTCAGAATGTATGATAATGGTAATGCAGGGTTCACAGTACACAATATAAGCTGGAGTAGATGCAAGAGTAAAATGAGTGTAGCACGGGGGATAAGTTGCAAATACTAGTTAAATACTGTTGTGGCAATAATTGTAGAATCTAACGGCTAGATTTATAGTTTGGCGGCCAAAGGGGTGCATTAGCTACGCGTGCTTTTTTTCTCCCGCACCTTTTTAAATACCGCTGGTATTTAGAGTTCACAGAATGGCTGGGTTTTCAGTGCGTTAGGCTCCAAAAAGGGCGCGTAGAGCATAATTTAACGCCACTGCAACTCTAGATACCAGCGGTGCTTACGGACGCGGCCAGCTTGAAAAACGTGCTCGTGCACGATTCCCCCATAGAAAACAATGGGGCAGTTTGAGCTGAAAAAAAACCTAACACCTGCAAAAAAGCAGCGTTCAGCTCTTAACGCAGCCCCATTGTTTTCTATGGGGAAACACTTCCTACGTCTGCACCTAACACTCTAACATGTACCCCGAGTCTAAACACCCCTAACCTTACACTTATTAACCCCTAATCTGCCGCCCCCGCTATCGCTGACACCTGCATATTTTTTTTAACCCCTAATCTGCCGCTCCGTATACCGCCGCTACCTACATTATCCCTATGTACCCCTAATCTGCTGCCCCTAACACCGCCGGCCCCAATATTATATTTATTAACCCCTAATCTGCCCCCCACAACGTCTCCGCCAGCTACCTACAATAATTAACCCCTAATCTGCCGATCGGAGCTAACCCCTAAAGCTAAGTCTAACCCTAACACTAACACCCCCCTAAGTTAAATATAATTTTTATCTAACGAAATAAATTAACTCTTATTAAATAAATAATTCCTATTTAAAACTAAATACTTACCTGTAAAATAAACCCTAATATAGCTACAATATAAATTATAATTATATTGTAGCTATTTTAGGATTAATATTTATTTTACAGGCAACTTTGTATTTATTTTAACCAGGTACAATAGCTATTAAATAGTTAAGAACTATTTAATAGCTACCTAGTTAAAATAATTACAAAATTACCTGTAAAATAAATCCTAACCTAAGTTACAATTAAAGCTAACACTACACTATCAATAAATAAATTAAATACAATTCCTACAAATAAATACAATTAAATAAACTAACTAAAGTATAAAAAAGAACTAAGTTACAAAAAATAAAAAAATATTTACAAACATTAGAAAAAAATTACAACAATTTTAAACTAATTACACCTACTCAAAGCCCCCTAATAAAATAAAAAAATGCCCTACCCTATTCTAAATTACAAAAGTTCAAAGCTCTTTTAACTTACCAGCCCTTAAAAGGGCCCTTTGCGGGGCATGCCCCAAAGAATTCAGCTCTTTTGCCTGTAAAAAAAAACATACAATACCCCCCCCAACATTACAACCCACCACCCACATACCCCTAATCTAACCCAAACCCCCCTTAAATAAACCTAACACTAAGCCCCTGAAGATCTTCCTACCTTGTCTTCACCATGCCAGGTATCACCGATCGTTCCAGGCTCCGAAATCTTCATCCAAGCCCAAGCGGGGGCTGGCGATCCATAATCCGGTGGCTGAAGAGGTCCAGAAGAGGCTCCAAAGTCTTCATCCTATCCGGGAAGAAGATGGAATCAGCCAATCAGAATCAAGTTCAATCCGATTGACTGATCCGATCGGAACAGCCAATAGAATGCGAGCTCAATCTGATTGGCTGATTGAATCAGCCAATCGGATTGAACTTGATTCTGATTGGCTGATTCCATCAGCCAATCAGAATTTTCCTACCTTAATTCCGATTGGCTGATAGAATCCTATCAGCCAATCGGAATTCGAGGGACGCCATCTTGGATGACGTCCCTTAAAGGAACCGCCATTCGTCGGGAAGTCGTCGGAAGAAGAAGATGGGTCCGCGGTGGAGGTCTTCAAGATGGAGCCGGTCGTCATCGGATGAAGATAGAAGATGCCGCTTGGATCAAGATGGTTGCCGGTCCGGATCGCCTCTTCTTCCCGGATAGGATGAAGACTTTGGAGCCTCTTCTGGACCTCTTCAGCCGCCGGATTATGGATCGCCAGCCCCCGCTTGGGCTTGGATGAAGATTTCGGAGCCTGGAACGATCGGTGATACCTGGCATGGTGAAGACAAGGTAGGAAGATCTTCAGGGGCTTAGTGTTAGGTTTATTTAAGGGGGGTTTCGGTTAGATTAGGGGTATGTGGGTGGTGTGTTGTAATGTTGGGGGGGTATTGTATGTTTTTTTTTACAGGCAAAAGAGCTGAATTCTTTGGGGCATGCCCCGCAAAGGGCCCTTTTAAGGGCTGGTAAGGTAAAAGAGCTTTGAAGTTTTGTAATTTAGAATAGGGTAGGGCATTTTTTTATTTTGGGGGTCTTTGTTATTTTATTAGGGGGCTTAGAGTAGGTGTAATTAGTTTAAAATTGTTGTAATTTTTTTCTAATGTTTGTAAATATTTTTTTATTTTTTGTAACTTAGTTCTTTCTCCAACATAGGTGTGTCCGGTCCACGGCGTCATCCTTACTTGTGGGATATTCTCTTCCCCAACAGGAAATGGCAAAGAGCCCAGCAAAGCTGGTCACATGATCCCTCCTAGGCTCCGTCTACCCCAGTCATTCTCTTTGCCGTTGTACAGGCAACATCTCCACGGAGATGGCTTAGAGTTTTTTAGTGTTTAACTGTAGTTTTTCATTATTCAATCAAGAGTTTGTTATTTTCAAATAGTGCTGGTACGTACTATTTACTCAGAAACAGAAAAGAGATGAAGAATTCTGTTTGTATGAGGAAAATGATTTTAGCAACCGTAACTAAAATCCATGGCTGTTCCACACAGGACTGTTGAGAGCAATTAACTTCAGTTGGGGGAACAGTTTGCAGTCCCTTGCTGCTTGAAGTATGACACATTCTAACAAGACGATGTAATGCTGGAAGCTGTCATTTTCCCTATGGGATCCGGTAAGCCATGTTTATTACGATTGTAAATAAGGGCTTCACAAGGGCTTATTTAAACTGTAGACTTTTTCTGGGCTAAATCGATTGATTATTAACACATATTTAGCCTTGAGGAATCATTTTATCTGGGTATTTTGATATAATAATATCGGCAGGCACTGTTTTAGACACCTTATTCTTTAGGGGCTTTCCCAAAGCATAGGCAGAGTCTCATTTTCGCGCCGGTGTTGCGCACTTGTTTTTGAGAGGCATGGCATGCAGTCGCATGTGAGAGGAGCTCTGATACTTATAAAAGACTTCTGAAGGCGTCATTTGGTATCGTATTCCCCTTTGGGTTTGGTTGGGTCTCAGCAAAGCAGATACCAGGGACTGTAAAGGGGTTTAAAGCTTAAAACGGCTCCGGTTCCGTTATTTTAAGGGTTAAAGCTTCCAAAATTGGTGTGCAATATTTTCAAGGCTTTAAGACGCTGTGGTGAAAATTTGGTGAATTTTGAACAATTCCTTCATGTTTTTTCGCAATTGCAGTAATAAAGTGTGTTCAGTTTAAAATTTAAAGTGACAGTAGCGGTTTTATTTTAAAACGTTTTTTGTACTTTCTGATCAAGTTTATGCCTGTTTAACATGTCTGAACTACCAGATAGACTGTGTTCTGAATGTGGGGAAGCCAGAATTCCTATTCATTTAAATAAATGTGATTTATGTGATAATGACAATGATGCCCAAGATGATTCCTCAAGTGAGGGGAGTAAGCATGGTACTGCATCATTCCCTCCTTCGTCTACACGAGTCTTGCCCACTCAGGAGGCCCCTAGTACATCTAGCGCGCCAATACTCCTTACTATGCAACAATTAACGGCTGTAATGGATAATTCTGTCAAAAACATTTTAGCCAAAATGAACCCTTGTCAGCGTAAGCGTGGCTGCTCTGTTTTAGTTACTGAAGAGCATGACGACGCTGATATTAATATCTCTGAAGGGCCCCTAACCCAATCTGAGGGGGCCAGGGAGGTTTTGTCTGAGGGAGAAATTACTGATTTAGGGAACATTTCTCAGCAGGCTGAATCTGATGTGATTACATTTAAATTTAAATTGGAACATCTCCGCATTTTGCTTAAGGAGGTATTATCCACTCTGGATGATTGTGAAAATTTAGTCATCCCAGAGAAACTATGTAAAATGGACAAGTTCCTAGAGGTGCCGGGGCTCCCAGAAGCTTTTCCTATACCCAAGCGGGTGGCGGACATTGTTAATAAAGAATGGGAAAGGCCCGGTATTCCTTTTGTCCCTCCCCCCATATTTAAAAAATTGTTTCCTATGGTCGACCCCAGAAAGGACTTATGGCAGTCAGTCCCCAAGGTCGAGGGAGCGGTTTCTACTTTAAACAAACGCACCACTATTCCCATAGAGGATAGTTGTGCTTTCAAAGATCCTATGGATAAAAAATTAGAAGGTTTGCTTAAAAAGATGTTTGTTCAGCAGGGTTACCTTCTACAACCCATTTCATGCATTGTCCCTGTCACTACTGCCGCATATTTCTGGTTTGATGAACTGCTTAAGGTGCTCGATAGTGACTCTCCTCCTTATGAGGAGATTATGGACAGAATCAATGCTCTCAAATTGGCTAATTCTTTCACTCTAGACGCCTCTTTGCAATTGGCTAAGTTAGCGGCTAAGAACTCTGGGTTTGCTATTGTGGCGCGCAGAGCGCTTTGGTTGAAATCTTGGTCGGCTGATGCGTCTTCCAAGAACAAGCTACTAAACATTCCTTTCAAGGGGAAAACATTGTTTGGTCCTGACTTGAAAGAGATTATCTCTGATATCACTGGGGGTAAGGGCCACGCCCTTCCTCAGGATCGGCCTTTCAAGGCAAAAAATAGACCTAATTTTCGTCCCTTTCGTAAAAACGGACCAGCCCAAGGTGCTACGTCCTCTAAGCAAGAGGGTAATACTGCTCAGGCCAAGCCAGCTTGGAGACCAATGCAAGGCTGGAACAAGGGAAAGCAGGCCAAGAAACCTGCCACTGCTACCAAGACAGCATGAAATATTGGCCCCCGATCCGGGACCGGATCTGGTGGGGGGCAGACTCTCTCTCTTCGCTCAGGCTTGGGCAAGAGATGTTCTGGATCCTTGGGCGCTAGAAATAGTCTCCCAGGGTTATCTTCTGGAATTCAAGGGACTTCCCCCAAGGGGGAGGTTCCACAGGTCGCAGTTGTCTTCAGACCACATAAAAAGACAGGCGTTCTTACATTGTGTAGAAGACCTGTTAAAAATGGGAGTGATTCATCCTGTTCCATTAAGAGAACAAGGGATGGGGTTCTACTCCAATCTGTTCATAGTTCCCAAAAAAGAGGGAACGTTCAGACCAATCCTAGATCTCAAGATCTTAAACAAATTTCTCAAGGTCCCATCGTTCAAGATGGAAACCATTCGAACTATCCTTCCTTCCATCCAGGAAGGTCAATTCATGACCACGGTGGATTTAAAGGATGCGTATCTACATATTCCTATCCACAAGGAACATCATCGGTTCCTAAGGTTTGCATTCCTGGACAAACATTACCAGTTCGTGGCGCTTCCTTTCGGATTAGCCACTGCTCCAAGGATTTTCACAAAGGTACTAGGGTCCCTTCTAGCGGTGCTAAGACCAAGGGGCATTGCAGTAGTACCTTACCTGGACGACATTCTGATTCAAGCGTCGTCCCTTCCTCAAGCAAAGGCTCACACGGACATTGTCCTGGCCTTTCTCAGATCTCACGGCTGGAAAGTGAACGTGGAAAAGAGTTCTCTATCCCCGTCAACAAGGGTTCCCTTCTTGGGAACAATTATAGACTCCTTAGAAATGAGGATCTTTCTAACAGAGGCCAGAAAAACAAAGCTTCTGGACTCTTGTCGGATACTTCATTCCGTTCCTCTTCCTTCCATAGCTCAGTGCATGGAAGTGATCGGGTTGATGGTGGCGGCGATGGACATAGTTCCTTTTGCGCGCATTCATCTAAGACCATTACAACTGTGCATGCTCAGTCAGTGGAATGGGGACTATACAGACTTGTCTCCGAAGATACAAGTAAATCAGAGGACCAGAGACTCACTCCGTTGGTGGCTGTCCCTGGACAATCTGTCTCAAGGGATGATGTTCCACAGACCAGAGTGGGTCATTGTCACGACCGACGCCAGTCTGATAGGCTGGGGCGCGGTCTGGGGATCCCTGAAAGCTCAGGGTCTTTGGTCTCGGGAAGAATCTCTTCTACCGATAAATATTCTGGAACTGAGAGCGATATTCAATGCTCTCCAGGCCTGGCCCCAGCTTGCGAGGACCAGGTTCATACGGTTTCAATCAGACAACATGACGACTGTTGCGTACATCAACCATCAGGGGGGAACAAGGAGTTCCCTAGCGATGGAAGAAGTAACCAAAATTATTCTTTGGGCGGAGTCTCACTCCTGCCACCTGTCTGCTATCCACATCCCAGGAGTGGAAAATTGGGAAGCGGATTTTCTGAGTCGGCAGACATTGCATCCGGGGGAGTGGGAACTCCATCCGGAAATCTTTGCCCAAGTCACTCACCTGTGGGGCATTCCAGACATGGATCTGATGGCCTCTCGTCAGAACTTCAAAGTTCCTTGCTACGGGGCCAGATCCAGGGATCCCAAGGCGGCTCTAGTGGATGCACTAGTAGCACCTTGGACCTTCAAACTAGCTTATGTGTTCCCGCCATTTCCTCTCATCCCCAGGCTGATAGCCAGGATCAAGCAGGAGAGGGCGTCGGTGATCTTGATAGCTCCTGCGTGGCCACGCAGGACTTGGTATGCAGATCTGGTGAATATGTCATCGGCTCCACCTTGGAAGCTACCTTTGAGACGAGACCTTCTTGTTCAGGGTCCGTTCGAACATCCGAATCTGGTTTCACTCCAGCTGACTGCTTGGAGATTGAACGCTTGATTTTATCGAAGCGAGGATTCTCAGATTCTGTTATCGATACTCTTGTTCAGGCCAGAAAGCCTGTGACTAGAAAGATTACCACAAAATTTGGAAAAAATATATCTGTTGGTGTGAATCTAAAGGATTCCCTTGGGACAAGGTTAAGATTCCTAGGATTCTATCCTTCCTTCAAGAAGGATTGGAAAAAGGATTATCTGCAAGTTCCCTGAAGGGACAGATTTCTGCCTTGTCGGTATTACTTCACAAAAAGCTGGCAGCTGTGCCAGATGTTCAAGCCTTTGTTCAGGCTCTGGTTAGAATCAAGCCTGTTTACAAACCTTTGACTCCTCCTTGGAGTCTCAATTTAGTTCTTTCAGTTCTTCAGGGGGTTCCGTTTGAACCCTTACATTCCGTTGATATTAAGTTATTATCTTGGAAAGTTTTGTTTTTAGTTGCGATTTCTTCTGCTAGAAGAGTCTCAGAATTATCTGCTCTGCAGTGTTCTCCTCCTTATCTGGTGTTCCATGCAGATAAGGTGGTTTTACGTACTAAACCTGGTTTTCTTCCAAAAGTTGTTTCTAACAAAAACATTAACCAGGAGATTATCGTACCTTCTCTGTGTCCAAAACCAGTTTCAAAGAAGGAACGTTTGTTGCACAATTTGGATGTTGTTCGCGCTCTAAAATTCTATTTAGATGCTACAAAGGATTTTAGACAAACATCTTCCTTGTTTGTTGTTTATTCAGGTAAAAGGAGAGGTCAAAAAGCAACTTCTACCTCTCTCTCTTTTTGGATTAAAAGCATCATCAGATTGGCTTACGAGACTGCCGGACGGCAGCCTCCCGAAAGAATCACAGCTCATTCCACTAGGGCTGTGGCTTCCACATGGGCCTTCAAGAACGAGGCTTCTGTTGATCAGATATGTAGGGCAGCGACTTGGTCTTCACTGCACACTTTTACCAAATTTTACAAGTTTGATACTTTTGCTTCTTCTGAGGCTATTTTTGGGAGAAAGGTTTTGCAAGCCGTGGTGCCTTCCATTTAGGTGACCTGATTTGCTCCCTCCCTTCATCCGTGTCCTAAAGCTTTGGTATTGGTTCCCACAAGTAAGGATGACGCCGTGGACCGGACACACCTATGTTGGAGAAAACAGAATTTATGTTTACCTGATAAATTTCTTTCTCCAACGGTGTGTCCGGTCCACGGCCCGCCCTGGTTTTTTTAATCAGGTCTGATATTTTATTTTCTTTAACTACAGTCACCACGGTACCATATGGTTTCTCCTATGCAAATATTCCTCCTTAACGTCGGTCGAATGACTGGGGTAGGCGGAGCCTAGGAGGGATCATGTGACCAGCTTTGCTGGGCTCTTTGCCATTTCCTGTTGGGGAAGAGAATATCCCACAAGTAAGGATGACGCCGTGGACCGGACACACCGTTGGAGAAAGAAATTTATCAGGTAAACATAAATTCTGTTTTTTTATTTTTTGTACTTTAGTTAGTTTATTTAATTGTATTTATTTGTAGGAATTGTATTTAATTTATTTATTGATAGTGTAGTGTTAGGTTTAATTGTAGATAATTGTAGGTAGTTTATTTAATTAATTTATTGATAGTGTAGTGTTAGGTTTAATTGTAACTTAAGTTAGGATTTATTTTACAGGTAATTTTGTAATTATTTTAACTAGGTAGCTATTAAATAGTTCTTAACTATTTAATAGCTATTGTACCTGGTTAAAATAAATACAAAGTTGCCTGTAAAATAAATATTAATCCTAAAATAGCTACAATATAATTATAATTTATATTGTAGCTATATTAGGGTTTATTTTACAGGTAAGTATTTAGCTTTAAATAGGAATAATTTATTTAATAAGAGTTAATTTATTTCGTTAGATAAAAATTATATTTAACTTAGGGGGGTGTTAGTGTTAGGGTTAGACTTAGCTTTAGGGGTTAATACAGTTATTATAGTAGCGGTGAGCTCCGATCGGCAGATTAGGGGTTATTGAGGCGGGAGTGAGGCGGATTAGGGGTTAATAACTTTATTATAGTAGCGGTGCGGTCCACTCGGCAGATTAGGGGTTAATAAGTGTAGGCAGGTGGAGGCGACGTTGAGGGGGGCAGATTAGGGGTTAATAAATATAATATAGGGGTCGGCGATGTTAGGTGCAGCAGATTAGGGGTACATAGCTATAATGTAGGTGGCAGCGGTGTACGGAGCGGCAGATTAGGGGTTAATAATAATATGCAGGGGTCAGCGATAGCGGGGGCGGCAGATTAGGGGTTAATAAATATAATATAGGGGTCGGTGGTGTTAGGGGCAGCAGATTAGGGGTTCATAGGGATAATGTAGGTGGCAGCGGTGTGCGGTCGGCAGATCAGGGGTTAAAATTTTTTAATAGAGTGGCGGCGATGTGGGGGGATCAAAAGAAAAAGGTAGAGTCCCAGGTTGATATAATAAAAACAATCCTTTATTGAGTTCATTAAAAAGAAAGTTCTTGTGAGACGCAGCTCACTCGGTCACAACATCAGCCAAAGTGTAGAAAGGAGTGTAGCACCAGTGGCTTACATGTTTCGGCTAAACGCCGTAATCATAGCCTAAGGTGCTATGTCTCTAAGGTTATTAAGAAAGGTAGAGAAAAATCTGATTGGCTAAAGCACTAAAAGGTATAAATAAAAGAAACGCCCATTCTAACACACCTTAGTTACAAAATAAAGTTAACCCTATGTATGCCTAATATATGTGAAATGCAAAATATATTACAGCGAGTCCATTTGGGAATATAAACTCAGGTAGAATGTAATGTATAGAAAAGAAAAGAAAAAGAAATATGTCACAATTATCACTTAGGTAATGGGACAGTGTTATAGATAGATAAGAGTATAGACCTATATTGTTGGTATTAGCAGGCTGGAATATGCAGCTAAAATAAATAACTTCAATAAATATGTTAACAAAACTAGCATAGAAATGCGATATTACTTTAACAAAAAAGTCCATACCACAAACACAGTACTTCTAGTTAGTATATCAATCTACCTAGTACATACTTTAGTAAAGAAACTGAAAGTGAGCGAATGTAAGGTTACAGGCAAAAAAAGGGGCAGAAGAAGCGGTTTTCAGGTTAAGGACACTGTACATAAGTGTGTAAGATATATAGAACATGAGTATATCAATACTATACCTAGACCGCACATAAATTCCACCTATGTCTATTGCTATAGTATGTATAGACAAAGACTGTATAAAACCTTTGATGCTAGAGAAGAGCTATGTCAAAAAGTGTATATGTGCCCAAGATATGCATATGGGAAATATATGAATAGTATATAAGAATATAAACATCAGTAAGGTTAAATGTTATATAGGTATGTAAATATGTAAATATGTGTGATCACTCCCAAAAATTAATCAAATCAAATTTGGAGTTTAAACCTTGGGGAAGTCTAGTTTTTAATTGAAAAATCCAATAGGTTTCACGTTTAGCTAGAACTTTGTCTATATCACCCCCCCTGTTAGGGACCTTGGCTTTTTCGATGGCTGTCCATCTAAAGGAATCTAGGCTACAATTATGTTTAGTGGCAAAATGTTGCACTAGGGGAGTTGTGGCCGTGCCCCTTGTTAGGGAGGAGATATGTTCTCTTATTGTCGAGTTGACATCCCTAGACGTGAGGCCAACATATTGAACGTCACAAAGAATGCAAGTGACAAGGTATATGACATAGGTACTAGTACAGTTTAAACAGGATTTGATGGAATAGGCAGTCCCTGTTACAGTAGATCTAAACTCACTCAGAGTTTGTACATAATCACATGGACTACATTTTTTGTGTCCACATTTATACATGCCCTGATGTCTCAGCCAAGAGCTAGTATGTTGTGTGGTAGGTCTAAGTTACGTAGGAGAGAGAATGGAAGCTAGAGTGGCGCATTTCTTGTAAGAGCATCTAATGCCATTTTTTACCACATTTGTTAGCTTGTGATCTGCAATTAAAAGGGGAAAATGTTTTTTAATTATATTGCAAACTTCAGGGTATTGAGCACTATATTCAGTAACAAAGTAGACACCTTGAAAGTTACTATTAGTGTTCTTACATCCATCAAGTAACTTAGACTTTCTAGGGATAAGATCAACCTGTTGTCTTGCCTGTTTGATGTGTCTTTTAGAGTATTGTCTAGATCTAAGTCTATTTTCTAGTTGACTAGCCTCATGTTCATAATCTTCCTCTCTGCTACAATTCCTTTTTATTCTCATAAACTGGCCTTTCGCCACAGCATAAGCAGTATTGGTAGGATGACAGGAGGTTGCATGCAAGAGTGTGTTGCCTGATATTGGCTTACGAAAAACCTTTGTGGAGATTGTGCCATCGCAACTACCACTTAGGGTTAAGTCAAGGTAGTCAATGTTAACAGGATCAGAGATAAAGGTGAAGCTCAAATTCAACTCATTCTGATTAAGCCAAGAGACAAATTTAGGCACCTCATCTGAGGGGCCAGACCAAATACATAACAGGTCATCTATATATCTCTTATAGAAATATATAGATGACCTGTAGGGATTATCATCTCCATAGATTCAGTTGATTTCCCAATAACCAAGGTACAGATTTGCATATAAGGGGGCAAACTTCGCCCCCATTGCTGTACCTCTTTTCTGAAGATAATAATCAGTCTCAAAGCAGAAAAAATTGTGTGTAAGTAAGAATTCTAGTACACGAATGATAAAACTCCGGAAGTTCTCGGTATAATCAGTATAGTTGACTAAAAAGAATTTTACAGCCATAATGCCTTCTGAGTGGGGTATAGAAGAGTACAAGGAGACTGCATCTATTGTGACCCACATAAAGTTATCTTTCCACTTTAGATTTGCCAGTAGATTGATAATGTGTTTTGTATCCTTAGTATAGTAGGGTAAGGTGTTCACTAAAGGTTGCAGAATAGTATCTAGCCTCCCTATACACATATGGGCACTAGCAATAGTATGTGTGATCAATCCACCTTAGAACAGGTTTTTCCCTTGGGACAGACACCACAGGGAATAGGAGTTACATTGCAAGCCAATCTAGACAATTCAGACAGGTATCCAGTGAGGGGAAATCGCACTCAAACGAAATACAAGTAGATTCAGTCATTAATCTATCCTCTCTACAACTTAATAAAGATCAGCTAGAATTACTTAGCTTAGGTCTAGGTTTTGCCCCAACAGCAAAATTTGACATATTTCAGACTATGATAGACGTTAATCGTCTTATCAGAAACATTACTTTAAAAAAACATTTTTTCACCAATACTTCAGAATGTACACTATATAATGATAACTCAGTTTCTAATCCACATATTACAGAGTCTTTTACTGAGGAATGTGACGTTCTTAATTTACAACATCTATACTCTGAGTCTTCTCATAGTCAGGGAACTTTCAACAATGCTGCCACCTTTAAAGACAAGTCCAAATGTTATCCAATCCAAAGTAGAGGTCAGATTATAGAGACATTTCACTCTCGGGTGGAACGAGATTTACAAACTCTCAATGATAACCCTACAGGTTATACTCAAAATTTACCCAAAAGATTAAGACAAGCAATGAGCACATTACAAAATGACACTAGCATTGTCATACGTCCGGCCGATAAGGGTGGCAGCATTGTTGTCCTTAATAGATCAGACTATGTGGCAGAAGCACATCGCCAATTGAATAATCCACAGGAATATATTCAACTGACCACTAATCCAACAGCCAGATTTAAAAGGGAACTTCTTGAAATTCTGGATGATGGTGTGGAACATGGGTTTCTTAATGAACAGACTGCTTCATTTCTGTATGTACAACATCCTAAGACACCCATGTTCCACCTATTTCCAAAAGTTCACAAATCTTTACTCAATGTAAAGGGACGCCCCATTGTTAGTGGGGTGGATTCCCTATTAGAAAGACTTTCATCCTGGCTAGATACTATTCTGCAACCTTTAGTGAACACCTTACCCTCCTATACTAAGGATACAAAACACATTATCAATCTACTGGCAAATCTAAAGTGGAAAGATAACTTTATGTGGGTCACAATAGATGCAGTCTCCTTGTACTCTTCTATACCCCACTCAGAAGGCATTATGGCTGTAAAATTATTTTTAGTCAACTATACTGATTATACAGAGAACTTCCGGAGTTTTATCATTCGTGTACTAGAATTCTTACTTACACAAAAAATTTTCTGCTTTGAGACTGATTATTATCTTCAGAAAAGAGGTACAGCAATGGGGGCGAAGTTTGCACCCTCATATGCGAATCTGTACCTTGGTTATTGGGAAATCAACTGCATCTATGGAGATGATAATCCCTACAGGTCATCTATATATTTCTATAAGAGATATATAGATGACCTGTTATGTATTTGGTCTGGCCCCTCAGATGAGGTGCCTAAATTTGTCTCTTGGCTTAATCAGAATGAGTTGAATTTGAGCTTCACCTTTATCTCTGATCCTGTTAACATTGACTACCTTGACTTAACCCTAAGTGGTAGTTGCGATGGCACAATCTCCACAAAGGTTTTTCGTAAGCCAATATCAGACAACACACTCTTGCATGCAACCTCCTGTCATCCTACCAATACTGCTTATGCTGTGGCGAAAGGCCAGTTTATGAGAATAAAAAGGAATTGTAGCAGAGAGGAAGATTATGAACATGAGGCTAGTCAACTAGAAAATAGACTTAGATCTAGACAATACTCTAAAAGACACATCAAACAGGCAAGACAACAGGTTGATCTTATCCCTAGACAGTCTATGTTACTTGATGGATATAAGAACACTAATAGTAACTTTCAAGGTGTCTACTTTGTTACTGAATATAGTGCTCAATACCCTGAAGTTTGCAATATAATTAGAAAACATTTTCCCCTTTTAATTGCAGATGACAAGCTAACAAATGTGGTAAAAAATGGCATTAGATGCTCTTACAAGAAATGCGCCACTCTAGCTTCCATTCTCTCTCCTACACAACTTAGACCTACCACACAACATACTAGCTCTTGGCTGAGACATTAGGGCATGTATAAATGTGGACACAAAAAATGTAGGCCATGTGATTATGTACAAACTACGAGTGAGTTTAGATCTACTGTAACAGGGACTGCCTATTCCATCAAATCCTGTTTAAACTGTACTAGTACCTATGTCATATACCTTGTCACTTGCATTCTTTGTGACGTTCAATATGTTGGCCTCACGTCTAGGGATGTCAACTCGACAATAAGAGAACATATCTCCTCCCTAACAAGGGACACGGCCACAACTCCCCTAGTGCAACATTTTGCCACTAAACATAATTGTAGCCTAGATTCCTTTAGATGGACAGCCATCGAAAAAGCCAAGGTCCCTAACGGGGGGGGGGATATAGACAAAGTTCTAGCTAAACGTGAAACCTATTGGATTTTTCAATTAAAAACTAGACTTCCCCAAGGTTTAAACTCCAAATTTGATTTGATTAATTTTTGGGAGTGATCACACATATTTACATATTTACATACCTATATAACATTTAACCTTACTGATGTTTATATTCTTATATACTATTCATATATTTCCCATATGCATATCTTGGGCACATATACACTTTTTGACATAGCTCTTCTCTAGCATCAAAGGTTTTATACAGTCTTTGTCTATACATACTATAGCAATAGACATAGGTGGAATTTATGTGCGGTCTAGGTATAGTATTGATATACTCATGTTATATATATCTTACACACTTATGTACAGTGTCCTTAACCTGAAAACCGCTTCTTCTGCCCCTTTTTTCGCCTGTAACCTTACATTCGCTCACTTTCAGTTTCTTTACTAAAGTATGTACAAGGTAGATTGATATACTAACTAGAGGTACTGTGTTTGTGGTATGGACTTTTTTGTTAAAGTAATATCGCATTTCTATGCTAGTTTTGTTAATATATTTATTGAAGTTATTTATTTTAGCTGCATATTCCAGCCTGCTAATACCAACAATATAGGTCTATACTCTTATCTATCTATAACACTGTCCCATTACCTAAGTGATAATTGTGACATATTTCTTTTTCTTTTCTTTTCTATACATTGCATTCTACCTGAGTTTATATTCCCAAATGGACTCTTGCTGTAATACATTTTGCATTTCACATATATTAGGCATACATAGGGTTAACTTTATTTTGTAACTAAGGTGTGTTAGAATGGGCGTTTCTTTTAATTATACCTTTTTAGTGCTTTAGCCAATCAGATTTTTCTCTACCTTTCTTAATAACCTTAGAGACATAGCACCTTAGGCTATGATTACTAGAGCTGCGCATCTTCACCTGTCTCACGATTCGATTCGATTACGATTATCATCGTAACGATTCGATACGATTCGATTCTACGATGCATCGCGATGCATCACGATTACTGCACTATTTCTGCCCAATTTTTAAATTTTTCAGAAAAAAAAATTCAAGAAGTCAAAGTATTGAAATAAACTCTGTTTTTTATTTTATTAGCTCAAAAAAGGACACTCTTCCTGTGGCAAAGTCTGAACACAGCAGACAACAACAGTTTATAGAACAGTAAATACTAAATGGCAATTGTTGTATTGGTTTGGAAACAATATTATGGCATCAAACTGTAGTTACAGAGTACGTAGTGTAAAAAGTGCAGTGCTCACAGTGTACTTCTTCAGTAAAAGAAAATATTTAAATGTATATATTATATATTAGTAAAAGTACACTATACACTTGTAAAGAAACATGAACAACAAATAAATGTCTAACCTATCTATGTTGGTTTTAATTTAATTTCTTTACTTACTTAGTAATAATAATATAATAGACATTAAATTAAAACCCAAATAGATAGGTTAAGCTTAAGTTACCACCATAATACCTTATTTGTGTGAAAATTGTCCTCAGAAAACAAAACATAAATCCCTTATAGGTACAAAATTACAGGTGCAGTCCACTGTGCCTTCATGACTGTCAATTTGTGGCAAACAAACATCACGTGAAGAATCTGGAACACAACACACAGCACAGAGTGTGCACACAACACACATGTGATTGTGACATATACAATTAGTTTACACACAGTTACAGACTTACAATAGTACTAGAGAGAGAGACATTTAAAACAAGTAGCATTGAACTGAACTACTATAACTACAGTTTCTTCTTGATGATTATATTATCTTTATGGGATCACAAATATAATTAGTTAGTTATTAGTTACTGTTAAAGCAGTACTACACACAACTGAACACAGTGACTGAGTCTGTCACTGAACAGTACACAGCAGTCACACACAAACAAACAATACATAAAAAAGGACACCGACATCAAGGAGTAAATCATGGTGAAGAAAGGGTGGCACGCCACTCACCTGAGGTGTGTGTGCTTTATTTTTGTATTGTGCTGTTGTGTGTGGCACTGTGTGCTGTGTGTGCTGTACTGTCTGTAGTGTACATTATATTTGTGATCCAATAAAGATTTACTCAAGGTTTACTCAAGGCTTTTCCTTCCCCTATAGTGGTTTGGCTTCAGTCTCACTCTCTGCATAGTGCACTCATAGACAGTTAGACAGTCACACTCACTACTACTCAGACACTAGAGACACAGTGGGACATCCGACACACACACAAACAAAAACATTCAAAGGCACCACAGCCACCCAGTCAGCCACAGTCACACTCACACCCATAGACACTTAGACACTGGGACAGACACACAATCACATACAAACAAAAACATTCAAAGGCAGTTAATACACTCATCTCACACACACTCATAGAGAATGAGATACATACAAACTTTTCAAACTGGCACTCACTCACTCACAGAGACACAGACACACTCACACACTCATAAAGAGACAGTTAGACACTGCAGTACACACATTGTTATTGTTAACTGGTTGGTTATATTCGGTTAACCCCTACAGATCTGCCTGAGAGTGGGTGGGATGGCATTTGGGATTGGGAATTGGGATCATAAACAAAAACATATGATATCTTTCTTAAAGGGTCTATTTAAAATAGACAATTTTTAGTGTGAAAGAATAATATTAATAATCCCTTATGCAGTGTGCACTATGCACTCACTGCATTGCAAACAATACAGGGGTGTGCTGTAAACAATAGCACAACATCTACAAAACAGAGCACTTCCTGATTTGGAAAACATCACAGTAACACTAGAAGTAGTAATAGACATTATACAACAAGTAGCATTGAACTACTAGATTTACTAACTTTGATTATCTTTATGGGATCACAAATATATTGTTACACAACACACACACAGTCACAGTCACACACAGTCAAACAATACCAAAAAAAACACACATCATAAAGAGTGAATCATGGTGAAGAAGGGTGACACTGACTGACACGCACACATGAGGTGTGTGCAGTTGTGTGTTGTTTCTTTTGTATTGTGTGTGTGTGTGACTGTGACAGAGTGACGTGGTCGGTCGTGTCGTGTAGTGTACTAGTATATTTTGTGATCCAACAAAGATTTACTCAAGGTTTTAAGCTTCATTTTTCAAAAAGCTATAAGCTATATAACAGTAACAAATATAAAATAACTTAACAGTAGTCTGCACTGGGCAGTGGGGCACACAGCACTTTCTTCTGGATGTGCCAAAAAACATTAAATATTAATATTATAAACCTGAATCACTACTCAGAATTATGGAATATGTAGGTTTTTCTGTAAGAACACTAGTTGATCCACATGCTCTGGTTTGAGGGTGCTTCTTTTTGCCGTTACCACATCTCCTGCAGTGGAGAAAACCCGCTCTGCAGACACGCTTGTACCTGGGATACACAAGTATCGCTTTAACAAATGAGAGAGGAGGGGAAATATGACCTCATGTACATGCCACCATTTCAAAGGGTCTTCAGTGAGAGGCAGAGATGGGGCTTTACAATATTTCTCTATTTCCTCTTCAGCCTTGGCATAGGGTGTCTTGGGTTCTATTGTACCTTCAGTGTCAGTGAAAGACTGTCCCAGCAAAGTCATGAGAAGCGATGTGGACTTTCTTTTGGGAGGAGAAGGGTTATCCTCCTCGATGGCTGATTCTTCTTCCAGAGTTTCTTTTCCCTCAGGCAGTGGCACTTCATCCACGTTTGTCCTCCTAGATGTAACTGTACTAGTACACTCAATCTGTGTTTGAACAAAAGAATAGAAAAAATAGCATTCATTATTACCTCGAGCAGCCAGCCAGCTAATGCTATGTGTGTGCTCAGAGAGACAGTAATGCATAAATAAATGCATGCAACAGCTCACATCTATTAGGAAGGACTCGGGAGTGGACGGAGGAGGAGGAAAGTTGACTGACTGTGGCGTTTTCAAACTGACTTATATAATAAACCTTGTACTCATTAAACTAGCTACTAATCAAGCTACTGCAGTGATAGCTAAGCCTATTTTGTATGGATGATGGTATGTTTTATGTTTGTTTTCAATTTATAAATTTTTCAAGAAACATTATGCAATTAAAATTACCTCCAAGGATGCAGCCTCCTCAGTCACTCCTCTGTATATCTCCAATCTCTCCTCCTCTGTGAGAATAAAAGGCAGTCCCTTAAAACGAGGATCCAGGGCAGAGGCTGTATAAAGTATCTTCTTCTCTGCCTCACTGCTGTACCTCTTCAGGAGATCTGTTTTGATGGCATTCTGGATCTCATGGATCATGGGTGTGTCTCCCATGGTGTCTGTCATGTTCTGGAGCAGTTGTGCATTTAGAGGGGCAATGAGAGAAACAGTTGGATTGCGCTCTTCTGACATCAGTGTGGTTGCATCTTTCATTGGCTTTAATGCACTCACAGCATCCTCTGCATTTGACACATCTGTTTCGTTGAGAGTGCAGAGATCTGACTCACTTTTTCTGACTTCTGGAGACAACAATGTGGCACAGATTGCAGGTTGCTGTTCTAGGAACCTCTCGACCATGTCATATGAGCTGTTCCACCTTGTTGTCACATCAGTTATCAGCTTATGATTCTTCAGGCCAAGACATTTCTGTTTTTCTTTCAGACAGTGGTTTGCTGTAGTGCTGCGGTGAAAAAATGTTGATATTCGTCGCACTCTGCCTAAAAGCCTGGAGAGCGTGGCCACTTTCAGCGCCCGCTGGGATGTGAGATTCAGTGTATGGGCGAAGCATTTTACATGAGGGAATTTTCCAACTTGAGCAGCAACAATCATGTTCGAAGCATTGTCGGTCACAAGCACTACAGATTTATCGGACAGCTGCCATTCTTCCACGACACGAGACAGTAGCTCCGCCAGATGAGAACCCGTGTGAGACTCATAAACTGCTCTCGTTTGCAGCACATGCGACAAGATCTTCCAGTCCTTGCTAATGTAATGTGCAGTTACTGTTACATAAGACTCCGTTGTGACTGAAGTCCATGATTCACATGCGACTCGACTGGCTTGGCTCATTGATGCAATTACCTGAGCTTTTGTTTCTTGGTAGAGTGCAGGTATAACGTTTTCTGTTAAGTGATTGCGTGACGGGATCTTATAACGTGGCTCTAGTGTCTTCAACAGCTTGCGAAACCCAAGGTTTTCCACAACAGAGTAAGGCCGTAGGTCCTTCGTTATGAAAGTTGCCACAGCTTTGGTTATTCTCTTCCCTTTTTCAGAGTTGGGTGGCAAAGTTGACAGCATTGCATCAATTCTTGGCTGATGAGCTTCAGCTAGTCTTGTTATTTCCTTGGCAGTGGCACTGGCGGCAGCGGCAGGTGTTAGCATCTCAGAGTGAAAACGTCTAACGTGATTTCTCAAGTTAGTAGTATTCCCTAGGTATTTAATTTTTGTGTGACAGGCTTTACAAACCGCGTGTGTCTTGTCCAATTCGTGCTTTCCAGTATGTTCATAAAATCCAAAATGTGCCCAGATGCTTGCTTTTAAAATGCTAGGTGCATTTTTTATCTCTCTATCTTTTTTGTCTCCCTCTGTCATTTTAGCATGACATGTACATATGTGACGGATGATGTTGTTGTCAACGTCAAACTCTGTCAGTGTTAAAAAAAAAAGAAAATACACTAAGTTCCAGTTGTCAAAATGTCAAGCCGCAAATGTAAAATCAACAAGTACTAGTAACTTAAACTACTTTGCCAATGCCATACATTTTGCGAACATAAATTTTAAAACAAATTGCATTGTGATAATTGCAGGGGACATCACTCACTCACTGACACTGTAAGTTACTGTAATATATTACACACTTAAAGGTGCAAAAACCCAAACATTTACTTTCATGATTCAGATAGAGAATACAATTTTAAATAAACATCATAACTAACTTCTATTATTTAATTTGCTTCATACTTCTCAGATATCGTTTGTTGATGACATATTAGCAATGCATTGCACAGCACACACATTACTTACTAAGTATATAATACTTTGTGCACAAGGAGGAGGCTATGCATTTCAACAAAGGATAAGCAAATTATATAATAGGGAAAGTTGTTTAAAATTGCATGCACTTTCTTGAATTAATATATTATTAAAATATTAGAACTTCAAACCAGGCCATCCATCCATGTGAAAAACATGTAGATAATAGATACAGATTAGACTAATAGAGACATTATTAGACATTTAGACAATAATAGTATACTATATTTATTTATAATACATTTTTTATATATGCAAATTATGCAATATTATTCAATAATGCAGCAATTAATTATGCAGCAGCCTGAGCCTCAGTCAGCTCAGCATACTACGTTAAGTAAATAAGGCAAGTATTTAATTGTTACCCCTTATTGTGTAATAAATGTGATTGTGTACCCCTTATTGATTTGCTCTTTAAGTAAGTTAATAATTAGTTTACCTATGGCAAGTAGTAGGCAGTTGAGGCAATAGGCAGGCATGGCAATGGCAATTATGGCATGGCATTGGCAAAATGTACAACGTTTTGGTAACTATTAACTAAACAAACAGTTAGTTAGTCTAATTCTCACCATAGGTCTCCTCCTCTGTCTCCCACAAAATAAAAATGAGCCCGCCGTGTAGCTGTAGTATACTGCCGTGTACCATCATCAATCTCAGGCAACACACTCCTGCTTTGCTGATTTGCTCCTACTGCGTAACTTCGGCACTTCAAGAGACCGCCCATGGAGCGCCCATGTTGCTTTATTGGGTGACGTGACGTCAGTGACGTCAAAACGATGTACCGCGCACTTTCGCGCACTTTCTTTTACTTTTCCTGGCGGCTGGTCACGTGGGTAACGTTAATCGATTATCGCGTCTCAGCGCATCGATGCAGAATCGTTTCATGCCGCATCGCGATGCATCGTCAAAACGATTATTTTTGACAGGCCTAATGATTACGGCGTTTAGCCAAAACATGTAAGCCACTGGTGCTACGCTCCTTTCTACACTTTGGCTGATGTTGTGACCGAGTGAGCTGCGTCTCACAAGAACTTTCTTTTTAATTAACTCAATAAAGGATTGTTTTTATTATATCAACCTGGGACTCTACCTTTTTCTTTTGATGCCTTTGACCAGCATTTGAGTCCAGGTTGTTTACTCCTCATCTACTGCCGGACCGGGTGAACACGCTGACCTCTTACACACACCCCCTTCTGATTAGGCAGGTAAGTTCCATCAATAGAATCTATGGAGACTATGCCCCAAACAGCTTGATTGACAAAAGCCTTAAAGGGACAGTGATAGCATGTTGGCATATATTACATAATCCATCAGTAGTGTCCAGATGGAATGCAGGAGCTTTTATACGTTTTTCAAATAAAAGAAGCTCCTGGAGCTTATTAACTGTAAAACTCACTATAACCATATAACATTATATGGATAGTAAAGTCCAAATAAAACTTGCATGATTCACATAGGGCATGTAATTTTAAACTTTCTAATTTACTTTTATCATCAAAATGTATATGTTCTCTTGTTATTCTTAGTTGAAATCTAAACCTAGGTAGGCTCATATGCTAATTTCTAAGTCCTTGAAGGCCACCTCTGCATTTGACAGTTTTTCACAGCTAGAGGGCATAGTTCATGTGTTTCATATAGATAACATAGTGCTCATGCACGTAAAGTTATTTAAGAGTCAGCACTTATTGCCTGAAATGCAAGTCTATCAAAAGATCTGAGATAAGGAAGCAGCCAGCAGAAGCTTAGATACAAGGTATTTACAGAAGTAAAAAGTATATTTCTATAACAGTGTTGGTTATGCAAAACAGGGGTATGGTAAATAAACAAATTATCTATCTTTTTAAAAAATAAAATTTTTGGTGTTTTCACATAAAGGCATTACACTTAAAATTTTTTGACAAGAATAAAGAAACTCTGACTAATGTGCTGGTGCTAGGGAAGTGCAAACTAGTTCTCACTATAGTACTGAAAAAAAGGGAAAACTGACACAAGAATGCATTAGAATAGTAAGTGTTTATTAAGAACTTATTGCAATAATACAAATCATTAAAGGGACAGTCTACACCAGAATTTTTATTGTTTTAAAAGATAGATAATCCCTTTTATTACCCATTCCCCAGTTTTGCATAACCAACACAGTTATAATAATATACTTTTAACCTCTGTGATTATCTTGTATCTAAGCCTCGGCAAACTGCCCCTTTATTTCAGTTCTTTTGACAGACGTGCAGTTTAGCCAATCAGTGCCTGCTCCCAGATAACTTCACGTGCATGAGCACAGTGTTATCTATATGAAATACGTGAACTAACACCCTCTAGTGGTGAAAAACTGTTAAAATGCATTCTGAAAAGAGGTGGCCTTCAAGGTCTAAGAAATTAGCATATGAACCTCCTAGGTTAAGCTTTCAACTAAGAATACCAAGAGAACAAAGCAAAATTGGTGATAAAAGTAAATTGGAAAATTGTTTAAAATTACATGCTCTATCTGAATCATGAAAGTTTATTTTTGCCTAAACTGTCCCTTTAATTAGCTTAGAAATGTATTACAGTACAGTAACACAAGGTAGTGATTAAATGATAAACACATTACTTATCTTCAGGTTTCGGATAATGCATTAATAGCTTAAAATGACAAACAGCAGGCAAATTATCACAACAGCACTGCGAGTCATCATTCAGTGGAACACAGGCAACAAAATTCCACACAGGTGCTGTATGAAACTTCTCATAACAAGCAAGTGTCCCCATAACCAACTTCAGGTTAGTGCCTGGCAATATCTCTAATTGAAATCTCTTTTTAGATAAGAACATCTGCTTGAGCAGGAAAGCAGAGTGAAAACAAGCAATTTATTTTTTAAGACAAACAAGTCATACTATTAAAGGGATAGTCTAGTCAAAATTAAACTTTCATGATTCAGATAAAGCATGCAATTTTAAGCAACTTTCTAATTCACTCCTATTATCAATTTTCTGTTCTCTTGGTATCTTGATTTGAAAAAGCAAGAATGTAAGTATAGGAGCCGGCCCATTTTTGGTTCAGCACCAGGGTAGTACTTTCTAATTGGTGTCTAAATGTAGCCACCAATCAGCAAGCACTACCCAGGTGCTGAACCAAAAATGGGCCGGCTCCTAAGCTTACATTCAAATAAAGATACCAAGAGAATGAAGAAAAATTGATAATAGAAAATCAGAAATCAGAAAGTTGCTTAAAATGGCATGCTCTATCTGAATCATGAAAGTTTATTTTTACAAAACTATTCCTTTAAAGGCATATGTGATATATGTATATATAATATACATTTATGCATACTGTACATGTTGTGTATGGAATTACCTATTGTCTTTCCCCTACAATAAGAATTAGGAAAAGTGTAATTATTTAAATGTAATCATTAAAGAGTGGAAACAGTATTTGCCTCTTATATTTAATAAAATGATGATCATTCATAGCTAAAGCTATCTAGTTTTAATTTTTATTTATTCACACTTAAAGGGACATGAAACTTAAAATATTTATTTTATGATTCAGATAGAGAATACAATTTAAAACAAATTTCCAATTTACTTCTATTATTTAATTTGCTTCCTTCTCTTGTTAACCTTTGCTGAAAGCTTTATCTAGGAAAGCTCAGGAGCAGCAAAGAACCTAGGTTCTAGCTGTTGATTGGTAGCTGCATATATATATGTGATTGGCTCACCCAGGGCCGTTTCTAGAGATTTCAGCTCCCAGGGCGAAATTTCAAAATTTGCCCCCCCCCCCCCCTCATTCTAAAGTGCAACCTTTTCCCATCTACCTTCCATGTCTCACTGCCATTTAATTTTAATTTAAATCTGTAAAGTGTACATGAAAAATAAATACAATACAGCAGATACATTTTCTTTGAAATTGCGTAATTACTTTATTGAACTTATTAGGAATACAATACAAATAGCAATTACCATGCCACAAAAGAAACAGTCAGAAATATTTCTCCAAATAAAATAATAGCATCATTCCTACAATTACAAGTAAGTCAACTAAAGGTTAGGCTGAAACCTCCTTTTTGTATAGACCTCCTATGAAATCAAGAGGCCACGCTTGGACCTGTGTATAGTAGGTTAATAATGTAGGTAAACTAACTAGCAAGGCTAAGGCCACTCTTGGGCCTTAAAAAGGGAGAAAAACAATTTTTACAATAAAGCAATAATGTCACATTTTAAATAAAATAAGCAACAGCCAACAGCAAATGTCATCATAAGCAAACTTACACAACATATTATTATATAATACAGGAGAGCCCTTTGTATGTGCAAAAGAGGTTACTTTCAGGTCGTATAAAGAAACAACATGAAAATAGTGTTCAGGAACAGCTTTCCCTATAGTATGAACATTGACAACCAGGTCAAGTCAAACTTTAATGAACAGACAACTAAAATAAATGAAGGTCTAAACAAAGGCTACTTTAGCAGCTGCACAATTGTTTATTGCAGTAGTGTAATCAATTTGCTCTGACAGTTCACCCTCTATAGACAATAGAGCAAGAGCTAAAAGTCTCTTCTGCCGTTGATGACCGTAAATAGGTTTTAATCAGTTTAGTGATTGGAATGGTGAGTAAGATCCTCATGGCAACCCAAATATTAGGAAACAAGCATTTAGTATTAGTAGATTGAATGTGCTGTAAGACTTCAAGTGGTGTGACAGATTCCTTCAGAATAGTAGGTATAATCTGTGTCAGTTCTTCAGACAACTGGAAGCCATCTATATCACATTCAGGAGCTGATTGATTATTATTAGCCAAGATATGCTCCAGATCTTTGCATAAACTTAGCAGTTTATCTTTCTCTGGTAATGCCATTATGTTATATAGAAAGCCCCATCTTTCATTGTGTACTGATAATTGACTGAAACGACGTTCAAGAGAAGTAGTCATGTTGTCAATTAGAGGGTAGTATACTGTAGACTTAAAATGTTGTTCTTCATCTGCAGGAGTTTCATCTCTGCTCTCATATGCAAACATTCTTTTTTTCATCTTCTTCCTCTTGTCTGCTTTGAAAGTGGTTTCAATACCCAAACCTAAAGCGATTTCCTTTGCAGTTACTTTGGCAGATTCGTAGCCAGAATCTCTATAGTTTTGAACAAAACTAATGCATTTCTTTAGAATATCATTGCAGAGTGCCAAATTAAATTGTCTTGACTGCATAGACTGCTTACGATGTTCACTTGGAATAGAAGGTCATACCATAAGAGTTAAAATGAAACTGAAATCCTCCAAATGCAAATTAAGTGACTTTGCCTCTGATGTGATTACTGGGTCACTGATGGCTCATAAGAGCATTATAAATTTCTTCAAATTGATACTGTACAGCTTTAAGGCTTTCAATTCTGCATTCCCATCTTGTTTCACAGACTTTCTTCAGTGAAAGATTTTGTACATGATCAGATAGAATACACCAGCGTTTTGTAGATGCGGCAAAAACATTGTATAGTCTCTGAAGTATTCCGAAGAGGGACACTGATTTTACAGATGATTTAGAAGCATCACCTATCACTAAATTCAAGCTATGACACCCGCACGGATTAAAAAATGCTCTGGGGTACTTCTCCAAAACTCTTTTTTGGACACCTTTGTTTATGCCTATCATGTTTGCTCCATTATCGTAGCCCTGACCCCGGCAGTTATATATCCAGACCACAATCTGACATTTCACAAAAAAGAAGGTCTGAAAGTGCTTTGCCAGATGTTTCATTTGCTATGCGGTAACCTAAAAAGTGCTCTTTTATTGCAATGGGTTCTTCTGTGATATCAACAAATCTGATGGTATACGATAATTGCTCATTATGGCTAACATCAGGTGTACAATCTAGCATAACCAAAAAATATTTTGCCTCTTTAGCCTTTTGCAAAATGTTTTTTTTTTCACTTGAGATGCCATTAAAGTGATTAATTCATTCTGAATAAGATTTCCACAGTAATGAGTATGGATATCTTTAGATATCACTCGCCGTAAGTGATCCATCATTACTGAGTCAAATTTTCCTAATAATTCTATTAGGCCCAAGAAGTTTCCATTATTTGGAGAGAACAATTTGTTAGATGTTCCTCGGAAAGCCAAATGATTTTTTGCTAAATAAATTACAACTGACATTATTCTTTCTAATAGATACTCCAATATCATGTGTGAATACAGCACCACTGAATGTGCACGGTGTAGAGGAAAACCTGCAACTCCTCTCAGTCACTAAAAAAATCAAATATTTCACCAGCACTAAGACACATTGGCCTAGATTTGGAGTTCGGCGGTAAAAGGGCTGCTAACGCTCCGCGGGCTTTTTTCTGGCCGCACCATAAATTTAACTCTGGTATCGAGAGTTTAATCAAATGCTGCGTTAGGCTCCAAAAAAGGAGCGTAGAGCATTTTTACCGCAAATGCAACTCTCGATACCAGAGTTGCTTACGGACGCGGCCGGCCTCAAAAACGTGCTCGTGCACGATTCCCCCATAGGAAACAATGGGGCTGTTTGAGCTGAAAAAAAACCTAACACCTGCAAAAAAGCAGCGTTCAGCTCCTAACGCAGCCCCATTGTTTCCTATGGGGAAACACTTCCTACGTCTGCACCTAACACTCTAACATGTACCCCGAGTCTAAACACCCCTAACCTTACACTTATTAACCCCTAATCTGCCTCCCCCGCTATCGCTGACCCCTGCATATTTTTTTAAACCCCTAATCTGCCGCTCCGTAAACCGCCGCCACCTACGTTATCCCTATGTACCCCTAATCTGCTACCCCTAACACCGCCGACCCCTATATTATATTTATTAACCCCTAACCTGCCCCCCACAACGTCGCCGACACCTGCCTACACTTATTAACCCCTAATCTGCCGAGCGGACCTGAGCGCTACTATAATAAATGTATTAACTCCTAATCCGCCTCACTAACCCTATCATAAATAGTATTAACCCCTAATCTGCCCTCCCTAACATCGCCGACACCTAACTTCAATTATTAACCCCTAATCTGCCGACCGGAGCTCACCGCTATTCTAATAAATGTATTAACCCCTAAAGCTAAGTCTAACCCTAACACTAACACCCCCCTAAGTTAAATATAATTTAAATCTAACGAAATAAATTAACTCTTATTAAATAAATTATTCCTATTTAAAGCTAAATACTTACCTGTAAAATAAATCCTAATATAGCTACAATATAAATTATAATTATATTATAGCTATTTTAGGATTAATATTTATTTTACAGGCAACTTTGTAATTATTTTAACCAGGTACAATAGCTATTAAATAGTTAAGAACTATTTAATAGTTACCTAGTTAAAATAATAACAAATTTACCTGTAAAATAAATCCTAACCTAAGTTATAATTAAAACTAACACTACCCTATCAATAAAATAATTAAATAAACTACCTACAATTACCTACAATTAACCTAACACTACACTATCAATAAATTAATTAAACACAATTCCTACAAATAAATACAATTAAATAAACTATCTAAAGTACAAAAAATAAAAAAGAACTAAGTTACAGAAAATAAAAAAATATTTACAAACATAAGAAAAATATTACAACAATTTTAAACTAATTACACCTACTCTAAGCCCCCTAATAAAATAACAAAGCCCCCCAAAATAAAAAATTCCCTACCCTATTCTAAATTAAAAAAGTTACAAGCTCTTTTACCTTACCAGCCCTGAACAGGGCCCTTTGCGGGGCATGCCCCAAGAATTTCAGCTCTTTTGCCTGTAAAAAAAAACATACAATACCCCCCCCCAACATTACAACCCACCACCCACATACCCCTAATCTAACCCAAACCCCCTTAAAGAAACCTAACACTAAGCCCCTGAAGATCTTCCTACCTTGTCTTCACCATACCAGGTTCACCGATCCGTCCTGGCTCCAACATCTTCATCCAACCCAAGCGGGGTTGGCGATCCATAATCCGGTCCAGAAGAGGCTCCAAAGTCTTCCTCCTATCCGGCAAGAAGAGGACATCCGGACCGGCAAACATCTTCTCCAAGCGGCATCTTCGATCTTCTTCCATCCGGAGCGAAGCGGCAGGATCCTGAAGACATCCAGCGCGGAACATCCATCCGGACCGACGACTGAACGACGAATGACTGTTCCTTTAAGGGACGTCATCCAAGATGGCGTCCCTCGAATTCCGATTGGCTGATAGGATTCTATCAGCCAATCGGAATTAAGGTAGGAATTTTCTGATTGGCTGATGGAATCAGCCAATCAGAATCTAGTTCAATCCGATTGGCCGATCCAATCAGCCAATCAGATTGAGCTCGCATTCTATTGGCTGATCGGAACAGCCAATAGAATGCGAGCTCAATCTGATTGGCTGATTGGATCAGCCAATCGGATTGAACTTGATTCTGATTGGCTGATTCCATCAGCCAATCAGAAAATTCCTACCTTAATTCCGATTGGCTGATAGAATCCTATCAGCCAATCGGAATTCGAGGGACGCCATCTTGGATGACATCCCTTAAAGGAACAGTCATTCGTCGTTCAGTCGTCGGTCCGGATGGATGTTCCGCGCTGGATGTCTTCAGGATCCTGCCGCTTCGCTCCGGATGGAAGAAGATCGAAGATGCCGCTTGGAGAAGATGTTTGCCGGTCCGGATGTCCTCTTCTTGCCGGATAGGAGGAAGACTTTGGAGCCTCTTCTGGACCGGATTATGGATCGCCAACCCCCGCTTGGGTTGGATGAAGATGTTGGAGCCAGGACGGATCGGTGAACCTGGTATGGTGAAGACAAGGTAGGAAGATCTTCAGGGGCTTAGTGTTAGGTTTCTTTAAGGGGGTTTGGGTTAGATTAGGGGTATGTGGGTGGTGGGTTGTAATGTTGGGGGGGGGGTATTGTATGTTTTTTTTTACAGGCAAAAGAGCTGAAATTCTTGGGGCATGCCCCGCAAAGGGCCCTGTTCAGGGCTGGTAAGGTAAAAGAGCTTGTAACTTTTTTAATTTAGAATAGGGTAGGGAATTTTTTATTTTGGGGGGCTTTGTTATTTTATTAGGGGGCTTAGAGTAGGTGTAATTAGTTTAAAATTGTTGTAATATTTTTCTTATGTTTGTAAATATTTTTTTATTTTCTGTAACTTAGTTCTTTTTTATTTTTTGTACTTTAGCTAGTTTATTTAATTGTATTTATTTGTAGGAATTGTGTTTAATTAATTTATTGATAGTGTAGTGTTAGGTTAATTGTAGGTAATTGTAGGTAGTTTATTTAATTATTTTATTGATAGGGTAGTGTTAGTTTTAATTATAACTTAGGTTAGGATTTATTTTACAGGTAAATTTGTTATTATTTTAACTAGGTAACTATTAAATAGTTCTTAACTATTTAATAGCTATTGTACCTGGTTAAAATAATTACAAAGTTGCCTGTAAAATAAATATTAATCCTAAAATAGCTATAATATAATTATAATTTATATTGTAGCTATATTAGGATTTATTTTACAGGTAAGTATTTAGCTTTAAATAGGAATAATTTATTTAATAAGAGTTAATTTATTTCGTTAGATTTAAATTATATTTAACTTAGGGGGGTGTTAGTGTTAGGGTTAGACTTAGCTTTAGGGGTTAATACATTTATTAGAATAGCGGTGAGCTCCGGTCGGCAGATTAGGGGTTAATAATTGAAGTTAGGTGTCGGCGATGTTAGGGAGGGCAGATTAGGGGTTAATACTATTTATGATAGGGTTAGTGAGGCGGGTTAGGGGTTAATAACTTTATTATAGTAGCGCTCAGGTCCGCTCGGCAGATTAGGGGTTAATAAGTGTAGGCAGGTGTCGGCGACGTTGAGGGGGGCAGATTAGGGGTTAATAAATATAATATAGGGGTCGGCGATGTTAGGGGTAGCAGATTAGGGATACATAGGGATAACGTAGGTGGCGGCGATTTGCGGTCGGAAGATTAGGGGTTAATTATTTTAAGTAGCTTGCGGCGACGTTGTGGGGGGCAAGTTAGGGGTTAAGAAATATAATATAGGGGTCGGCAGGGTTAGGGGCAGCAGATTAGGGGTACATAAGTATAACGTAGGTGGCGGTCGGCAGATTAGGGGTTAAAAATTTAAATAGAGTGGCGGCGATGTGGGGGGACCTCGGTTTAGGGGTACATAGGTAGTTTATGGGTGTTAGTGTACTTTAGGGTACAGTAGTTAAGAGCTTTATAAACCGGCGTTAGCCAGAAAGCTCTTAACTCCTGCTATTTTCAGGCGGCTGGAATTTTGTCGTTAGAGCTCTAACGCTCACTTCAGAAACGACTCTAAATACCAGCGTTAGAAAGATCCCATTGAAAAGATAGGCTACGCAAATGGCGTAGGGGGATCTGCGGTATGGAAAAGTCGCGGCTGAAAAGTGAGCGTTAGACCCTTTAATCACTGACTCCAAATACCAGCGGGCGGCCAAAACCAGCGTTAGGAGCCTCTAACGCTGGTTTTGACGGCTACCGCCGAACTCCAAATCTAGGCCATTGTTTGTAACAATTTTGGCGCGAGAAACAAATGTTTAAAAAGGTACAAACTGTCAGTATGTAACAGAAGCATGATTAAGTGACATAAGGTCACGAAACGTTGCTTATTTTTAACTTTATCCTTCAATAAAAGATGAACGTTTTATACCCATAAGTGCTGGTGAAATATATGATTTTATTATTCTTTCTAATACAGCTCGCCAACGACAGGTTTCTGATTTTATCTGTTCTTGTAATTCTTTGTCAATGCCTTTATTTCCCAAAAGACATTTTTCTGCATTAAGCCACATTTTGCTTGCTTGAAAATGTTCAAGAGAGCCTTCATGTTTGTTCAGGTAATCACCTATATGCTGCCAGTTATTAATGCCATCTTTCCCAAGCATAGATTTTGGCTTTGGGTCAAACAGCTTGCAGCAAAAACAATATACTTTATCTGAGACAACTGAATACTGTAGCCACCGTCTGGTTGTTCTCTCCTTATTTGGTAGTATACAGAACAAATATGAATTTGAAAAGTGCCTTTTTTTGGAATCTTTTGGATAGCTATAATTTGATAATGGTAACGGTTGTGGCCCTTCTATAACAATGTGATCTCTTACTTGTCTGTTCATTGATGATGGACCTAGCCATAAAGAAATATCTTTAAAAGAAATATGTTCGGTAACATTTTCAACTGTATCTTTCTTTTTTTCTATGATCAGGCTAGTTAAGTTGTCACAAATTATAATTTCAATTTCACCTTTCTGTATCTCATCAACATGGCTAGTTGAAGGTTCACACATTACATTTTGTAGGATGGACTCAGTTAAAACCTCTTCCTCTGTAGCAGTATTAGTTACAATGTGAAGCTCGCCAACTAATTGCTGCTTTTGGGTATTTTCTTCCTTTCTTAAGAACTTAGACATTACTTTTGCACTTTTAAGATCTTCCTCTTTTTCCATACAAACTCTTTTATGTTTTTTTGCTCCTGAGGCTTTTTTGTTTATTAAGGACATTGCACGTTCGTCAAAACGTACCCTAGAATATATATTTAAACATATATTTGCACTGATACTGAGAAAACTACACTGAAATAATGAGAATACTATACTATATAATGAGTACACTACATTATACAATGATGCAGGCAGGGTATCTATATAATGATAATGAGTACACTACATTACACATTGATGCAGGGTATCTATACACTGATAAAGAGCACACTACATTACACAATGATGCAGGGTATCTACACATAAAAAGCTATATATATATATATATATATATATATATATATATATATATATAAACCTTAGAGGACATGTAGAAGAAAAAACACCTCCAAAGTGGACTGCAAAAAAACATAATTTATGTAAGAACTTACCTGATAAATTCATTTCTTTCATATTAGCAAGAGTCCATGAGCTAGTGACGTATGGGATATACATTCCTACCAGGAGGGGCAAAGTTTCCCAAACCTCAAAATGCCTACAAATACACCCCTCACCACACCCACAAATCAGTTTAACTAATAGCCAAGAAGTGGGGTGATAAGAAAAAAGTGCGAAAGCATAGAAAATAAGGAATTGGAATAATTGTGCTTTATAAAAAAGAAATCATAGCCACCACAAAAAAAGGGCGGGCCTCATGGACTCTTGCTAATATGAAAGAAATGAATTTATCAGGTAAGTTCTTACATAAATTATGTTTTCTTTCATGTAATTAGCAAGAGTCCATGAGCTAGTGATGTATGGGATAATGACTACCCAAGATGTGGATCTTTCCACGCAAGAGTCACTAGAGAGGGAGGGATAAAATAAAGACAGCCAATTCCTGCTGAAAATAATCCACACCCAAAATAAAGTTTAATGAAAAACATAAACAGAAGATTCAAACTGAAACCGCTGCCTGAAGTACTTGTCTACCAAAAACTGCTTCAGAAGAAGAAAATACATCAAAATGGTAGAATTTAGTAAAAGTATGCAAAGAGGACCAAGTTGCTGCTTTGCAAATCTGATCAACCGAAGCTTCATTCTTAAACGCCCAGGAAGTAGAAACTGACCTAGTAGAATGAGCTGTAATCCTTTGAGGCGGAGTTTTACCCGACTCGACATAGGCATGATGAATTAAAGATTTCAACCAAGATGCCAAAGAAACGGCAGAAGCTTTCTGGCCTTTTCTAGAACCGGAAAAGATAACAAATAGACTAGAAGTCTTTCGGAAAGACTTAGTAGCTTCAACATAATATTTCAAAGCTCTAACAACATCCAAAGAATGCAACGATTTCTCCTTAGAATTCTTAGGATTAGGACATAATGAGGGAACCACAATTTCTCTACTAATGTTGTTGGAATTCACAACCTTAGGTAAAAATTCAAAAGAAGTTCGCAACACCGCCTTATCCTGATGAAAAATCAGAAAAGGAGACTCACAAGAAAGAGCAGATAATTCAGAGACTCTTCTGGCAGAAGAGATCGCCAAAAGGAACAAAACTTTCCAAGAAAGTAATTTAATGTCCAATGAATGCATGGGTTCAAAAGGAGGAGCTTGAAGAGCCCCCAGAACCAAATTCAAACTCCAAGGAGGAGAAATTGACTTAATGACAGGTTTTATACGAACCAAAGCTTGTACAAAACAATGAATATCAGGAAGATTAGCAAAAAAGAACAGAAAGAGCAGAGATTTGTCCTTTCAAAGAACTTGCGGATAAACCTTTATCTAAACCATCCTGAAGAAACTGTAAAATTCTCGGAATTCTAAAAGAATGCCAAGAAAAATGATGAGAAAGACACCAAGAAATATAAGTCTTCCAGACTCTATAATATATCTCTCTAGATACAGATTTACGAGCCTGTAACATAGTATTAATCACAGAGTCAGAGAAACCTCTTTGACCAATAATCAAGCGTTCAATCTCCATACCTTTAAATTTAAGGATTTGAGATCCTGATGGAAAAAAGGACCTTGCGACAGAAGGTCTGGTCTTAGCGGAAAAGTCCACGGATGGCAAGAGGCCATCCGGACAAGATCCGCATACCAAAACCTGTGAGGCCATGCCGGAGCTACCAGCAGAACAAACGAGCATTCCTTCAGAATCTTGGAGATTACTCTTGGAAGAAGAACTAGAGGCGGAAAGATATAGGCAGGATGATACTTCCAAGGAAGTGATAATGCATCCACTGCTTCCGCCTGAGGATCCCGGGATCTGGACAGATACCTGGGAAGTTTCTTGTTTAGATGAGACGCCCTGAGTGAAAGGGTGAAACGCGTAGAAAGGATTGTATGCGAGCTGCTGTGAGAGGTAACAGAAAGACACTTTAAAGGAGAAATTCTGCGTACTTGGTACTTAAGAGCAGAGCAACTTTTGCATCTTCATTCCTTGGATGGGAGTCTGATTGTGGTAAGTAAGGCTTGCGCAAGTGAAGAACCACACAAAGTTTTCCAGCAGACTGAGACGCGCAGTGCACAGCGTGTCTCAGCGGGAGAAGACCAGCCGGAAGGAAAAGCCAAAAGCAGGTGAGAGTGTATATACACCTAAAGTTTCCTGCAGACGGCAGCCAAAGAGGAATCTACTAGGGACGATACAAAGAGCCGCTGATTGCCTAAAGTTACATTGGGATCCCTGGAATTTGCTTGTACACCTGTTTTTGGTTCACCTGTGCTTTTTTTCTAACACTTAGGATTCCATTTTTTCTTCTTAATTTTTTCTTCTTCTTCGCTTTGATGTGATAAGACTTGGGTTTTGTTCTCTGATGTGATATTATTTGGATTACCTTTCATTGGCAACATTTGGATTACAAATTAACTTTTTGTTTTCACCTTTTTTCCACATTTTCACTAACATTGTTCTCCATCACCCTTTGTTGAACACCAATTTTTCGATTTTTAACTTGATTTTTTTTTACTATATTTTTTGGGATTTATCACATTTTTTGGATTGTCACATTAGTAATTTTTAATTTCTGTTATTTGGAGCAGCTTTAGACTTTTTTTCTGTGTCGGAGTCATCAGCTACCACTCGGCACTTTTTTGGGACACTAATCTCTCCCTTCACTATTTTTGCATTTATCTTGTGATTTTTTATTTTTCTATTGTATTTTCATTATTGTATCTGTCCATTGGTTGCTTCTAAGCATTTATACCAAGGCTTGTTCTGGGATTGGGTCATTCACATTACCCTACACGCACCTCCTTGACAATTCACCACGGCGCATACCACACTATGGATCCATAACTGACACATCTGACTATCAGCTCTCCACCATCTGAGTTCTTAGCTAGCTTGGTTAACCCTAGACATATTTCAGACCTCGTTGATTATTAGCTTATTTTTGCGTTTGTGAGTAATTTTATGTTTTTAATATTTCCAACTATTGTATTTCCAAATATTTGGTCTACATTGTTTGCCTTAGACACAGTGCGAATATACTATTTGATTTTATCTTATTTTAACATTTATGTAATTTATTGTTTTATCTGATTGTAATAAATCTGTACTTTTGACGTAGTGGCAGTTCTGTATATCTGTCCTTAGGCCTTTTGGCGCTGTATCCATTCCTTCGTTTAACTACTCTAACTTTTTCTGGGGGAGGTTAGACCCCATTTTTTGGTTACAGCTTAGGGCACTCTTAGCGCTAGATTACCACACCTTTTACCCTTAGATGAGACGCCATCAGATCTATTTCTGGAAGCTCCCACATTTGAACAATCTGAAGAAATACCTTTGGGTGAAGAGACCATTCGCCCGGATGCAACGTTTGGCGACTGAGATAATCCGCTTCCCAATTGTCTATACCTGGGATATGAACCGCAGAGATTAGACAGGAGCTGGATTCCGCCCAAACCAGAATTCGAGATACTTCTTTCATAGCCAGAGGACTGTGAGTCCCTCCTTGATGATTGATGTATGCCACAGTTGTGACATTGTCTGTCTGAAAACAAATGAACGATTCTCTCTTCAGAAGAGGCCAAGACTGAAGAGCTCTGAAAATTGCACGGAGTTCCAAAATATTGATCGGTAATCTCACCTCCTGAGATTCCCAAACTCCTTGTGCCGTCAGAGATCCCCACACAGCTCCCCAACCTGTAAGACTTGCATCTGTTGAAATTACAGTCCAGGTCGGAAGAACAAAAGAAGCCCCCTGAATTAAACGATGGTGATCTGTCCACCACGTTAGAGAGTGTCGTACAATCGGTTTTAAAGATATTAATTGAGATATCTTTGTGTAATCCCTGCACCATTGATTCAGCATACAGAGCTGAAGAGGTCGCATGTGAAAACGAGCAAAGGGGATCGCGTCCGATGCAGCAGTCATAAGACCTAGAATTTCCATGCATAAGGCTACCGAAGGGAATGATTGTGACTGAAGGTTTCGACAAGCTGAAATCAATTTTAGACGTCTCTTGTCTGTCAAAGACAGAGTCATGGACACTGAATCTATTTGGAAACCCAAAAAGGTTACCCTTGTCTGAGGAGTCAATGAACTTTTTAGTGAATTGATCCTCCAATCATGATCTTGAAGAAACAACACAAGTCGATTCGTATGAGATTCTGCTAAATGTAAAGACTGAGCAAGTACCAAGATATCGTCCAAATAAGGAAATACCACAATACCCTGTTCTCTGATTACAGACAGAAGGGCACCGAGAACCTTTGTAAAAATTCTTGGAGCTGTAGCTAGGCCAAACGGCAGAGCCACAAACTGGTAATGCTTGTCCAGAAAAGAGAATCTCAGGAACTGATAATGATCTGGATGAATCGGAATATGCAGATATGCATCCTGTAAATCTATTGTGGACATATAATGCCCTTGTTGAACAAAAGGCAAGATAGTCCTTACAGTTACCATTTTGAACGTTGGTATCCTTACATAACGATTCAATATTTTTAGATCCAGAACTGGTCTGAAGGAATTCTCCTTCTTTGGTACAATGAAGAGATTCGAATAAAACCCCAGCCCCTGTTCCAGAACTGGAACTGGCATAATTACTCCAGCCAACTCTAGATCTGAAACACATTTCATAAATGCTTGAGCTTTCACTGGATTTACTGGGACACGGGAAAGAAAAAATCTCTTTGCAGGAGGTCTTATCTTGAAACCAATTCTGTACCCTTCTGAAACAATGTTCTGAATCCAAAGATTGTGAACAGAATTGATCCAAATTTCTTTAAAAAAACGTAACCTGCCCCCTACCAGCTGAGCTGGAATGAGGGCCGCACCTTCATGTGGACTTAGAAGCTGGCTTTGCTTTTCTAGAAGGCTTGGATTTATTCCAGACTGGAGATGGTTTCCAAACTGAAACTGCTCCTGAGGATGAAGGATCAGGCTTTTGTTCTTTGTTGAAACGAAAGGAACGAAAACGATTATTAGCCCTGTTTTTACCCTTAGATTTTTTATCCTGTGGTAAAAAAGTTCCTTTCCACCAGTAACAGTTGAGATAATAGAATCCAACTGAGAACCAAATAATTTGTTACCCTGGAAAGAAATGGAAAGTAGAGTCGATTTAGAAGACATATCAGCATTCCAAGTTTTAAGCCATAAAGCTCTTCTAGCTAAAATAGCTAGAGACATAAACCTGACATCAACTCTGATAATATCAAAAATGGCATCACAGATAAAATTAATAGCATGTTGAAGAAGAATAATAATATTATGAGAATCATGATCTGTTACTTGTTGCGCTAAAGTTTCCAACCAAAAAGTTGAAGCTGCAGCAACATCAGCCAATGATATAGCAGGTCTAAGAAGATTACCTGAATACAGATAAGCTTTTCTTAGAAAGGATTCAATTTTCCTATCTAAAGGATCCTTAAAGGAAGTACCATCTGACGTAGGAATAGTAGTACGTTTAGCAAGGGTAGAAATAGCCCCATCAACTTTAGGGATTTTGTCCCAAAATTCTAATCTGTCATACGGCACAGGATATAATTGCTTAAAACGTTTAGAAGGAGTAAATGAATTACACAAATTATTCCATTCTCTGGAAATTACTTCAGAAATAGCACCAGGAACAGGAAAAACTTCTGGAATAACCACAGGAGATTTAAAGACCTTATCTAAACGTTTAGATTTAGTATCAAGAGGACCAGAATCCTCAATTTCTAAAGCAATTAGTACTTCTTTAAGTAAAGAACGAATAAATTCCATTTTAAATAAATATGAAGATTTATCAGCATCGACCTCTGAGACAGAATCCCCTGAACCAGAAGAGTCATTAGAATCAGAATAATGATGTTCATTTAAAAATTCATCTGTATAAAGAGAAGTTTTAAAAGATTTTTTATGTTTACTAGAAGGAGGAATAACAGACATAGCCTTCTTGATGGATTCAGAAACAAAATCTCTTATGTTATCAGGAACATTCTGAACATTAGATGTTGATGGAACTGCAACAGGTAATGGTACATTACTAAAGGAAATATCTGCATTAACAAGTTTGTCATGACAATTAATACAAACAACAGCTGGAGGAACAGCTACCAAAAGTTTACAGCAGATAAACTTAGCTTTGGGAGTTCCAGCACCAGACAGCGATTTTCCTGAAGAATCTTCTGACTCAGATGCAACGTGAGACATCTTGCAATATGTAAGAGAAAAAACAACATATAAAGCAAAATTGATCAAATTCCTTAAATGACAGTTTCAGGAATGGGAAAAAATGCCAAGGAACAAGCTTCTAGCAACCAGAAGCAAAGAAAAATGAGACTTAAATAATGTGGAGACAAAAGCGACGCCCATATTTTTTTTAGCGCCAAATAAGACGCCCAAAAATGACGGCTCTTCCGGAACACCGACATTTTTTGGCGCAAAAGAACGTAAAAAATGACGCAACTTCCGGCGACACGTATGACGCCGGAAACAGAAAGATTTTTTTGCGCCAAAGAAGTCCGCGCCAAGAATGACGCAATAAAATGAAGCATTTTCAGCCCCGCGAGCCTAACAGCCCACAGGGAAAAAAGTCAAATTTTTAAGGTAAGAAAAATAATTGATTCAAGTGCATTATCCCAAATATGAAACTGACTGTCTGAAAATAAGGAATGTTGAACATCCTGAGTCAAGGCAAATAAATGTTTGAATACATATATTTAGAACTTTATTAAAAAAGTGCCCAACCATAGCTTAGAGTGTCACAGAAAATAAGACTTACTTACCCCAGGACACTCATCTACATGTTTGTAGAAAGCCAAACCAGTACTGAAACGAAAATCAGCAGAGGTAATGGTATATATATAAGAGTATATCGTCGATCTGAAAAGGGAGGTAAGAGATGAATCTCTACGACCGATAACAGAGAACCTATGAAATAGACCCCGTAGAAGGAGATCACTGCATTCAAAATAGGCAATACTCTACTCACATCCCTCTGACATTCACTGCACGCTGAGAGGAAAAACGGGCTCCAACCTGCTGCGGAGCGCATATCAACGTAGAATCTAGCACAAACTTACTTCACCACCTCCATAGGAGGCAAAGTTTGTAAAACTGATTTGTGGGTGTGGTGAGGGGTGTATTTGTAGGCATTTTGAGGTTTGGGAAACTTTGCCCCTCCTGGTAGGAATGTATATCCCATACGTCACTAGCTCATGGACTCTTGCTAATTACATGAAAGAAATATTGATTATCCACTCTTAATAATGTACAAAGACAAAATTAAAGACACACTCATACATACACCCATACTGACTTACACAAAAAAACTCATATAGGCTCACACATATACAGACACACACATAAACTCACACACACAGATATATAGACATACACATATACAGACACACACAAAAAACTCACACACAGATTCATACACACACACACACTCATATACACACAAAAACTTAAAAACATACATACACACAAACTCATACATACGCACACACACACAAGCACACACAACCCTTTAAACACAGCTAAAATCATCCCCAAAAGAGTAATGAACTACTGGGACAAAGCTGAATATCTGTTGAGCCAATAACAAGAGGAATGTGTGCCAAATAGCTAGTTCCCAGTAGTGCATTGCAACTCCTATCTTTATCTGTATTTCTGAACAATGACATTTTGTATTGACTTTTACATCTGTTTAAATGCTAATAGATATGTACATACTATGCATGCATATATAAAATAATGCTGTTCATCTGCTGGCACATACAAACTGAGAACCCCATCCTCTGCATACAATAAATTAAATTAATTCATTATGGAATCTAAAAATTAAAGGGACAGTATACACCAACTTCAATTTAACTGCATGTAATAGACACTACTATAAATAATAATATGCACAGACACTGATATAAAAATCCAGTATAAAACCTTTTAAACTCTTACTTAAAACTCACAATTTAGCACGGTTGATGAGGTTAGGCTAGCAGTGGCACACCGAGTGAAAGGGGCTAGCGGCAGACCCCCCCTGCATATGAATAGACCCATTATGCAAACAGAAGCAATGTAAAGTCAGTATACATCTAAAGCTTTGGGGATTGGTTAGGAGTCTGAAAATCAATACAATAATATTTAAATATAAGCAAAACTATAATTTTTTATAAAAAAACACCATTAGAAGGGGCTATATAAATTGATCATCTACAACACAGTTATGCAAAGAAAAATCTAGTGTACAATGTCCCTTTAAAGGGACAGTCAAGTATAAATTAAACTTTCATTATTCAGATAGGACTTTTAATTTTAATTGACTTTCCAATTTACTTTTATCATCAAATTTTCTTTTTTCTCTTGGTATTCTTAGTTTAAACTAAACATAGGTAGGCTCATATGCTAATTTCTAATCATTTGAGGGCTGCCTCTTATCACATGCTTTTTAAATCTCAGCAGAATTTTGAGTGCATAGGGCAGCACAAAACCTAAATACACCACTGGAAAGAATTATACATGCAGCATTAGTTTAGGCAAAACAGCAGCTAAATAGACTAGTGGTAATGGCAATACAAATGTTATCTAATGTAGAAAAAAAAGTACTATAATATCACTGAGCATGTCAGATCCCCTAGTGCACCAACACCCTTGTTGTAGAACCCATGTATGCTGCTGCTTCCCCTCATGGCAATAAACACTGCCTTACTCATAGTCATAGCATAGGCCCCATCATTCCCAAGTCATTAGGATACCCAAATAGAGGAAGGCCCTAACTCAAGTAATAAACTACCTAACAGGACCCCCCCCCCACAAGCCCCAAAACACACGTAAAGGGACACTCAGGTCAAAATTAAACTTCATGATTCAGATAGAGCATGCAATTTTAAACAACTTTCCAATTTACTTCAATTAACAAAATGTGCACAGTCTTTTTATATTTACACTTTTTGAGTCACTAACTCCTACAGAGCATGTGCAAGAATTCACAGCATATACGTATATATGCATTTGTGATTGGCTGTCACATGATACAGGGGGAAATAGACATAACTTTGCAATTTTTTTTAACAAAAATCTACTACTCATTTGAACTTCAATGCTATTACATTGTCCTCTTATCATGCATTTGTTGATTATGCAAATCTACTGTATTGACTAATCCTTTAAACTCCCCCATTCACACATGTATCTTATTTATTAACCAACCATAAAAACTCCCCCATCCACACATGTATCTTATCTATTAACCAACCATAAAAACTCCCCCATCCACACATGTATCTTATCTATTAACCAACCATAAAAACTCCCCCATCCACACATGTATCTTATCTATTAACCAACCATAAAAACTCCCCCATCCACACATGTATCTTATCTATTAACCAACCATAAAAACTCCCCCATCCACACATGTATCTTATCTATTAACCAACCATAAAAACTCCCCCATCCACACATGTATCTTATCTATTAACCAACCATAAAAACTCCCCCGTCCACACATGTATCTTATCTATTAACCAACCATAAAAACTCCCCCGTCCACACATGTATCTTATCTATTAACCAACCATAAAAACTCCCCCATCCACACATGTATCTTATCTATTAACCAACCATAAAAAACTCCCCCATCCACACATGTATCTTATCTATTAACCAACCATAAAAACTCCCCCATCCACACATGTATCTTATCTATTAACCAACCATAAAAACTCCCCCATCCACACATGTATCTTATCTATTAACCAACCATAAAAACTCCCCCATCCACACATGTATCTTATCTATTAACCAACCATAAAAACTCCCCCATCCACACGTATCTTATCTATTAACCAACCATAAAAACTCCCCCATTCACACATGTATCTTATCTATTAACCAACCATAAAAACTCCCCCATCCACACATGTATCTTATCTATTAACCAACCATAAAAACTCCCCCATCCACACATGTATCTTATCTATTAACCAACCATAAAAACTCCCCCATCCACACATGTATCTTATCTATTAACCAACCATAAAAACTCCCCCATCCACACATGTATCTTATCTATTAACCAACCATAAAAACTCCCCCATCCACACATGTATCTTATCTATTAACCAACCATAAAAACTCCCCCATTCACACATGTATCTTATCTATTAACCAACCATAAAAACTCCCCCATCCACACATGTATCTTATCAATTAACCAACCATAAAAACTCCCCCATTCACACATGTATCTTATCTATTAACCAACCATAAAAACTCCCCCATCCACACATGTATCTTATCTATTAACCAACCATAAAAACTCCCCCATCCACACATGTATCTTATCTATTAACCAACCATAAAAACTCCCCCATCCACACATGTATCTTATCTATTAACCAACCATAAAAACTCCCCCATCCACACATGTATCTTATCTATTAACCAACCATAAAAACTCCCCCATTAACACATGTATCTTATCTATTAACCAACCATAAAAACTCCCCCATCCACACATGTATCTTATCTATTAACCAACCATAAAAACTCCCCCATCCACACATGTATCTTATCTATTAACCAACCATAAAAACTCCCCCATCCACACATGTATCTTGTACTGACTGACTGTACATGCAGTGCCAGTGGCCATAAAGGTATATGGGGTTAGGGTATGGTATTTTAGGCTGGACTGACCCTGTGTGTCTGTGTTGCTTACACTGTACATGCAGCTGTGTAGGTTATCAATGGAAATGGAATCCACATGGATTCATGATTCAACAGTCAACACTGTGTACTAGTGTACCATTTATTAACTTAGTGCCAGTGCAGCCCTGGCTTCCTCCACCACCCCTCACCACTAAAAATAATAAATCATTTAAAAAAAAAAAAAGTCTTCTATTTTTTTTAAACAGCCTTTATTATTAGCCCTAATATAGGCGCCCTCTTAGCTGTTGGGCGCCCTGTGTGCACTGAGTGTCAAAATGAGTATGAGGCTGACTGTAGTTAAAAAGTGCTTCTGCTGGCCTGTGACTTTGTGAGACAGAGAGGGACCGGGCGGGTGGCGTGAGTGAGAGCGGGGGGTGGAATGGAGGTTGAGGAAGGATGATGAAGTGAACTTTAGTACTTACCTAAGTCTGTGCAACTAGTAGCCTGGCCTGGCTGCAACTCTCTGATTGCAGAATGCAGAATGGTCTGACGGTCTCACGGTTGTGTCGGCACGGCAGCTGCCCTGGGAGTCCCTGGTGGGCTGCTTCACTTGCTGGGGGTAAGGTGGCATGAGTCCTGTTGCTGCTGCAGTGCTGGTAATGGTAAGTAACCAACGCACGCCTGGCTCACACACACTGTCACTAGGACGGACCGACCGCTTCCGCTTGTTGAGGACTCAGGACAGGAGTCAGGACTTTCTCTCTGTTACCACCTAAGGCTAACTGGGGGACTTGTCTGTCTCTCCAGTCTCCTGTCTCCTCTGTCGCCACGCCCACTTACACTGAGTCAGGGATAGACAAATTAGACAGTATGTGTACACACTGCAAAGTGTGGGAAAACAGGAACCAACTTCCTCCTGCCGCCTGTCTGTCTCTGACTCAGTGTGTTTCCAATCCATATTCCATGATGATTCTCTCTGAGTCTGGCGGCGCCCCCAGTCACTGCCGCACTGTCTCTGTCATCTGACTGTCTACTCTACTCTCTCTGTCAGTTTTTTAACAGTTTAAAAAATAAAAAAATAATTTCTCCAACATAGGTGTGTCCGGTCCACGGCGTCATCCTTACTTGTGGGATATTCTCTTCCCCAACAGGAAATGGCAAAGAGCCCAGCAAAGCTGGTCACATGATCCCTCCTAGGCTCCGCCTACCCCAGTCATTCTCTTTGCCGTTGTACAGGCAACATCTCCACGGAGATGGCTTAGAGTTTTTTAGTGTTTAACTGTAGTTTTTATTATTCAATCAAGAGTTTGTTATTTTGAAATAGTGCTGGTATGTACTATTTACTCAGAAACAGAAAAGAGATGAAGATTTCTGTTTGTATGAGGAAAATGATTTTAGCAACCGTCACTAAAATCCATGGCTGTTCCACACAGGACTGTTGAGAGCAATTAACTTCAGTTGGGGGAACAGTGAGCAGTCTCTTGCTGCTTGAGGTATGACACATTCTAACAAGACGATGTAATGCTGGAAGCTGTCATTTTCCCTATGGGATCCGGTAAGCCATGTTTATTACGATTGTAAATAAGGGCTTCAAAAAGGGCTTATTAAGACTGTAGACTTTTTTTGGGCTAAATCGATTGATTATTAACACATATTTAGCCTTGAGGAATCATTTTATCTGGGTATTTTGATATAATAATATCGGCAGGCACTGTTTTAGACACCTTATTCTTTAGGGGCTTTCCCAAAGCATAGGCAGAGCCTCATTTTCGCGCCGGTGTTGCGCACTTGTTTTTGAGAGGCATGGCATGCAGTCGCATGTGAGAGGAGCTCGGATACTTAGAAAAGACTTTCTGAAGGCGTCATTTGGTATCGTATTCCCCTTGGGGCTTGGTTGGGTCTCAGCAAAGCAGATACCAGGGACTGTAAAGGGGTTAAAGTTCAAAACGGCTCCGGTTCCGTTATTTTAAGGGTTAAAGCTTCCAAATTTGGTGTGCAATACTTTTAAGGCTTTAAGACACTGTGGTGAAAATTTGGTGAATTTTGAACAATTCCTTCATGTTTTTTCGCATTTGCAGTAAAAAAGTGTGTTCAGTTTAAAATTTAAAGTGACAGTAACGGTTTTATTTTAAAACGTTTTTTGTACTTTGTTATCAAGTTTATGCCTGTTTAACATGTCTGAACTACCAGATAGACTGTGTTCTGAATGTGGGGAAGCCAGAATTCCTATTCATTTAAATAAATGTGATTTATGTGACAATGACAATGATGCCCAAGATGATTCCTCAAGTGAGGGGAGTAAGCATGGTACTGCATCATTCCCTCCTTCGTCTACACGAGTCTTGCCCACTCAGGAGGCCCCTAGTACATCTAGCGCGCCAATACTCCTTACTATGCAACAATTAACGGCTGTAATGGATAATTCTGTCAAAAACATTTTAGCCAAAATGAACACTTATCAGCGTAAGCGCGACTGCTCTGTTTTAGATACTGAAGAGCATGACGACACTGATATTAATATTTCTGAAGGGCCTCTAACTCAGTCTGATGGGGCCAGGGAGGTTTTGTCTGAGGGAGAAATTACTGATTCAGGGCACATTTCTCAACAAGCTGAACCTGATGTGATTGCTTTTAAATTTAAGTTGGAACATCTCCGCATTCTGCTTAAGGAGGTATTATCCACTCTGGATGATTGTGACAAGTTGGTCATCCCAGAGAAACTATGTAAAATGGACAAGTTCCTAGAGGTGCCGGGGCTCCCAGAAGCTTTTCCTATACCCAAGCGGGTGGCGGACATTGTTAATAAAGAATGGGAAAGGCCCGGTATTCCTTTCGTCCCTCCCCCCATATTTAAAAAATTGTTTCCTATGGTCGACCCCAGAAAGGACTTATGGCAGACAGTCCCTAAGGTCGAGGGAGCGGTTTCCACTTTAAACAAACGCACCACTATACCCATAGAGGATAGTTGTGCTTTCAAAGATCCTATGGATAAAAAATTAGAAGGTTTGCTTAAAAAGATGTTTGTTCAGCAGGGTTACCTTCTACAACCAATTTCATGCATTGTCCCTGTCGCTACAGCCGCATGTTTCTGGTTCGATGAGCTGATAAAGGCGGTCGACAGTGATTCTCCTCCTTATGAGGAGATTATGGACAGAATCAATGCTCTCAAATTGGCTAATTCTTTCACCCTAGACGCCACTTTGCAATTGGCTAGGTTAGCGGCTAAGAATTCTGGGTTTGCTATTGTGGCGCGCAGAGCGCTTTGGTTGAAATCTTGGTCGGCTGATGCGTCTTCCAAGAACAAGCTACTTAACATTCCTTTCAAGGGGAAAACGCTGTTTGGCCCTGACTTGAAAGAGATTATCTCGGATATCACTGGGGGTAAGGGCCACGCCCTTCCTCAGGATCGGCCTTTCAAGGCAAAAAAATAAACCTAATTTTCGTCCCTTTCGTAGAAACGGACCAGCCCAAGGTGCTACGTCCTCTAAGCAAGAGGGTAATACTTCTCAAGCCAAGCCAGCTTGGAGACCAATGCAAGGCTGGAACAAGGGAAAGCAGGCCAAGAAACCTGCCACTGCTACCAAGACAGCATGAAATGTTGGCCCCCGATCCGGGACCGGATCTGGTGGGGGGCAGACTCTCTCTCTTCGCTCAGGCTTGGGCAAGAGATGTTCTGGATCCTTGGGCGCTAGAAATAGTCTCCCAAGGTTATCTTCTGGAATTCAAGGGACTTCCCCCAAGGGGGAGGTTCCACAGGTCTCAGTTGTCTTCAGACCACATAAAAAGACAGGCATTCTTACATTGTGTAGAAGACCTGTTAAAAATGGGAGTGATTCATCCCGTTCCATTAAGAGAACAAGGGATGGGGTTCTACTCCAATCTGTTTATAGTTCCCAAAAAAGAGGGAACGTTCAGACCAATCTTAGATCTCAAGATCTTAAACAAGTTTCTCAAGGTTCCATCGTTCAAGATGGAAACCATTCGAACTATTCTTCCTTCCATCCAGGAAGGTCAATTCTTGACCACGGTGGATTTAAAGGATGCGTATCTACATATTCCTATCCACAAGGAACATCATCGGTTCCTGAGGTTCGCATTCCTGGACAAACATTACCAGTTCGTGGCGCTTCCTTTCGGATTAGCCACTGCTCCAAGGATTTTCACAAAGGTACTAGGGTCCCTTCTAGCTGTGCTAAGACCAAGGGGCATTGCTGTAGTACCTTACTTGGACGACATTCTGATTCAAGCGTCGTCCCTTCCTCAAGCAAAGGCTCACACGGACATTGTCCTGGCCTTTCTCAGATCTCACGGATGGAAAGTGAACGTGGGAAAGAGTTCTCTATCTCCGTCAACAAGGGTTCCCTTCTTGGGAACAATAATAGACTCCTTAGAAATGAGGATTTTTCTGACAGAGGCCAGAAAAACAAAACTTCTAGACTCTTGTCGGATACTTCATTCCATTCCTCTTCCTTCCATAGCTCAGTGCATGGAAGTGATCGGGTTGATGGTAGCGGCAATGGACATAGTTCCTTTTGCACGCATTCATCTAAGACCATTACAACTGTGCATGCTCAGTCAGTGGAATGGGGACTATACAGACTTGTCTCCGAAGATACAAGTATATCAGAAGACCAGAGACTCACTCCGTTGGTGGCTGTCCCTGGACAACCTGTCACGAGGGATGACATTCCGCAGACCAGAGTGGGTCATTGTCACGACCGACGCCAGTCTGATGGGCTGGGGCGCGGTCTGGGGATCCCTGAAAGCTCAGGGTCTTTGGTCTCGGGAAGAATCTCTTCTACCGATAAATATTCTGGAACTGAGAGCGATATTCAATGCTCTCAAGGCTTGGCCTCAGCTAGCGAGGGCCAAGTTCATACGGTTTCAATCAGACAACATGACAACTGTTGCGTACATCAACCATCAGGGGGGAACAAGGAGTTCCCTGGCGATGGAAGAAGTGACCAAAATCATTCTATGGGCGGAGTCTCACTCCTGCCACCTGTCTGCTATCCACATCCCAGGAGTGGAAAATTGGGAAGCGGATTTTCTGAGTCGTCAGACATTGCATCCGGGGGAGTGGGAACTCCATCCGGAAATCTTTGCCCAAGTCACTCAGCTGTGGGGCATTCCAGACATGGATCTGATGGCCTCTCGTCAGAACTTCAAAGTTCCTTGCTACGGGTCCAGATCCAGGGATCCCAAGGCGGCTCTAGTGGATGCACTAGTAGCACCTTGGACCTTCAAACTAGCTTATGTGTTCCCGCCGTTTCCTCTCATCCCCAGGCTGGTAGCCAGGATCAATCAGGAGAGGGCGTCGGTGATCTTGATAGCTCCTGCGTGGCCACGCAGGACTTGGTATGCAGATCTGGTGAATATGTCATCGGCTCCTCCTTGGAAGCTACCTTTGAGACGAGACCTTCTTGTTCAGGGTCCGTTCGAACATCCGAATCTGGTTTCACTCCAGCTGACTGCTTGGAGATTGAACGCTTGATCTTATCGAAGCGAGGGTTCTCAGATTCTGTTATCGATACTCTTGTTCAGGCCAGAAAGCCTGTAACTAGAAAGATTTACCACAAAATTTGGAAAAAATATATCTGTTGGTGTGAATCTAAAGGATTCCCTTGGGACAAGGTTAAGATTCCTAGGATTCTATCCTTCCTTCAAGAAGGATTGGAAAAAGGATTATCTGCAAGTTCCCTGAAGGGACAGATTTCTGCCTTGTCTGTGTTACTTCACAAAAAGCTGGCCGCTGTGCCAGATGTTCAAGCCTTTGTTCAGGCTCTGGTTAGAATTAAGCCTGTTTACAAACCTTTGACTCCTCCTTGGAGTCTCAATTTAGTTCTTTCAGTTCTTCAGGGGGTTCCGTTTGAACCCTTGCATTCCGTTGATATTAAGTTATTATCTTGGAAAGTTTTGTTTTTAGTTGCAATTTCTTCTGCTAGAAGAGTTTCAGAATTATCTGCTCTGCAGTGTTCTCCTCCTTATCTGGTGTTCCATGCAGATAAGGTGGTTTTACGTACTAAACCTGGTTTTCTTCCAAAAGTTTATTCCGGTAAACGGAGAGGTCAAAAAGCAACTTCTACCTCTCTCTCTTTTTGGATTAAAAGCATCATCAGATTGGCTTACGAGACTGCCGGACGGCAGCCTCCCGAAAGAATCACAGCTCATTCCACTAGGGCTGTGGCTTCCACATGGGCCTTCAAGAACGAGGCTTCTGTTGATCAGATATGTAGGGCAGCGACTTGGTCTTCACTGCACACTTTTACCAAATTTTACAAGTTTGATACTTTTGCTTCTTCTGAGGCTATTTTTGGGAGAAAGGTTTTGCAAGCCGTGGTGCCTTCCATTTAGGTGACCTGATTTGCTCCCTCCCTTCATCCGTGTCCTAAAGCTTTGGTATTGGTTCCCACAAGTAAGGATGACGCCGTGGACCGGACACACCTATGTTGGAGAAAACAGAATTTATGTTTACCTGATAAATTACTTTCTCCAACGGTGTGTCCGGTCCACGGCCCGCCCTGGTTTTTTTAATCAGGTCTGATAATTTATTTTCTTTAACTACAGTCACCACGGTACCATATGGTTTCTCCTATGCAAATATTCCTCCTTAACGTCGGTCGAATGACTGGGGTAGGCGGAGCCTAGGAGGGATCATGTGACCAGCTTTGCTGGGCTCTTTGCCATTTCCTGTTGGGGAAGAGAATATCCCACAAGTAAGGATGACGCCGTGGACCGGACACACCGTTGGAGAAAGTAATTTATCAGGTAAACATAAATTCTGTTTTTTTTTTTAATTGCTCCCTCACACTGCTCCCTTTTGCGCCTATTGGGCCACTGCCCGCCCCTAGAAACGGCCCTGGGCTCACCCATGAGTTCAGTTAGAAACCATTAGTGCATTGCTGCTTCTTCAGCAAATGATACCAAGAGAATTAAACAAATTAGATAATAAAAGTAAATAAGAAAGTTGTTTAAAATTGTATTCTCTATCTGAATCATGAAAGAAAACATTTGGGTTTCATGTCCCTTTTAAAAAACAGTATTTAATTTTCCAGTTTAGTAATTTTAAATATTTTTTTCAAAAAAGTTTTGTGGTAGGTCCTAAATAAAATAACGAAAATTCTCGTAAAGTTTGTGGACTCATTAGTTGTAAGCAAAATACCATAAAATAAGTATAGTTCAGTGTATGTTAATAATTGAACCATATAACTGTCCTTGTTTACAGAGAAAAAATACACGTTGCTGAGAACTGAGCTAATAAGAAATAGGGGCTATAGGATTGAGAGGAAAGGAGGTATAAATATGGGGTACCTTGCATTCAATCTTCAGTGTGCGACGGACGATCGCATGAAGCGGAGCCTCCACGCTGCTGAGGACTGCCACCGCTGAAGACCGCTGCTGAGGACCGCAGCTCAGAACTACCTCTAAGACTGCCGCTGAGGATCCGTGCATCAGGGAAGCCAGCTCCGTACCTCTGCTCCGTGCAGCCTTCACTCCGGATGAAGATAGAAGATGATGGAGCCGCCTGTAAGAAGACCTTCTTCCGCCGGACTTTAGGAACAGTGAGTACCTATTAGTTTTAGGATTTTTTTTTAAAGATTAGAGATTTAATGGGCTGTAAAAGAGCTAAATGCCCTTTTAAGGGCAATGCCCATACAAATGCCCCCATAGGGGCAATGGGTAGTTTAGGTTTTTTTAGTGTTAGGTTTTTTATTTTGGGGGGTTTGGTGGGTGTTTTTTTTTTTTACTGTTGGGAGACATTTTTTTAAAACATAAAAGAGCTGTTTTAACTTATGGCAATGCCCTACAAAAGGCCATTTTAATGGCTATTTATAGATTAGATAAGGGGGTGTTTTTTTATTTTGGGGCGACTTTTTTATTTTCATAGGGATTAGGTTTAATTTTTTTATTTTTGATAAAAAAAAAATTTCTATAGTTTTAATTTTTTTTACTTTTAGATGCTTTTTTTTAAATTTAAAGTTAAGTTTTATTTAAGTATAACTTAGTATTGGGGTTAATTTAGGGGGTCTTAGGTTAGGGGGATTAGTAATTTAAATTATTTATTTGTGTTGTGGTGGGTTGGCGGTTTAGGAGTTAATAGGTTAATTAGGTTTATTGCGATGTGGGGTTTTGGTGGTTTAGTGGTTAATTGGGTTTATTGCGATGTGGGGGTTTGGCGGTTTAGGGGTTAATAGATTAATTAGGTTTATTGCGATGTTTGGGGTTGGTGGTTTAGGGGTTAATATTTTAATTATGTTATTTGCGGATTAGGGGTTAATTACTTTATTATTTTGTGATGTGTGGGTTGGCGATTTAGGTGTTTGTTAATACTTTGTGTGGTAGGTTAGTTTTTTTTGTTATATTTCGTGCGTGCGGTTATTTGTTTTTTTTTTTAATTATTTCTAACGGGCGGTTATATGTTTTTTAGTTATTTCGTGCGGGTGGTTGCGTGTTTTTTTTTTTTTTTTTTTTTTAAGGATTCGGGTTTGCATACGCTGCATCCAGGTGGATTCTTTTGGCTCCGCGCAGCCAACATTCCTTTGAGGATGCGTGCGCAACTGGCGGCAGTCGCTTTACAAACGTGATTATAGTGTAGATGTGTATGCATACTGTATATGTTGTGTGTATGGAGTTACTTATTGTCTACCCCTACAACAATAAGATTTAGGAAAAGGAAAAGGGAAATTATTCAAATGTAATCATCAAAGCGTGGGAAAAGTATTTGCCACTTGTCTTTAATAAAATTATGGTAACGAGCTGAGATTAGGAGCATTCTCTTAAAGGGAGTGCTCCTAATCTCAGCTTGTTACCTATAAAAAAGACACCTGTCCACAGAAGCAATCAATCAATCCGATTCCAAACTCTCCACCATGGCTAAGACCATAGAGCTGTCCAAGAAGAAGGTAGAGTTAAGAGAGAATGTAGAAAAAAAGTGTGAAGATATATTAGAACGGTAAAGAGAGTGTAAAGAGAAGATGTTGCCTGAGAGAGAAGGGAGAGGGTAAAAAGAGAGACTGAAGAGAGGAGGGAGTCGATACTTTTTTCTTCTGCAATCTCTCTCTTTCTGCCCCGTTTACCCTCACAAAAGTAACAGTCTAAGCACTAATGGGTTCCCTAGAGGAATAACATATCCTTGCACTTTCATGGATAGATCGTTTTAGCACATAGCCCAAAATGTGTGTTTGTCAGTGCTGCAATAGGAATTTACATTCTGCAAATACAACATGACGGCTTTGCTACTTACAACATGTAACCAGACTTCAGACTCAACGTTCACTAACTAACTTTCACTCACCACCGTTAAATTTCCACTCGCTAATGGGATAGTGGAAATTTCGAGCCTAACAACACGGAAGAGAACTGCACTCTCATACCGGACCGGGTACACATCCTATGACCCTGCAACATGCTCAGCCCTGGGTGCCACTGGCACTCACAGGAAGCTGTGCTGTCTCCAGAGCCACAAGCAGTTAACCCCAGACAGGTCTGGGTGCAAGAACCATAGGGAAAATTACAAAACAAATTAATACAACACACAGAGAAAACCCAGCACTCACTTGCAAGCTCTCAGCTAAGATTTAAAAGCAAAACTGGAAAGGTTAGTCACCGCATCTGGCCAAATGGGACAAGCTCAGGTACCACGTCAAGGTCCTCTCCAATACCTGAGACCCTAAAACAGCCACACAATGCAAGCTTTCAAATCCAAACAAACTGAAAACAAAAAAAAGGGTGCACAGGAATATGTAATCACCCTAGACATATACAAAACACGGAATGGAACTGCACTCTCATACCGGACCGGGTACACATCCTATGACCCTGCAACATGCTCAGCCCTGGGTGCCACTGGCACTCACAGGAAGCTGTGCTGTCCCCAGAGCCACAAGCAGTTAACCCCAGACAGGTCTGGGTGCAAGAACCATAGGGAAAATTACAAAACCAATTAATACAACACACAGAGAAAACCCAGCACTCACTTGCAAGCTCTCAGCTAAGATTTAAAAGCAAAACTGGAAAGGTTAGTCACCGCATCTGGCCAAATGGGACAAGCTCAGGTACCACGTCAAGGTCCTCTCCAATACATGAGACCCTAAAACAGCCACACAATGCAAGCTTTCAAATCCAAACAAACTGAAAACAAAAAAAAGGGTGCACAGGAATATGTAATCACCCTAGACATATACAAAACACGGAAGGGAACTGCACTCTCATACCGGACCGGGTACACATCCTTTTTTTTTTATATATATTTTTTTATTGGTTGCAATCCAATATACAGGTACAACAGAAGACATAATAACAACAAAAAAGCAAAAGAAAAAATAAAGGGTACACAATAGACACATCTGTATATTTTGTCTATGAACTCTTTAACCTCAGAGATTCAGAAGATGTCTTCTTATTTAAATATAATCTTTTGGATTAACAGTTTTTTTATACCTAAAATTAAAAAAAGAGAGAAGAAAGAAAAGAAGAAGAACCCCCCCCCCGCACAAATTCCCCCCTGTCTCCCATAAGCACAGTCCCAGGTCCATACGACATAAATCAAAGGCAATAACCTTCCAGATATTTAATGACCCTTAGTAAACTTCTCTGTAAAGCGAGATCCAGGATGCTGGAAATTCACCATGTAATACTAGCTCTGCAAAGCTATCAGAGCTCAAAAAGGGATTCAATATACATCTTTGGACTTGGGTAGGATATGTTTTAATTATGGGAAGCCATCTTATTAGAAATGTTTTAATTTTTTTTTCGCCGGCTAATTGCGTATGAAAAGATTCAAATATAATTTGGTTTTGTATTTCTTTAATAAAGAGTGGGAAGCTAGGGGCTGTTTTTCCTTTCCATGTTTTCAGTATTAAATGTCTAGCCAATAGTATTATTGTATTAAGTATATTTTCATGAAGAGCTTGGTTATTTGTATGATTTTTAAGAAATATAATCTCTTCTAACCCAATAGTAATGTCAAACCTGAAAGTTTTATTAAGCCAAAAAATAATCTTTTTCCAAAAGTGATTAATCTTAGGGCAATGTCCAAACATATGTAGGATATCTGCTTCTAAATGCCTACAACGTGGGCAGAGGAATGTTCGTGATGTAAACATTCTACTTAATCTAGATGGAGTATAATAATAGTTATTTAGCAATTTCATGTGTGATTCTTTCCAATTCATTGAAATCTTACATTTACTCAGGGCTAGAACGCTTATCTTTATTTTTTCATGGTTTATATCCGGGAAATAGGGTGTCCAAGTATCGGATATTTTATCTAAAAGAATTTGACTTTGTTTAGCCAACATTATGTTGTATATTAGTGATATTGACGATGTTCCGCCTGAGAATTTTTGTATATATGTTCTAATATCGGACCATGCACCACATCTGTCTAGAATCCAATCTTTACTACCAATAAAGTGCCGTGCTTGTAGATAAGCAAAGAGACTATTTCTGGGAAGTCCAAATTGCCTTACCAGTGATTTAAATGAGGTTACCTGACCAGAGTCTAGTAGTAATTGGTGGACATATTTCAAACCTTTTTCTTCCCAGGTTTTAAATATTACCTGGGTATTTCCAGGTATAAATCCCGCATTGCCTCTTATTGGGAGATATTCGGAAAACAAATAGTTTGCTCCAATTACATGACAGAATTTACGCCATGCTGTCAATATATTATTAAAAGATATTAAGTTACGTATACTCATCGGGATTTCACCTGGAGAATTATGTAAAATAGCTTTAAGTGAATAAGGATAGATCATATAGCTCTCAAGATCAGTTGCAGAAAACCAATTGGTTTCTGCTAACCAGTCAAATGCAATTTTGACCAAAGCGGCCAAGTTATAAAGACTAATATTGGGTAGTGCAAGACCCGCAGTGTCACGTTTTTGAGTCAATTTGTTGAGAGACATACGCGCTTTCTTACCATGCCATATGAACTTGCTAAACATGGCATTTATTTTATTAATATCTGATTTCTTTAATAGTAACGGTAGATTCTGCAGGGGGTATAATAGTTGTGGAAAGATAATTGTTTTTAATAGACTAACTCTAGCTGTTATAGATAAGGGAAAAGCTGTCCATATTTCTAGATTTGTCTTGATCTTTTGAATAAGCTTTTGATAATTTAAATTATACCAGTTTTGGGGGTTTTTGTGCAGATGTAAACCTAGATATGTAAGCGTGTCGACAACTTTAAACGGAAGTTCCCGTATACTAAATTTAGTTTTCTGAAGCCACATCAATTCACTTTTAGTATAGTTTATTTTATATCCTGAGAACGAGCTAAAAAGATTTAAATATGTTAGGATTATAGGTATTACCTGGGAAGTGTTATATAGAAAAATTATAATATCATCGGCATACAGAAGGATTTTTAGTGTTGGTGTGACTAGGGGGGTCCCTATGCATACCTGTCTTAACCGGATGGCCAGAGGTTCGAGGGCGATGTTAAACAGGAGGAGAGTGGGCAGCCCTGTCTTGTGCCTTTTTTTAATGAAATTGCCCTGGTTAATGTTCCATTAATCAATAGAAAAGATATTGGATTCCTATATAAGTTATGTATAAAGTGGACAAAATGATTTTTGAATCCAAATTTTTCCAATGCTTTAAAAAGATAGTCCCACTCAATCGAGTCAAAGGCCTTCTCGGCATCGAGGGGTTAATAATGCTGTATCATATTTTGAATGTTTCCCTTTAGAATTTTTTATATTCCATATATAATCTATAAAGGTTATTACTTTGCGGATATTTTTTGAAGATTTTCTAGATGCCATGAAGCCCGTTTGATCCGAATGTATGATTCCATCGAGACAATTCATTAATCTAGCAGCCACAATTGATGTTAAAATTTTGTAGTCTGCGTTTAAGACAGATATCGGCCTGTATGATGATAGATCTTCGCTGTTTTTACCTTTTTTTAGTATTAATGTAATGTTTGCTGCTGAGAAATAGGCTGATATTGGGTTATTATGAATAAAGTAACTATTAAAAAGTTTTTCTAGTATTGGACTAACCTCTTCTACCAAGATTTTCAAGTATTCAACTGGCAGACAATCTGGGCCTGCCGCTTTATGTAAGTTAGCTTCATTAATTGCCTTAGTTATCTCTTGTATAGTGATAGGTGCATTTAGGGCTGTAAGCTGTTCCTCAGTAATTCGAGGTATTGTGACTTGTGACCAGAAATTTTCTTGATTAATCTCATTCCCATTAATATTTGTATATAACTGCTGATAGTAATTAAAAAATACCTGGCTAATATCTCTAGAGTCTGTATACCTCTGGTCACCATCTTTAATAGCTAGAATGGTATTTTTCTTCTTTCTATTTTTAATTATGCTGGCTAAGTCCTTAGCCGAGCATCCATGGAATCCTTTAAACTTAGTGCTAATCTTTTGCTCTTCTTCCTGAGATTTTTGTCTTAGCACGATATCCCTTTCCTGTCTCGCCTTATTGTAATTCCCCCAATTTATATCTGATGGATTATTATATAGCTTTTTATACACATTTTTGACCTGATTAGATAGCTGCCTTTCCCGGGCTAGTGCTTTCTTTTTTCTACTATTCACGTATGACTTAATTTCTCCCCTTAACACCGCTTTAGATGCTTCCCAAAAAATTTGAACTTTATTAAGGTATGTGATGTTATATGTGCAATAGTCTCTCCATTTCTGTTTTAACCAGTAGGCAAATCTAGTATTATTATATAAATGTCATGGAAAAGGAATTCTTTGAGTTTCAGATTTAAGCCTAGTTCCTATCTGAAAAGACAGTGAAATGATCGCATGGTCCGATATCAGGATATCATTTATCTGGGGTTCAATCCTCATTACAGAAAGAGATTCAGATACCAATAAAAAGTTAATTCTCGAGAAAGATTTGTATGATTTGGATTAGCATGTAAAAATATGTAAATTAGGATTTTTAATACACCAGATATCGAAAAGCTTGATATCTAGTTCAATCCTATTGATCTCATAAGTTAGGTTTTTATTTAACAATATAGCAACACCTAGCTTTCTATTAACACAAGGAGTGGCCAACACCTCACCAACCCATTTGGTTTTTAATTTAGAAATTTCAGTCTTCTTTAAATGCGTTTCCTGTAAAAGGACAATACTTGGATTATGTTTGCCTAGTTCTTTAATTATAAGTTTACGTTTGATTGGTGAGGTGATACCCCCTACATTCCATGAAAGCACATTCAGATCATTAAGCATCATCACCTATTTTCTCTTTTTTAACTGGGAGACAGAGGGAGAGAAGAAAGAAAAAAAAAAAAAAATAGGGATAGAGACCCCCCCCCAGGAAAAAAAAAAAAGAATATATATCTTTATAGCGACATTGCAGAAGAATATGCACATATGATAAAACTTATTAAACATTAGGTTCTAGTACATTTATATCCTTTTGCAGGTAATCTGTATCCTGGTAGACAATTATCTAGAATTTAAAAATTCTTTAGCCTCATTAGTGTCACTAAATGTGTGTCTATTACCATTTTCTTCCACTATGATTTTGGCTGGATATATCATACGGGCTTTTAAACCTTTTTTAATCATTAACGAGCATATAGGGGCCATATTCTTTCTTTTCTGGGATGTCTCTGCAGAGAAATCTTGGAATAGCAAGATCTTTTTCCCTCCTATTATAAGTGTATCCATTTTCCTAAACAGTTTTAAGAGTTCTAATTTGTCTTGGTATCTTAATAGTTTAAAGATGCACATTCTGGGTCTTAAGTTATTTTCTGTGGGTCTCCCAATACCTATTCTGTGCGCTCTTTCAATAGGAAGGGGGAGACAGTGCGCAGGGAATCCTAGTGCTTGGGGCAGGATCTTACTAGTAAATTCTATTAGATCCACATATTCTTGGGTTTCAGGTAATCCAATTATTCTTATATTATTGCGTCTGGAGCGATCCTCCAGATCCTCCAGACGAGCTTGCATATTTTGAATCTTAGATGTTTGTACAGTTAGAGCTGATTCTTGTGACCCCACTAGGTCCTCTAGGTCGGAGACTCTATTCTCCACTTCCGTCATCCTAGTAGCAAACTGTTTTACCTCAGTGTTTAATGCGATTAATTCAGAGGATATACCCGATAGCTCTTTTTTAATCATGTCAAATTGTGGGGAGAAGAGGTTACTTAGCTGCACTACTAGGGTTTGCATATCAAAAGGGGGTAGAGATGTTTCAATGCAATCAGAGCTAGTGTCAGTGACCTTAGTTTTTTTTTCTTTAGTTTTGGCAGGCATTGTGGGAGAGTGATATTTTACCTGGGTGACAATTTTTTCCATTTAATTATGTGCATGAGAAAAAAAAAAAAAAGACAAAAAAAACAAACAGTATGTGAATGTGCTATAAAGGATGGTGGAGAAAGCAAATGATCAGAAGCCACCAATAGGTGGAAAAAAAGAAAAAGAATTGTGTTCCCCCTTAGTGTGGGGAATAGTGAAAAACTACTGTCCCTTAAGGGATTATACTAAGGTGCTCGTGTATGTGTATTATTGTGTGCTTATCAAGCCTGCATTCAATTATTAACTTTGTAATACTAAGTCTCAGTTATAACAATATTAATTCCCCTTTCCTGCACCTTTCTATCCCTTACCCCTTTAACTCTTCTTTGGCCTTATCCTTTAATTAAATTTCAACTCCACGGACGGGTATTAATCGCTACAAGTATCCAAATCTTATCTAGATAATATACACTAGCTAGTTCAAGATACCATATAATTTGGGTTGTGCAGCAATACTATAGAATAGTTTTAACTTAATGTTGCAGTTTACATTACTTTACATGAGCAAAGTCTTAATTGGATAACTTAGACCAGCAAACACGTTAATACATATAGCAATACAACCTTAATCAACAAGAGTTCTGTGCTAGAGACAACAATGCAAGGTTTCATAAATTCCTTTAACAGATATAATTATTGCGGCTGTAACCAGCTGTAACCAGCGATTATGTTTCCAATTCAGAAGTATATACTAGCAAGTAATGCCTGTATATTAGGGCTCAAGCCCCCTTTTCCTCTCTTTTTCTTCTTTTTCAAGACAGTAAGCCTATAACAGCTCTAGATAATGTTTTTAATAGTCTCCCATATATTAGTCCAAAAATGTAGAATATCAGGCAGTCAGTCTTAAAGGCCAGTAATAAATGCCTTAAGGTCTATCAGTTGCACTATTATAAATGATGGTTAGTAACAATTTGTTTCAGTCGTAGTATATAAGGGCAGCTGCAAGTAGGAACATTTGTATCCAGTATTAGAATATTTCAGGGGAGGGTCTTCTCACTATGACTTAGAGGGATAGTTAAAGCAGCAAGTCCCGCAATAAACTTACAGCTCCACTTTATCCAACTTGTCCTTGCAGGATGTAGGATTATTACCTTCTTTCCCAGCCTTTTCTGGGTAAGCCAGAGGACCACCGGCAGAGCGATAATACCAGCTAAACAAATCAAGTACAGCAAGGGCACAGTGAAAAGCTGAGTTCTGAGATATAAGTAACAGCTTATCTTATGTTTTTAACACTGTGCCTTGTCACAGCATATATTTCCACACTCAGTATGCGCTCTCAATGCAAGTCTGTCTTACCCCAGTTCTCGCTTCTCCAGTCTTCGTAGGGCACTGGGGGATACCTGAAGTTTGTTCTCAGCTGCACGCCTCCTCTCCTTGGGTGCGGCCACACAGGTAAGCAAGTGCCCTGCCCAACACCGTCTGCATCCGTGTGCTTCGAGCGTCAGTCTACAGCGGGTCTGCTGTAACGAATAGCCAGGAACCGGTACCGCCACCACTGTTCACCCTTGTTCCTCCTCGGGGCGTCAGCGGGAAGCTTACAAGATAGTCCTTTTCCCTCCGGGGGCCGCTTGCGGGGAGGATCCCTTGAAATAAAAATTTTCTTCGCGACCAGGTCGCTTGCTGAACCAGCTGTTCAGAGGCTCCTTAACTCGGGCGGGCCGTAGCCTCGCAGAGCGCCACAAAAGACACCTGGTAAGCACTCCAGGATAAGTGGCTAGGAGCGGGGAGCGATAGAGAAGCGTTCTCTCACAACACCTGTGCGAAGGTAAACTGCACAGCACCTCCCTCACCGGAAGTCTCAGTCTTTTGATTGGCTACCCAAACCTCGGCAATCGGACCGGGTACACATCCTATGACCCTGCAACATGCTCAGCCCTGGGTGCCACTGGCACTCACAGGAAGCTGTGCTGTCCCCAGAGCCACAAGCAGTTAACCCCAGACAGGTCTGGGTGCAAGAACCATAGGGAAAATTACAAAACAAATTAATACAACACACAGAGAAAACCCAGCACTCACTTGCAAGCTCTCAGCTAAGATTTAAAAGCAAAACTGGAAAGGTTAGTCACCGCATCTGGCCAAATGGGACAAGCTCAGGTACCACGTCAAGGTCCTCTCCAATACCTGAGACCCTAAAACAGCCACACAATACAAGCTTTCAAATCCAAACAAACTGAAAACAAAAAAAGGGTGCACAGGAATATGTAATCACCCTAGACATATACAAAACACGGAAGGGAACTGCACTCTCATACCGGACCGGGTACACATCCTATGACCCTGCAACATGCTCAGCCCTGGGTGCCACTGGCACTCACAGGAAGCTGTGCTGTCCCCAGAGCCACAAGCAGTTAACCCCAGACAGGTCTGGGTGCAAGAACCATAGGGAAAATTACAAAACCAATTAATACAACACACAGAGAAAACCCAGCACTCACTTGCAAGCTCTCAGCTAAGATTTAAAAGCAAAACTGGAAAGGTTAGTCACCGCATCTGGCCAAATGGGACAAGCTCAGGTACCACGTCAAGGTCCTCTCCAATACCTGAGACCCTAAAACAGCCACACAATGCAAGCTTTCAAATCCAAACAAACTGAAAACAAAAAAAAGGGTGCACAGGAATATGTAATCACCCTAGACATATACAAAACACGGAAGGGAACTGCACTCTCATACCGGACCGGGTACACATCCTATAACCCTGCAACATGCTCAGCCCTGGGTGCCACTGGCACTCACACGAAGCTGTGCTGTCCCCAGAGCCACAAGCAGTTAACCCCAGACAGGTCTGGGTGCAAGAACCATAGGGAAAATTACAAAACAAATTTGTTTTGTAATTTTCCCTATGGTTCTTGCACCCAGAGCTGTCTGGGGTTAACTGCTTGTGGCTCTGGGGACAGCACAGCTAATTTGTTTTGTAATTTTCCCTATGGTTCTTGCACCCAGACCTGTCTGGGGTTAACTGCTTGTGGCTCTGGGGACAGCACAGCTTCCTGTGAGTGCCAGTGGCACCCAGGGCTGAGCATGTTGCAGGGTCATAGGATGTGTACCCGGTCCGGTATGAGAGTGCAGTTCCCTTCCGTGTTTTGTATATGTCTAGGGTGATTACATATTCCTGTGCACCCTTTTTTTTGTTTTCAGTTTGTTTGGATTTGAAAGCTTGCATTGTGTGGCTGTTTTAGGGTCTCAGGTATTGGAGAGGACCTTGACGTGGTACCTGAGCTTGTCCCATTTGGCCAGATGCGGTGACTAACCTTTCCAGTTTTGCTTTTAAATCTTAGCTGAGAGCTTGCAAGTGAGTGCTGGGTTTTCTCTGTGTGTTATATATATATATATATATATATATATATATATTCGTGAATTGCCTGGGTGCTCTCTATGGTGTATAGGTAGAAACTTCAAAGAAAGTAGAGGCACTCACAGGACTTAATAGTTTCACAAAATATTGAACTTTATTTTTATTAATATTTCATCAAAGAAGGTTCACCTCTGAACATATACAACATACACAAATAACGAAACAGTCTTGACAAAGGTCCCTGTGAGGACCGAAACGTTGACAACCTTCTTTGATGAAATATTAATAAAAATAAAGTTCAATATTTTGTGAAACTTAAGTCCTGTGAGTGACTCTTCTTTCTTTGAAGTATGTATATATATATATATATATATAAATAAATATATATATATATATATATATATATATATATATATATATATAGTATTGGAAAGAAGAAAAACAAGGTACTGCAAACTCTGGTTCCAAAGTGGTTATTTTAATGAACGGTTAGGTGAGATACACAGTCACAGTGTGCAAGGTTAGAACTGACGCGTTTCCCGCATGCTCACATGCGCTTCATCAGAGATCTAATGGTGTTCACCTGGTGGCAGGTTAAATACTGGTGTTAGCCAATAGTGTGTGAGCAAAGCCTAATAAAGATTGTGTGAGTAAGACCTGGTGTGGTAATTGTGTTAGTGCAGCAAAAGAAAAATAAAAATATTAAGTGTTGAATTCTCAAAAGAAATACGTGTTACTAGACAATAATCTTATAGGCTGTGCATGTGATCAAAGCAATATATTAAAAATGGATATAATAAGAGTGATATTGTGTTTATTTGTGATAAAAGCTTATTGCTAAAAACTGGGTGCTGGGGTTTGACTGTTTTGTGGGGGTTGTGTTGTACATGAGGATGTAAGCACAACGTGGTCTTAACTATCACCTTGGTGATAGTATAAAGTATGTTCTAGGAGTTACATTAACAATATTTCAGGAGTATTATTTAGGGATTATGATAAGTCCCAAAACTCACTGATATGCAAGAAATAGGAAAATAGGAAGTGAGGCTAAAAGGTAAAAATAAAATGGGATAAAATGGAATAAAATGAAAAAATACTAGATGTGAAAAATAAAAATATATAAGGGGAGAAATAAAGGGGTGAAAAATGGAGATGTGAAAGAAAAAGAGAAGAAGAAGGCTTAGGAAAAAGAAAAGTGGAATTAGCAACTCAGTAGTTTAGGGGACTAGGGAGCTGCTCTCTCTCATGTCTGTTGTTCGCCACTGTCTATAGCCGATCCAGTGTGATTGTATGATTTAGACTTATGAAGGCTATGTTACTAGGGATATAGATTTCTAAGTGACAGCAGGGGGGTTTAAATAAATGTACTAAGGTGTGTGTGATATTGGTGGGTTCTTACTCAGTGCAACATTCTTTTGGCGTTTATGTAGTGAATACTAGTAAATTGCCTGTTGAACACAGTCCAGGGTTACCCTATCTGTGTGGGACCCAGGTATTTACCCACATGTATATCTTGCACACCTATGTATCCTCTAGAAGAGAGGGCGTCCTATAAGGCCAATGTATATAATTGAAAATTAATATACTTAGATGGTTGCTGTAGGGGAAAAATAAAAAAGCCCGAAAGGAGTGGGCTATTGTTACCAAAAGGAAATTTTTATATAAAAAATTCTTTAGTAAGTGATATGCCCTAGAATAAGACCATTAGTCATAAAGAAGAAGACATTTTTTGTTTTTTTTAAAATAACATTATTGATACTCTTTATATATACAAAACCGATGAACACTCATTGGTTGTTGTTGATTAAATAATGTCAATACTTTTATGTGCCAAGGGACAAAAGGGGTTTGCTTACTGCATTAGTTAGGGGGAGAAAGAACTACTCTATACTGATAGTGTCAATTTGGTAGTCATTAGTAAAAAATCTTTATGGATTAATCTATGAATAGATCCAGATCCTGTCTCATGTTTATGCCTTTTGGACTTTTTGTCTGCAAGGTAAAGATCCAGAAGGCTTCTTTCCTTTGCAATTTGCTGAGTCTATCCCCTCCCCTGATATCCTTACCTATGTGATCAATGCCTAAAAATGAGAATAGGTGTTTAATTTGTGTGCCATGTGTTCTAAAATGCTTTGCTACAGGGGTTCTAGGTACTTCCTCCTCAAGTGATAAGAGATGCTGTCTGATACGGTCCTTGAGGGGGCGTGTGGTGAGACCTATGTATTGTAAAGAACACTGTTGGCATGTAATTAAATAGATTACAAATTTAGTAGTGCAATCTATTCTTTGTTTTATTGGGAAAGTCCTACCTGTGTTTGAGGAGGTGAAGTGATCTTTCTTCTGAGTGTAATTACAGCTCTTACATGTGCGTCCACACTTGAAAAAGCCTGGATATGGTGTTAGCCAATTTGTGTTTTGTTGAGATTTGGAATTAAAGTTTTTTCTGACTTTATCTCCTACTGTGGGAGCTCTTTTGGCTACACATTTTATTTGCTGTTTAGTTATATCTTTCAGTTTATGATCACTTTGTAAGATAGGCAAATATTTGTGTATTATTTTGCAGATTTCATCATACTGTCTGCTATACTGAGTAGAGAAAACAATTTCTCTAGCCAGTGTATTCTGTTTGTCACTGATGCATGTGTTTGTGTGTTTCCTATTTGAATTGGTAAATAGTGTATGCCTATCTAATTTACCAACTTCTTTGGCTGTTTTTATCAGGCTGGTCTTATTGTATCCTCTCTCCACAAGGCGGGCAGTGATTTGATCGGCTTGCTCCTGGTACTGCGAGAGATTGGAGCAGTTCCTCCGGGCTCTTATATATTGGCCCTTCGGTATGCCCCTAATGGTATGTTTTACATGGCATGAATCTGCCCTTAGTATAGTGTTTCGTGCTAGTGCCTTCCTGTAGATAGAGGATACTATATTGTTGTTGGTGTCTATGGTTAGCTGTAAATCTAGATAGGCAATAGATCTGGGGTGGACATTGTGTGTGAAACTCAAATTGAAGGGGTTATTGTTTAGTAGGTCAACCAAGTGTTGGGCCTCTCTTTGGTTAATGGGATTCCAAACAATTATCAGGTCGTCAATAAAACGGCCATACACAACCACATTGTCTCTGAGGGGGAAGTCATCGGCGTAGATGGTATTAATTTCCAGCCAGCCCATGTATAAATTAGCATAGGCTGGGGCAAATTTGGCCCCCATGGCTGTGCCACAATTCTGTAAATAGAATATATATATATATATATATAATGTGTGTGTGTGTGTATATTTATGTGTTTATATGTTTGTGTATATATGTCTGTAAATGCACAAATAGATGTGTACACACATAAACACACACATGTGTATATACATGCATACATATTTAAGCATGTATATCTGTCTCTCTCTCAATACATATGTATTATATGTGAGTGTATATATATATTTATATTTGTGTGTGTACAGGGAGTGCAGAATTATTAGGCAAATTAGTATTTCTCCAACATAGGTGTGTCCGGTCCACGGCGTCATCCTTACTTGTGGGATATTCTCTTCCCCAACAGGAAATGGCAAAGAGCCCAGCAAAGCTGGTCACATGATCCCTCCTAGGCTCCGCCTACCCCAGTCATTCTCTTTGCCGTTGTACAGGCAACATCTCCACGGAGATGGCTTAGAGTTTTTTAGTGTTTAACTGTAGTTTTTATTATTCAATCAAGAGTTTGTTATTTTAAAATAGTGCTGGTATGTACTATTTACTCTGAAACAGAAAAGAGATGAAGATTTCTGTTTGTATGAGGAAAATGATTTTAGCAACCGTTACTAAAATCCATGGCTGTTCCACACAGGACTGTTGAGAGGAATTAACTTCAGTTGGGGGAACAGTGAGCAGTCTCTTGCTGCTTGAGGTATGACACATTCTAACAAGACGATGTAATGCTGGAAGCTGTCATTTTCCCTATGGGATCCGGTAAGCCATGTTTATTAAGATAGTAAATAAGGGCTTCACAAGGGCTTATTAAGACTGTAGACTTTTTCTGGGCTAAATCGATTCATATATTACACATATTTAGCCTTGAGGAATCATTTAATCTGGGTATTTTGATAAAATTATATCGGCAGGCACTGTTTTAGACACCTTATTCTTTAGGGGCTTTCCCTAATCATAGGCAGAGCCTCATTTTCGCGCCGGTATTGCGCACTTGTTTTTGAGAGGCATGACATGCAGTCGCATGTGTGAGGAGCTCTGATACATAGAAGAGACTTTCTGAAGGCGTCATTTGGTATCGTATTCCCCTTTGGGCTTGGTTGGGTCTCAGCAAAGCAGATACCAGGGACTGTAAAGGGGTTAAAGTTAAAAACGGCTCCGGTTCCGTTATTTTAAGGGTTAAAGCTTCCAAATTTGGTGTGCAATACTTTTAAGGCTTTAAGACACTGTGGTGAAATTTTGTTGAATTTTGAACAATTCCTTCATACTTTTTCGCAATTGCAGTAATAAAGTGTGTTCAGTTTAAAATTTAAAGTGACAGTAACGGTTTTATTTTAAAACGTTTTTTGTACTTTGTTATCAAGTTTATGCCTGTTTAACATGTCTGAACTACCAGATAGACTGTGTTCTGAATGTGGGGAAGCCAGGGTTCCTTCTCATTTAAATAAATGTGATTTATGTGACAATGAAAATGATGCCCAAGATGATTCCTCAAGTGAGGGGAGTAAGCACGGTACTGCATCATTCCCTCCTTTGTCTACACGAGTCTTGCCCACTCAGGAGGCCCCTAGTACATCTAGCGCGCCAATACTCCTTACTATGCAACAATTAACGGCTGTAATGGATAATTCTATCAAAAACATTTTAGCCAAAATGCCCACTTATCAGCGTAAGCGCGACTGCTCTGTTTTAGATACTGAAGAGCATGACGACGCTGATGATAATGGTTCTGAAATGCCCCTACACCAGTCTGATGGGGCCAGGGAGGTTTTGTCTGAGGGAGAAATTTCAGATTCAGGGAAAATTTCTCAACAAGCTGAACCCGATGTGATTACATTTAAATTTAAGTTGGAACATCTCCGCGCTCTGCTTAAGGAGGTATTATCCACTCTGGATGATTGTGAGAATTTGATCATCCCAGAGAAACTATGTAAAATGGACAAGTTCCTAGAGGTCCCGGGGCTCCCAGAAGCTTTTCCTATACCCAAGCGGGTGGCGGACATTGTAAATAAAGAATGGGAAAGGCCCGGTATACCTTTCGTCCCTCCCCCCATATTTAAAAAATTGTTTCCTATGGTCGACCCCAGAAAGGACTTATGGCAGACAGTCCCCAAGGTCGAGGGAGCGGTTTCCACTTTAAACAAACGCACCACTATACCCATAGAAGATAGTTGTGCTTTCAAAGATCCTATGGATAAAAAATTAGAAGGTTTACTTAAAAAGATGTTTGTTCAGCAGGGTTACCTTCTACAACCAATTTCATGCATTGTCCCTGTCACTACAGCCGCGTGTTTCTGGTTCGATGAGCTAGTAAAGGCGGTCGATAGTGATTCTCCTCCTTATGAGGAGATTATGGACAGAATCCGCGCTCTCAAATTGGCTAATTCTTTCACCCTAGACGCCACTTTGCAATTGGCTAGGTTAGCGGCTAAGAATTCTGGGTTTGCTATTGTGGCGCGCAGAGCGCTTTGGTTGAAATCTTGGTCAGCTGATGCGTCTTCCAAGAACAAACTACTTAACATTCCTTTCAAGGGGAAAACGCTGTTTGGCCCTGACTTGAAAGAGATTATCTCTGATATCACTGGGGGTAAGGGCCACGCCCTTCCTCAGGATCGGCCTTTCAAGGCCAAAAATAAACCTAATTTTCGTCCCTTTCGTAGAAACGGACCAGCCCAAAGTGCTACGTCCTCTAAGCAAGAGGGTAATACTTCTCAAGCCAAGCCAGCTTGGAGACCAATGCAAGGCTGGAACAAGGGAAAGCAGGCCAAGAAACCTGCCACTGCTACCAAGACAGCATGAAATGTTGGCCCCCGATCCGGGACCGGATCTGGTGGGGGGCAGACTCTCTCTCTTCGCTCAGGCTTGGGCAAGAGATGTTCTGGATCCTTGGGCACTAGAAATAGTCTCCCAAGGTTATCTTCTGGAATTCAAGGGGCTTCCCCCAAGGGGGAGGTTCCACAGGTCTCAGTTGTCGTCAGACCACATAAAAAGACAGGCATTCTTACATTGTGTAGAAGACCTATTAAAAATGGGAGTGATTCATCCTGTTCCATTAGGAGAACAAGGGATGGGGTTCTACTCCAATCTGTTCATAGTTCCCAAAAAAGAGGGAACGTTCAGAAAAGGTACTAGGGTCCCTTCTAGCGGTGCTAAGACCAAGGGGCATTGCAGTAGTACCTTACTTGGACGACATTCTGATTCAAGCGTCGTCCCTTCCTCAAGCAAAGGCTCACACGGACATAGTCCTGGCCTTTCTCAGATCTCACGGATGGAAAGTGAACGTGGAAAAGAGTTCTCTATCTCCGTCGACAAGGGTTCCCTTCTTGGGAACAATAATAGACTCCTTAGAAATGAGGATTTTTCTGACAGAGGCCAGAAAAACGAAACTTCTAAACTCTTGTCGGATACTTCATTCCGTTCCTCTTCCTTCCATAGCGCAGTGCATGGAAGTGATAGGTTTGATGGTAGCGGCAATGGACATAGTTCCTTTTGCGCGCATTCATCTAAGACCATTACAACTGTGCATGCTCAGTCAGTGGAATGGGGACTATACAGACTTGTCTCCGAAGACACAAGTAAATCAGTGGACCAGAGACTCACTCCGTTGGTGGCTGTCCCTGGACAACCTGTCACAAGGGATGACCTTCCGCAGACCAGAGTGGGTCATTGTCACGACCGACGCCAGTCTGATGGGCTGGGGCGCGGTCTGGGGATCCCTGAAAGCTCAGGGTCTTTGGTATCGGGAAGAATCTCTTCTACCGATAAATATTCTGGAACTGAGAGCGATATTCAATGCTCTCAAGGCTTGGCCTCAGCTAGCGAGGGCCAAGTTCATACGGTTTCAATCAGACAACATGACGACTGTTGCGTACATCAACCATCAGGGGGGAACAAGGAGTTCCCTGGCGATGGAAGAAGTGACCAAAATCATTCAATGGGCGGAGACTCACTCCTGCCACCTGTCTGCAATCCACATCCCAGGAGTGGAAAATTGGGAAGCGGATTTTTTGAGTCGTCAGACATTGCATCCAGGGGAGTGGGAACTCCATCCGGAAATCTTTGCCCAAATCACTCAACTGTGGGGCATTCCAGACATGGATCTGATGGCCTCTCGTCAGAACTTCAAGGTTCCTTGCTACGGGTCCAGATCCAGGGATCCCAAGGCGACTCTAGTAGATGCACTAGTAGCACCTTGGACCTTCAAACTAGCTTATGTATTCCCGCCGTTTCCTCTCATCCCCAGGCGGGTAGCCAGGATCAATCAGGAGAGGGCGTCGGTGATCTTGATAGCTCCTGCGTGGCCACGCAGGACTTGGTATGCAGATCTGGTGAATATGTCATCGGCTCCACCATGGAAGCTACCTTTGAGACGAGACCTTCTTGTTCAAGGTCCGTTCGAACATCCGAATCTGGTCTCACTCCAGCTGACTGCTTGGAGATTGAACGCTTGATCTTATCAAAGCGAGGGTTCTCAGATTCTGTTATTGATACTCTTGTTCAGGCCAGAAAGCCTGTAACTAGAAAAATTTACCACAAAATTTGGAAAAAATATATCTGTTGGTGTGAATCTAAAGGATTCCCTTGGGACAAGGTTAAGATTCCTAAGATTCTATCCTTCCTCCAAGAAGGATTGGAAAAAGGATTATCTGCAAGTTCCTTGAAGGGACAGATTTCTGCCTTGTCTGTGTTACTTCACAAAAAGCTGGCAGCTGTGCCAGATGTTCAAGCCTTTGTTCAGGCTCTGGTTAGAATCAAGCCTGTTTACAAACCTTTGACTCCTCCTTGGAGTCTCAACTTAGTTCTTTCAGTTCTTCAGGGGGTTCCGTTTGAACCCTTACATTCCGTTGATATTAAGTTATTATCTTGGAAAGTTTTGTTTTTGGTTGCAATTTCTTCTGCTAGAAGAGTTTCAGAATTATCTGCTCTGCAGTGTTCTCCTCCTTATCTGGTGTTCCATGCAGATAAGGTGGTTTTACGTACTAAACCTGGTTTTCTTCCAAAAGTTGTTTCTAACAAAAACATTAACCAGGAGATAGTCGTGCCTTCTCTGTGTCCGAAACCAGTTTCGAAGAAGGAACGTTTGTTGCACAATTTGGATGTTGTTCGCGCTCTAAAATTCTATTTAGATGCTATAAAGGATTTTAGACAAACATCTTCCTTGTTTGTTGTTTATTCTGGTAAAAGGAGAGGTCAAAAAGCAACTTCTACCTCTCTCTCTTTTTGGATTAAAAGCATCATCAGATTGGCTTACGAGACTGCCGGACGGCAGCCTCCTGAAAGAATCACAGCTCATTCCACTAGGGCTGTGGCTTCCACATGGGCCTTCAAGAACGAGGCTTCTGTTGATCAGATATGTAGGGCAGCGACTTGGTCTTCACTGCACACTTTTACCAAATTTTACAAGTTTGATACTTTTGCTTCTTCTGAGGCTATTTTTGGGAGAAAGGTTTTGCAAGCCGTGGTGCCTTCCATTTAGGTGACCTGATTTGCTCCCTCCCTTCATCCGTGTCCTAAAGCTTTGGTATTGGTTCCCACAAGTAAGGATGACGCCGTGGACCGGACACACCTATGTTGGAGAAAACAGAATTTATGTTTACCTGATAAATTACTTTCTCCAACGGTGTGTCCGGTCCACGGCCCGCCCTGGTTTTTTTAATCAGGTCTGATAATTTATTTTCTTTAACTACAGTCACCACGGTATCATATGGTTTCTCCTATGCAAATATTCCTCCTTAACGTCGGTCGAATGACTGGGGTAGGCGGAGCCTAGGAGGGATCATGTGACCAGCTTTGCTGGGCTCTTTGCCATTTCCTGTTGGGGAAGAGAATATCCCACAAGTAAGGATGACGCCGTGGACCGGACACACCGTTGGAGAAAGTAATTTATCAGGTAAACATAAATTCTGTTTTTGACCACATCATCCTCTTTATGCATGTTGTCTTACTCCAAGCTGTATAGGCTCGAAAGCCTACTACCAATTAAGCATATTAGGTGATGTGCATCTCTGTAATGAGAAGGGGTGTGGTCTAATGACATCAACACCCTATATCAGGTGTGCATAATTATTAGGCAACTTCCTTTCCTTTGGCAAAATAGGTCAAAAGAAGGACTTGACAGGCTCAGAAAAGTCAAAAATAGTGAGATATCTTGCAGAGGGATGCAGCACTCTTAAAATTGCAAAGCTTCTGAAGCGTGATCATCGAACAATCAAGCGTTTCATTCAAAATAGTCAACAGGGTCGCAAGAAGCGTGTGGAAAAACCAAGGCGCAAAATAACTGCCCATGAACTGAGAAAAGTCAAGCGTGCAGCTGCCAAGATGCCACTTGCCACCAGTTTGGCCATATTTCAGAGCTGCAACATCACTGGAGTGCCCAAAAGCACAAGGTGTGCAATACTCAGAGACATGGCCAAGGTAAGAAAGGCTGAAAGACGACCACCACTGAACAAGACACACAAGCTGAAATGTCAAGACTGGGCCACGAAATATCTCAAGACTGATTTTTCTAAGGTTTTATGGACTGATGAAATGAGAGTGAGTCTTGATGGGCCAGATGGATGGGCCCGTGGCTGGATTGGTAAAGGGAAGAGAGCTCCAGTCCGACTCAGACGCCAGCAAGGTGGAGGTGGAGTACTGGTTTGGGCTGGTATCATCAAAGATGAGCTTGTGGGGCCTTTTTGGAGTCAAGCTCAACTCCCAGTCCTACTGCCAGTTTCTGGAAGACACCTTCTTCAAGCAGTGGTACAGGAAGAAGTCTGCATCCTTCAAGAAAAACATGATTTCTTCTGTTAAGTGTGATCAGTCCACGGGTCATCATTACTTCTGGGATATTACTCCTCCCCAACAGGAAGTGCAAGAGGATTCACCCAGCAGAGCTGCATATAGCTCCTCCCCTCTACGTCACTCCCAGTCATTCTCTTGCACCCAACGACTAGATAGGATGTGTGAGAGGACTATGGTGATTATACTTAGTTTTATATCTTCAATCAAAAGTTTGTTATTTTAAAATAGCACCGGAGTGTGTTATTACCTCTCTGGCAGAGTTTGAAGAAGAATCTACCAGAGTTTTTGCTATGATTTTAGCCGGAGTAGTTAAGATCATATTGCTGTTTCTCGGCCATCTGAGGAGAGGTAAACTTCAGATCAGGGGACAGCGGGCAGATGAATCTGCATAGAGGTATGTAGCAGCTTTTATTTTCTGACAATGGAATTGATGAGAAAATCCTGCCATACCGATATAATGTCATGTATGTATACTTTACACTTCAGTATTCTGGGGAATGGTACTTCACTAGAATTACACTGTAAGAAGTACATAAAGCTGTTTAATAACTAGAAATTATGTTTAACGTTTTTGCTGGAATGTAAAATCGTTTTCATTTGCTGAGGTACTGAGTGAATAAATGTTTTGGGCACTATTTTTCCACTTGGCAGTTGCTTAATCTTTTTTCTGACAGTTTCTGTTCTCTCTCACTGCTGTGTGTGAGGGGGAGGGGCCGTTTTTTGGCGCTTTTGCTACGCATCAGATATTTCAGTCAGCAGCTCATTGTATTTCCTGCATGATCCGGTTCATCTCTACAGAGCTCAGGGGTCTTCAAAACTTATTTTGAGGGAGGTAATTTCTCTCAGCAGAGCTGTGAGAATTATAGTTGACTGAGACAAAAACGTTTATTCTGTAATTTGTTTCCTGCTTTCAGAATTTGTTATCTTTGCTAATGGGATTAATCCTTTGCTAAAGTTGTGTTGTTTATAAGGATTGAGGCTATAACTGTTTCAATTTATTAATTTTCAACTGTCATAGATCTTCTGTGCTTCTTAAAGGCACAGTACGTTTTTAATATTATTCTAATTGAATTGTATTCCAAGTTGCAAGTTTATTTGCTAGTGTGTTAAACATGTCTGATTCAGAGGAAGATACCTGTGTCATTTGTTGCAATGCCAAAGTGGAGCCCAATAGAAATTTATGTACTAACTGTATTGATGCTACTTTAAATAAAAGTCAATCTGTACAAATTGAACAAATTTCACCAAACAACGAGGGGAGAGTTATGCCGACTAACTCGCCTCACGTGTCAGTACCTGCATCTCCCGCTCGGGAGGTGCGTGATATTGTAGCGCCGAGTACATCTGGGCGGCCATTACAAATCACATTACAGGATATGGCTACTGTTATGACTGAAGTTTTGGCTAAATTACCAGAACTAAGAGGTAAGCGTGATCACTCTGGGGTGAGAACAGAGTGCGCTGATAATATTAGGGCCATGTCAGACACTGCGTCACAGGTGGCAGAACATGAGGACGGAGAACTTCATTCTGTGGGTGACGGTTCTGATCCAAACAGACTGGATTCAGATATCTCAAATTTTAAATTTAAACTGGAAAACCTCCGTGTATTACTAGGGGAGGTGTTAGCGGCTCTGAATGATTGTAACACAGTTGCAATACCAGAGAAAATGTGTAGGTTGGATAAATATTTTGCGGTACCGGTGAGTACTGAGGTTTTTCCTATACCTAAGAGACTTACTGAAATTGTTACTAAGGAGTGGGATAGACCCGGTGTGCCGTTCTCACCCCCTCCGATATTTAGAAAAATGTTTCCAATAGACGCCACCACACGGGACTTATGGCAAACGGTCCCTAAGGTGGAGGGAGCAGTTTCTACTTTAGCTAAGCGTACCACTATCCCGGTGGAGGATAGCTGTGCTTTTTCAGATCCAATGGATAAAAAATTAGAGGGTTACCTTAAGAAAATGTTTGTTCAACAAGGTTTTATATTGCAACCCCTTGCATGCATTGCGCCGATCACGGCTGCAGCGGCATTCTGGATTGAGTCTCTGGAAGAGAACATTAGTTCAGCTACTCTGGACGACATTACGGACAGGCTTAGAGTCCTTAAACTAGCTAATTCATTCATTTCGGAGGCCGTAGTACATCTTACTAAACTTACGGCGAAGAATTCAGGATTCGCCATTCAGGCACGCAGGGCGCTGTGGCTAAAATCCTGGTCAGCTGATGTTACTTCTAAGTCTAAATTGCTTAATATACCTTTCAAAGGGCAGACCTTATTCGGGCCCGGGTTGAAAGAGATTATCGCTGACATTACAGGAGGTAAAGGCCATGCCCTGCCTCAGGACAAAGCCAAAGCTAAGGCTAGACAGTCTAATTTTCGTTCCTTTCGTAATTTCAAAGCAGGAGCAGCATCAACTTCCTCTGCACCAAAACAGGAAGGAGCTGTTGCTCGCTACAGACAAGGCTGGAAACCTAACCAGTCCTGGAACAAAGGCAAGCAGACCAGGAAACCTGCTGCTGCCCCTAAAACAGCATGAATTGAGGGCCCCCGATCCGGGATCGGATCTAGTGGGGGGCAGACTTTCTCTCTTCGCCCAGGCTTGGGCAAGAGATGTCCAGGATCCCTGGGCGCTAGAGATAATATCTCAGGGATACCTTCTGGACTTCAAATACTCTCCTCCAAGAGAGAGATTTCATCTGGTCAAAAAAATAGGTGGCGCAAGTGAATGCTGTTCTGACTAATAATGGTGTAAAATGTATTTCAGATTCCTTGTGTGTCTGATAATGTTCTCACCTTACATAGGCTGTATTGAAATTTCAAGTGTAAATGGTGTCTCTCCAGGACAATAAAGCTTCTAGATTCAAATTCTATAGTTTAAATATATATATATTTATTGAATAAAAGATTCTTGTTTATTAAATGAACGATTCTTATATATGAGATCAAAATAATGATGATCTATTCACAAGTTATAATCAGTTGACAATTTAAAACATTTGGTAAAATATAAAATATGATAGTACAATATTAAAAACACCGGTGTTCTTCATAAACAAAAAACTATAAAAACTCAAATTGAGATAATATAAGCAAGCAGGTGTACTCAGAAGATAAAACCAAAAAATAAACAGAGGAGACTCATGTACCTCTAAGCGTATGACTATCAAAAAACATATATAAATGCATATATGAGTATATGAACCATATGTCTGGTATCCGTTAAACTAGCGTATATATATACTTCACAGATGTATAAGGGTTAAGCAAATATTATACAGTTCCTTATTGCTTAATGTTCTGGCAAAACATGGGGTGGTTATCCTTCCGTCAAAAATATATTTGAGCCAATGTATATTGAAACAAGTGTGGCAAAATGTAGCCAGTAATATGTAGCTGCAGTGTTATTTCTTAGATTTCAGCGTCTCTGTTTTTTAATCAGAGGTAGGTTTACATACGGTTTTTAGCTTGGTGTAGCGATTCCTTCCTTAAAAACAGTGCACTGTTGACGTCTTCCCTCTGCTGTGCAGAAAAAGCCGGTGGAGTACTAAGTCCCTTAGCCTCCGTTTACCAGCTGTGTTGGTAGTTGTTTCCTTAGATTCGTTGTTTACCCAGTAATGGGCCTTGATGGTATTCTTATGAGCTCCGGTCACAACTTGCTTCTTTCTTTGTGAGTGTATAACCCAGACTCGGTCTTTATTTTCACCGGTCTCCTTGCTGTTATCACAGCTGACAAAGTTCTCCTCTGGAGCTGAGTTGTTTTGGCTCACTTCTTAATTTCAAGTGATCAGGTTTCTACGCGTTTCGGCGTTCTGCCTTTCTCAAGATACCTGATTGAACCACCTGTAGCCTTTTTATCTGGATCTCCCATGTTCCATCTCTTCAGCTTAACCCTTAATGTTTCTGTCTCTTGTGGATTCGTTTAGAGTTTTACTGTAATCTTAGTTCTTCCACTGTCCTTTGTGAAAGGTTTTCTTAAAATAATTATATTTTTTATTTAAATCCTCAGGTTCATTTTCTCCATATTAGACATCACATAAACAGTAATATTTGGTTCATATATTTCGAGTTCATATTTACAGATATTCTACATTCTTTTTTATATGCCTAATCCAACTTGATATATGGAAACTTACTATAAAAATATGTTATTATAATATTATAGTAATAATAGTACATATATATATATTCCAGAAAATTAATACAATTAATTTATAAAGTTTGTGTGAATATGTAAATGTTCAATTAGCTAATTTTGTGATTCTAAATCAGATATTTAATTCTATATAGAGTATACTTATACAGTCCTGTATTCTTGTTATACTTGTGTAGTGGGGTATTTCATCATCTCATATATAGGTGTTATTTATACATAAGTGTTGTTTATCCAGGTTGTAGAAAAGATACTGGAAGTGCTTATGATACACAAATCTTTAATAGTTATCTAGAAACATATATTGTTTTATTAACATCCGTGGTCACCTATAATCAATGACTCTTGTTTTTATATTCCTGCCATATGTTGTCACCTCATTTCCTACTATATTCTTTACCTCGATATAAGTTATGTGTGTGTTTGTATCTTACTAATGGAGAGTTGTATTCATATAACGTATTACTTTATATACAAGGAAGTATTGATTGTATTATAAGTCTATATTATAGAATTAAGGTCTAGTTCACTATTTAATCCCTTAGGGAATAAGGTCCCCATTCTAAAGATAATTTCAGCTTCTTTATGGAGTAACTTTCTCTCCATGTTCCCTCCTCTATTGTCTTCTCTTACTAGTTTAATGCCCCAATATTTTAGTTCTTTTGGATTGCTATTATGATGTTCCTTAAAGTGTACATACAGTCTTGTATTTTCTTTGCCCTGCTCTATGCACCAAATGTGTTCTCTAATTCGCTCTCTGAGACTTCTGCTCGTTTGTCCCAGGTATTGTAATTTGCACGAACACTGTAATATGTATATGACATTATTGTCTGTGCATCTTATTATGTCATTTATTTTAAAATTCATGTTGTTACTTGTTGAAATTATTTGATTCGTTTTATGGCTAAATTGGCAAGACTTACAATCATAACAGGGAAAGAAACCTGTTAGTCGCTCCCCTTTTAGATTCACTATGTTGTTGGTGGTTTTACATTTATATTCACTTGGTGAAAGTATGTTCTTAAGGTTTGTTGCTTTTCTATATATTATATCTGGTGTTGGTTTAAGTTGTTTTCCAATAACTGGGTCACTTCTGGCCAAATGCCAGTGTTTCTTAATGATATTTTGTACTTGTTTATATTGTGCTGAATATGTTGTTATAAAGGGTATTTTTAACATGTTGAAGTCAGTCTCTTCGGTTTGATTTAGTTTTTTATCTTCTAGTAGTGTTTCTCTCTTTATTTCTCTAACTATGTTTTTTGTATTAATGATTTGTATTTCATTATATCCTTTTTCTACAAACCTGTCCTGTATAGTCAGTGCTTGTCTGTCAAAGTCTGCTATGTCGCTACAGTTACGTCTAATACGTGAAAACTGTCCTTTCGGTATGTTTTTTTTCCACTTTATGTGGTGACTACTGTTGCGTTCAATATAGTTGTTAGCATCGATTTTTTTAAAAAATGTAGTGGTGTTGATTTTATTGTCAGTGATAGATACCTCAATGTCTAGAAAGCTGATGTGTTCCTTACTACATTCATGGCTAAATAAAAGTCCCAAGTTATTACTGTTAAGATCTTCCATGAATAGTAAAAATAGTTCCTGGTCCCCCTCCCAGATGATAAAGACGTCATCTATAAAACGTTTAAAGAGCACGAGATTCGCACCCCAAGGAGTAGAGTTTATAAAATTCTCCTCAATTGAACATTTACATATTCACACAAACTTTATAAATTAATTGTATTAATTTTCTGGAATATATATATATGTACTATTATTACTATAATATTATAATAACATATTTTTATAGTAAGTTTCCATATATCAAGTTGGATTAGGCATATAAAAAAGAATGTAGAATATCTGTAAATATGAACTCGAAATATATGAACCAAATATTACTGTTTATGTGATGTCTAATATGGAGAAAATGAACCTGAGGATTTAAATAAAAAATATAATTATTTTAAGAAAACCTTTCACAAAGGACAGTGGAAGAACTAAGATTACAGTAAAACTCTAAACGAATCCACAAGAGACAGAAACATTAAGGGTTAAGCTGAAGAGATGGAACATGGGAGATCCAGATAAAAAGGCTACAGGTGGTTCAATCAGGTATCTTGAGAAAGGCAGAACGCCGAAACGCGTAGAAACCTGATCACTTGAAATTAAGAAGTGAGCCAAAACAACTCAGCTCCAGAGGAGAACTTTGTCAGCTGTGATAACAGCAAGGAGACCGGTGAAAATAAAGACCGAGTCTGGGTTATACACTCACAAAGAAAGAAGCAAGTTGTGACCGGAGCTCATAAGAATACCATCAAGGCCCATTACTGGGTAAACAACGAATCTAAGGAAACAACTACCAACACAGCTGGTAAACGGAGGCTAAGGGACTTAGTACTCCACCGGCTTTTTCTGCACAGCAGAGGGAAGACGTCAACAGTGCACTGTTTTTAAGGAAGGAATCGCTACACCAAGCTAAAAACCGTATGTAAACCTACCTCTGATTAAAAAACAGAGACGCTGAAATCTAAGAAATAACACTGCAGCTACATATTACTGGCTACATTTTGCCACACTTGTTTCAATATACATTGGCTCAAATATATTTTTGACGGAAGGATAACCACCCCATGTTTTGCCAGAACATTAAGCAATAAGGAACTGTATAATATTTGCTTAACCCTTATACATCTGTGAAGTATATATATACGCTAGTTTAACGGATACCAGACATATGGTTCATATACTCATATATGCATTTATATATGTTTTTTGATAGTCATACGCTTAGAGGTACATGAGTCTCCTCTGTTTATTTTTTGGTTTTATCTTCTGAGTACACCTGCTTGCTTATATTATCTCAATTTGAGTTTTTATAGTTTTTTGTTTATGAAGAACACCGGTGTTTTTAATATTGTACTATCATATTTTATATTTTACCAAATGTTTTAAATTGTCAACTGATTATCACTTGTGAATAGATCATCATTATTTTGATCTCATATATAAGAATCGTTCATTTAATAAACAAGAATCTTTTATTCAATAAATATATATATATTTAAACTATAGAATTTGAATCTAGAAGCTTTATTGTCCTGGAGAGACACCATTTACACTTGAAATTTCAATACAGCCTATGTAAGGTGAGAACATTATCAGACACACAAGGAATCTGAAATACATTTTACACCATTATTAGTCAGAACAGCATTCACTTGCGCCACCTATTTTTTTGACCTATTGTACACAAAACCGTTGGGATAGTTTTTTAAGGTGAGCATAGTTCTGCCCGACTGAATAGGCAATCACTATCATATACTGTTTTATCTTTTGCCATCCCTTGATTGTCATACAGTTGGATAGTGGTATATATACAGAATCAGAAAATGGATATTTTTAATATGAGGAATAACATTCTGGAAGACATTGACACTAGGCTTAATGTATTAAATCCTACACACACACCGACTAGAATGAATAAAATCGACGAAACAGAAATTCTAGATGACCTAGAAAACATTTTGATTAAAGAAATCAAACAAAAATTAGAAATAGCATTTCTAAATAAATACAATAATGAAAAAATGGTCCCTAGAGGCCTACGTTTAAAAAAAGATTGTACATTCAAACTTAATGAAGAACTAAATAAAGAGTGGTATGATACACTCGAAACAGCCTCCATAGGACTGATTAACATTATTATTAAAGCAAGGAATATTTCTATAGTAGAAATAGGAGAAAAGATCCAAGAAAGTAAAAATAAATTAGAGGGAATTAAACTTAAAGAGACATCTAACCTGAGACAACAGGAGATTATAAAAAACCTGGAAGATTTAAAGTTAGGGGTATTAGAAATTAAATGGAAAAAATTTAGACGCGATCTAGAAGACTATAATAAAAATGGGAATTCAGATGAAGATGATATTACAGATGTAAATTCTAACAGCGCACACATATTTAGTAAAAAAGCCACACTAGAGGAAAACACCATATCCACAAATCCCAATAAGAATCTAAATTTGAAAGATCACAACAAATACAATGATAATTCTACAATCAACATAAATACAATTGACAGATTTAAAGATAGGAAACATGACGAGCAATATAAAAACAAAAATGAAAATTATCAGAGAGAAATGAGACATGGAAATAGAAAGGGTTACACAAACGATAATGACAGACGGAATTGGTATACAGATGAAACATATCATAATAGAGGAAGAAGGAGATTTAGGAACGATTGGGATAGGAATAGAGATTATGATGATAGATATAATGACACTAGGAATAGGAGAGAATTCCACGATAATGAAAATTACCACTATGGGAGAAACCATGAAGAAAGAGAGAGAAGACAAGATAATCACTTTGAGAAAAATAGACACTACAACACATATTATGGGAGTAGACATTGGAATACACAAGGAAGGGAGTCACATTATCACGTAACTAATAGATCAGCACATAACGAATGGAAAGATCCCTACTATAGCAATGAGGATCAGCACACTCCACAACATAATAGAGATCCACGAAGACACAAACAGTTACAAAAAGATAGTAATTATAAATCACACACAGAAAAGAGACAAACACCTAACAAATGGGAAGTTAAGACACAGAATAGATTTAGTTCACTAACAGAAGAAAATAACACTGGTGAAACATCAACACAAACAAAAGTAATCACATCAAAATCTTTTTTAGAGGAGGGACCAATTCAGTCACACGACCCTCCAAAGGGAAAACGAAGACTAGAGGAGGTAGAGGAAGAGGGATTAGAAAGCGCAAAAAAGGCAACCAAGAAATCAAAGTAAAAACAAGAGGTATTTTCAACCTGAGTAAAATAACATTAAGTCAAGAAGAAACATCCATATTAAGCAAAGGATTATCATTTGCTCCGGCAAACAAACTTAATAAGTTTGAAACTCTAATTAATGTGAACCAACTAACTAGGAAATTAACCCTGAAAAAATATTTCATGAAAAATCCAATAATGAATTATGCTAATGAAGACCCCACATATATACATACTAATTTAAAACAAAAATCCAACTTCTTTCCAACTCATGAAAAAGGGAGCGCAATAGAGATGTTTGAAAGGAAAGTGAAAGAAGATATAGATAAAATAGACACTAATAAAGACATGAAGTGGAATATGACCAAAAAAGAAAAACAAACCCTCAAAGGACTTAAAGAGAATAAAAACATCATTATAAAACAAGCAGACAAAGGGGGAGGGGTCGTAATTATGGATACAAGTAAATATCTGACAGAAGCATATAGACTATTAGGAGATACAGTGACATATAAGAAACTTGTCAATAACCCTATAAATAGAATGAAATATAATCTCGACAACATGCTGATAGAGGCAAAAACTAAAGGAATAATTAACACCCAAGAATTCAAATTCCTTAACACAGAATACCCCAGAACACCTGTGTTCTATTTTTTGCCAAAAGTACATAAAGATATATCAAATCCACCAGGACGCCCCATCATATCGGGCATTGATTCGTTAACTTCCAACCTCTCACAGTATGTTGACTTTTTTCTGCAGAAACATGTAAAGAACATATCCTCTTATTTAAAAGACACCAAACATTTTCTCAATATCATTAAAGACATAAAATGGAAGGACAATTACTTAATGGCTACGTGCGATGTAAGCTCACTTTACACCTGTATTGAACACACACATGGGCTAGAAGCTACAGAAATGTATCTAAAACAAGATAAAGATATGAATCCCATTCAACAAAAATTTATTTTAGATTGTATGGCTTTTATTTTACAGAATAACTATTTTAAATTTGATGGAAAGTATTACCTCCAACAAAGAGGCACTGCAATGGGCACGAGATTCGCACCCAGCTACGCGAATTTATTCGTGGGAAAATTTGAGGAGAATTTTATAAACTCTACTCCTTGGGGTGCGAATCTCGTGCTCTTTAAACGTTTTATAGATGACGTCTTTATCATCTGGGAGGGGGACCAGGAACTATTTTTACTATTCATGGAAGATCTTAACAGTAATAACTTGGGACTTTTATTTAGCCATGAATGTAGTAAGGAACACATCAGCTTTCTAGACATTGAGGTATCTATCACTGACAATAAAATCAACACCACTACATTTTTTAAAAAAATCGATGCTAACAACTATATTGAACGCAACAGTAGTCACCACATAAAGTGGAAAAAAAACATACCGAAAGGACAGTTTTCACGTATTAGACGTAACTGTAGCGACATAGCAGACTTTGACAGACAAGCACTGACTATACAGGACAGGTTTGTAGAAAAAGGATATAATGAAATACAAATCATTAATACAAAAAACATAGTTAGAGAAATAAAGAGAGAAACACTACTAGAAGATAAAAAACTAAATCAAACCGAAGAGACTGACTTCAACATGTTAAAAATACCCTTTATAACAACATATTCAGCACAATATAAACAAGTACAAAATATCATTAAGAAACACTGGCATTTGGCCAGAAGTGACCCAGTTATTGGAAAACAACTTAAACCAACACCAGATATAATATATAGAAAAGCAACAAACCTTAAGAACATACTTTCACCAAGTGAATATAAATGTAAAACCACCAACAACATAGTGAATCTAAAAGGGGAGCGACTAACAGGTTTCTTTCCCTGTTATGATTGTAAGTCTTGCCAATTTAGCCATAAAACGAATCAAATAATTTCAACAAGTAACAACATGAATTTTAAAATAAATGACATAATAAGATGCACAGACAATAATGTCATATACATATTACAGTGTTCGTGCAAATTACAATACCTGGGACAAACGAGCAGAAGTCTCAGAGAGCGAATTAGAGAACACATTTGGTGCATAGAGCAGGGCAAAGAAAATACAAGACTGTATGTACACTTTAAGGAACATCATAATAGCAATCCAAAAGAACTAAAATATTGGGGCATTAAACTAGTAAGAGAAGACAATAGAGGAGGGAACATGGAGAGAAAGTTACTCCATAAAGAAGCTGAAATTATCTTTAGAATGGGGACCTTATTCCCTAAGGGATTAAATAGTGAACTAGACCTTAATTCTATAATATAGACTTATAATACAATCAATACTTCCTTGTATATAAAGTAATACGTTATATGAATACAACTCTCCATTAGTAAGATACAAACACACACATAACTTATATCGAGGTAAAGAATATAGTAGGAAATGAGGTGACAACATATGGCAGGAATATAAAAACAAGAGTCATTGATTATAGGTGACCACGGATGTTAATAAAACAATATATGTTTCTAGATAACTATTAAAGATTTGTGTATCATAAGCACTTCCAGTATCTTTTCTACAACCTGGATAAACAACACTTATGTATAAATAACACCTATATATGAGATGATGAAATACCCCACTACACAAGTATAACAAGAATACAGGACTGTATAAGTATACTCTATATAGAATTAAATATCTGATTTAGAATCACAAAATTAGCTAATTGAACATTTACATATTCACACAAACTTTATAAATTAATTGTATTAATTTTCTGGAATATATATATATGTACTATTATTACTATAATATTATAATAACATATTTTTATAGTAAGTTTCCATATATCAAGTTGGATTAGGCATATAAAAAAGAATGTAGAATATCTGTAAATATGAACTCGAAATATATGAACCAAATATTACTGTTTATGTGATGTCTAATATGGAGAAAATGAACCTGAGGATTTAAATAAAAAATATAATTATTTTAAGAAAACCTTTCACAAAGGACAGTGGAAGAACTAAGATTACAGTAAAACTCTAAACGAATCCACAAGAGACAGAAACATTAAGGGTTAAGCTGAAGAGATGGAACATGGGAGATCCAGATAAAAAGGCTACAGGTGGTTCAATCAGGTATCTTGAGAAAGGCAGAACGCCGAAACGCGTAGAAACCTGATCACTTGAAATTAAGAAGTGAGCCAAAACAACTCAGCTCCAGAGGAGAACTTTGTCAGCTGTGATAACAGCAAGGAGACCGGTGAAAATAAAGACCGAGTCTGGGTTATACACTCACAAAGAAAGAAGCAAGTTGTGACCGGAGCTCATAAGAATACCATCAAGGCCCATTACTGGGTAAACAACGAATCTAAGGAAACAACTACCAACACAGCTGGTAAACGGAGGCTAAGGGACTTAGTACTCCACCGGCTTTTTCTGCACAGCAGAGGGAAGACGTCAACAGTGCACTGTTTTTAAGGAAGGAATCGCTACACCAAGCTAAAAACCGTATGTAAACCTACCTCTGATTAAAAAACAGAGACGCTGAAATCTAAGAAATAACACTGCAGCTACATATTACTGGCTACATTTTGCCACACTTGTTTCAATATACATTGGCTCAAATATATTTTTGACGGAAGGATAACCACCCCATGTTTTGCCAGAACATTAAGCAATAAGGAACTGTATAATATTTGCTTAACCCTTATACATCTGTGAAGTATATATATACGCTAGTTTAACGGATACCAGACATATGGTTCATATACTCATATATGCATTTATATATGTTTTTTGATAGTCATACGCTTAGAGGTACATGAGTCTCCTCTGTTTATTTTTTGGTTTTATCTTCTGAGTACACCTGCTTGCTTATATTATCTCAATTTGAGTTTTTATAGTTTTTTGTTTATGAAGAACACCGGTGTTTTTAATATTGTACTATCATATTTTATATTTTACCAAATGTTTTAAATTGTCAACTGATTATCACTTGTGAATAGATCATCATTATTTTGATCTCATATATAAGAATCGTTCATTTAATAAACAAGAATCTTTTATTCAATAAATATATATATATTTAAACTATAGAATTTGAATCTAGAAGCTTTATTGTCCTGGAGAGACACCATTTACACTTGAAATTTCAATACAGCCTATGTAAGGTGAGAACATTATCAGACACACAAGGAATCTGAAATACATTTTACACCATTATTAGTCAGAACAGCATTCACTTGCGCCACCTATTTTTTTGACCTATTGTACACAAAACCGTTGGGATAGTTTTTTAAGGTGAGCATAGTTCTGCCCGACTGAATAGGCAATCACTATCATATACTGTTTTATAGAGATTTCATCTGTCAAGGTTGTCAACAATCCAGACAAAGAAAGAGGCGTTTCTATGCTGCGTACAAGAGCTCTTGTTAATGGGAGTAATCCATCCAGTTCCACGATCGGAACAGGGACAGGGGTTTTACTCAAATCTGTTTGTGGTTCCCAAAAAAGAGGGAACTTTCAGACCAATCCTGGACTTAAAGATCCTAAACAAATTCCTAAGAGTTCCATCGTTCAAGATGGAGACTATTCGGACAATTTTACCTATGATCCAAGAGGGTCAGTACATGACCACTGTAGATTTAAAAGATGCTTACCTTCACATACCGATTCACAAAGATCATTACCGGTACCTAAGGTTTGCCTTCCTAGACAGGCATTACCAGTTTGTGGCTCTTCCATTCGGATTGGCTACAGCTCCAAGAATCTTCACAAAGGTTCTGGGTGCTCTTCTGGCGGTATTAAGACCGCGGGGAATCTCGGTAGCTCCATACCTAGACGACATTCTGATACAAGCTTCAAGCTTTCAAACTGCCAAGTCTCATACAGAGTTAGTACTGGCATTTCTAAGGTCACATGGATGGAAGGTGAACGAAAAGAAAAGTTCACTCGTTCCACTCACAAGAGTTCCCTTCCTGGGGACTCTTATAGATTCTGTAGAAATGAAGATTTACCTGACAGAGGACAGGCTAACAAGACTTCAAAGTGCTTGCCGCACCCTTCATTCCATTCAACACCCGTCAGTGGCTCAATGCATGGAGGTAATCGGCTTAATGGTAGCGGCAATGGACATAGTACCCTTTGCACGCTTACACCTCAGACCACTGCAACTGTGCATGCTAAGTCAGTGGAATGGGGATTACTCAGACTTATCCCCTTCTCTGAATCTGGATCAAGAGACCAGAAATTCTCTTCTATGGTGGCTTTCTCGGCCACATCTGTCCAGGGGGATGCCATTCAGCAGACCAGACTGGACAATTGTAACAACAGACGCCAGCCTTCTAGGTTGGGGTGCCGTCTGGAATTCTCTGAAGGCTCAGGGACAATGGAGTCAGGAGGAGAGTCTCCTGCCAATAAACATTCTGGAATTGAGAGCAGTTCTCAATGCCCTCCTGGCTTGGCCCCAGTTGACAACTCGGGGGTTCATCAGGTTTCAGTCGGACAACATCACGACTGTAGCTTACATCAACCATCAGGGAGGGACAAGAAGCTCCCTAGCTATGATGGAAGTATCAAAGATAATTTGCTGGGCAGAGTCTCACTCTTGCCACCTGTCAGCAATCCACATCCCGGGAGTGGAGAACTGGGAGGCGGATTTCTTAAGTCGTCAGACTTTTCATCCGGGGGAGTGGGAACTCCATCCGGAGGTCTTTGCCCAAATACTTCGACGTTGGGGCAAACCAGAGATAGATCTCATGGCGTCTCGACAGAACGCCAAGCTTCCTCGTTACGGGTCCAGATCCAGGGATCCAGGAGCAGTCCTGATAGATGCCCTGACAGCACCTTGGGACTTCAGGATGGCTTACGTGTTTCCACCATTCCCGATGTTTCCTCGATTGATTGCCAGAATCAAACAAGAGAGAGCATCAGTGATTCTAATAGCACCTGCGTGGCCACGCAGGACTTGGTATGCAGACCTGGTGGACATGTCATCCTGTCCACCTTGGTCTCTACCTCTGAAACAGGACCTTCTGATACAGGGTCCCTTCAAACATCAAAATCTAACTTCTCTGAAGCTGACTGATTGGAAATTGAACGCTTGATTTTATCAAGACGTGGGTTTTCTGAGTCAGTTATTGATACCTTAATACAGGCTAGGAAACCTGTTACCAGAAAGATTTACCATAAGATATGGAGTAAATACCTATATTGGTGTGAATCCAAAGGTTACTCTTGGAGTAAGGTTAGGATTCCTAGGATATTGTCTTTTCTACAAGAAGGTTTAGAAAAGGGTTTATCTGCTAGTTCATTAAAGGGACAGATCTCAGCTCTGTCCATTCTGTTACACAAACGTCTGTCAGAAGTTCCTGACGTCCAGGCTTTTTGTCAGGCTTTGGCCAGGATTAAGCCTGTGTTTAAAACTGTTGCTCCACCATGGAGTTTAAACCTGGTTCTTAATGTTTTACAGGGCGTTCCGTTTGAACCCCTTCATTCCATTGATATAAAGTTGTTATCTTGGAAAGTTCTATTTTTAATGGCTATTTCCTCGGCTCGAAGAGTCTCTGAATTATCAGCCTTACATTGTGATTCTCCTTATTTGATTTTTCATTCGGATAAGGTAGTTCTGCGTACTAAACCTGGGTTCTTACCTAAGGTAGTTACTAACAGGAATATCAATCAAGAGATTGTTGTTCCTTCTTTGTGCCCAAATCCTTCTTCGAAGAAGGAACGTCTACTGCACAACCTGGATGTAGTCCGGGCTCTAAAATTTTACTTACAGGCAACTAAGGAATTTCGACAAACGTCTTCTCTGTTTGTCGTTTACTCTGGGCAGAGGAGAGGTCAAAAAGCTTCTGCTACCTCTCTTTCTTTTTGGCTTCGTAGCATAATTCGTTTAGCTTATGAGACTGCTGGACAGCAGCCTCCTGAAAGAATTACAGCTCATTCTACTAGAGCTGTGGCTTCCACTTGGGCCTTCAAGAATGAGGCCTCTGTTGAGCAGATTTGCAAGGCTGCAACTTGGTCTTCGCTTCATACTTTTTCCAAATTTTACAAATTTGACACTTTTGCTTCATCGGAGGCTATTTTTGGGAGAAAGGTTCTTCAGGCAGTGGTTCCTTCTGTATAAAGAGCCTGCCTATCCCTCCCGTCATCCGTGTACTTTTGCTTTGGTATTGGTATCCCAGAAGTAATGATGACCCGTGGACTGATCACACTTAACAGAAGAAAACATAATTTATGCTTACCTGATAAATTCCTTTCTTCTGTAGTGTGATCAGTCCACGGCCCGCCCTGTTTTTAAGGCAGGTAAATATTTTTTAATTTATACTCCAGTCACCACTTCACCCTTGGCTTTTCCTTTCTCGTTGGTCCTTGGTCGAATGACTGGGAGTGACGTAGAGGGGAGGAGCTATATGCAGCTCTGCTGGGTGAATCCTCTTGCACTTCCTGTTGGGGAGGAGTAATATCCCAGAAGTAATGATGACCCGTGGACTGATCACACTACAGAAGAAAGGAATTTATCAGGTAAGCATAAATTATGTTTTTCATGCAGGACAATGCTCCATCACACGCGTCCAAGTACTCCACAGCGTGGCTGGCAAGAAAGGGTATAAAAGAAGAAAATCTAATGACATGGCCTCCTTGTTCACCTGATTTGAACCCCATCGAGAACCTGTGGTCCATCATCAAATGTGAGATTTACAAGGAGGGAAAACAGTACACCTCTCTGAACAGTGTCTGGGAGGCTGTGGTTGCTGCTGCACGCAATGTTGATGGTGAACAGATCAAAACACTGACAGAATCCATGGATGGCAGGCTTTTGATTGTCCTTGCAAAGAAAGGTGGCTATATTGGTCACTGATTTGTTTTTGTTTTGTTTTTGAATGTCAGAAATGTATATTTGTGAATGTTGAGATGTTATATTGGTTTCACTGGTAAAAATAAATAATTGAAATGGGTATATATTTGTTTTTTCTTAAGTTGCCTAATAATTATGCACAGTAATAGTCACCTGCACACACAGATATTCCCCTAAAATAGCTATAACTAAAAACAAACTAAAAACTACTTCCAAAACTATTCAGCTTTGATATTAATGAGTTTTTTGGGTTCATTGAGAACATGGTTGTTGTTCAATAATAAAATTAATCCTCAAAAATACAACTTGCCTAATAATTCTGCTATATATATGTATGTACAGTATGTATGTCTTTAAATACTTAAATATATATATGCACATGTTTAGACATGTATATGTTTGTATGTATATCCATGTTAAATCCCTTTGACTTTATATCTTTGACTTTTTATTGAATTTTTTTTATTAGATACTGTTATTCTGAGTGTAATTGTATTTTTTTATGTATTTTTTATGTTTTTTTTTGTGCAACTTTTTAGTCGAGCGTAATTGTTAACCAGAGCTTTGAAGTTGCACTATCACGACTCACGTTAAATTCAATTGCACTCGAGCAAACGTGTATATTTGCAACGTATAGTATCCATTCTACTTTCAATGCATGCGAAGAACTGCAATAAACCCCTTTTTGCTTGCGCGCGGCGTAACTGTTAGTGCACCCCTCATAATCTAACTCTTAGTAATTTGATTTTTTTTTTTTCACAACAATTCTTGTAAAGTTTGTAGATGACCATTGTGGACTCATTATTCATAAGCAAAATACCATAAAATGGGGGGGCGGAGCCGACCAAGAAAGCTGATGGCCGCAAAAGTTTAATGCTCCACAATAAAAGGCATAATAAGGGTTAGTTATAGCCACACATGCGACTATAATCAGATATAAAGGCTTTGCCAGACTATATAAACAATGACCGGGTAGACTGCTGACTTATATGGGCATCACGCTGTGAGGACAGATTAAATAAGTCCGGAGTTGAAGGCCTACACGCACCTCGTAGTAAAAGAAGCTTTACAGAAGCGGCGAATAGTGGGACACTGTGCCGTATCAGCACTAAAGAGGATCAGGTCGCATCATTAATTAGGCACTGCCGATGCAGATATTACCCGGCTTGCAGAGACTCAGGAATCACGCGTGAATCCCGGAACAGATCTCACATAAACCCCATAACCTTACCTGCACACGATCCAGCTGCCAGCCTTCAATCTACCTCCAGGAAAAGCAACCAGCATATGTGGGTTACCGGAGGGGGTAGCGGATCTTACCATAGCCTTTAATGTGGGATTGCAAAATAAAAGTTGAATGATCTGGCAGAGCCTGTCAGCGGCGCAGAACTGTATACCCACTGCAGTGGCCTACACACAGCAGCCAACGCATAGCCTCCAGTACTTGCCGGTCCACGGAGGTAAATTTCCTAAGAGCAGTGTACTGCGGGCGGGTCAAACAACGGCTGGAATAGCCACATACCTCCACCAGAGTCCTGCGATCACTGATTGCAGAGGATTGCATATCGCACATCATCTGACCCACATGGCTACGCGACCGGCAGGCAGACACTGTTGCTGCGAACACAGCCTGTGAGAGGATGTCCTGATTCACTGCAACTGACTGGGAGGGGATCATCCAGAGGTGAGAACATACGACAATAGGGGCACAACACCAGGAAAGGTCTCATAAAAGGCCACTGCACCTCATAGTTTTTCAAATCTGCCGATTAAAAAATGTATTATACTGCTCAGTAGCACCCTATAAGCTGACCCACAAACAGGATTTGATAAAAGCACATCACAGATTTGCACATAACACTCTCAATCCTGTGTGCATCTACAGCCTATAGTTTTAACTCCGTTGCAATACTTTGACCTCAAAAAGCATAGTACATTCAACATTGCACCTATGAACTATGTTTTTCAAAATACCACTGTGTAGGCCTCTGGAAGGAGACACTGCAGAGGTAAGGCCTGCATGAACACGCAAAGAGGACTTAATGCTGCAGACAGGGTAAGCGTATAACACCCCACATTGCCCAATACCTCTGGCCACCCCATTGAAACAGACTGTATACATTCCAGGGCCATTATTATAGTATCCGCACCAAGGACTAACAATATCTTTGAGAGGTGCTCAAAAAAACAATGTAGACATGCAGGGTGGACTTTTCCACCACAATACTAACTCTACTCACTGAGTATGGGCAGCGCATGCTTAATAGACTTAATATTGTAGCAGCCGACCACATAACAGAGCAGCATGCTGATCTTGCTGAGGAAGGAGAGACAGTTCCTGGTGTGCATTTTGACACTGTGCAGCTGGGTGGGAGGGAGGCTCTAACTGCACTGGTGGAATCCAAAATTGAGCAAATGCAGGCTGGGCCTGTGAAGATGAGTTCCAGCACAGCTGGTGGACCTCTGGTTCTATGGGACTGTAACCTACAGTTATATGAATACAGAGTTTATGTGGCCAGAGAACACCTACCCTGGAGATTTGAGATGCTGGAAGTCACTCTCTTCATTTCATTATGGAGTGATCTCACTGCCACAGGGGAGATTTTTTGGAACATTGAACTGACATCAGAGGGGGCCAGTCCGAATCCGAGAGTTGGAGTGGGATAAGAACACTGTCCGGTAGCTGAGTGCCGACACTGTATTTACAATGCGGTGTCTACCTGAGTCATGTTCAAGACATTCCCAAATTTTTTACTTGGACTGTCTACTATGACGATGCTATGATGGTATCTGATGTCTTACTTAGCCCTAGTTAATATTTATACTATCTCCTATGCAATTGGGAATGGACAAATATATCTCCAAATATGGCTAACTTAGAGAATGTGCTTGAAATGCTCATATACCTCCATATTGTCATTAAGCTCTTAAGTTGGTTGGTTATGTTGGGCGTGAAGCTCCTGAGATTCGGGTGGTTTATAAGGATATTCTTTACCAAATTTAGTTAAATACTCCTGGCTACCCACTCCCTCAATGATAGTTCCAGGCCCCCCTAGTTATAATGTGCAACAGAGAGTGGGGTGGGCTCAGCTTATTGAAGAGTACTATATATGGAATATTCCCGGGTGTTGACTCTGTAACCTTGTTGTAGCTCACCATCTGGCCGTATGCATTAGTTTTGAACCCCATGCTTATTATGCAAATCTATATGTAGCACCTCTGGAGCGTACTAGTTAGTATAATTGAGTCCCCTCCCCCTGTGTGAATTCTTGGCAGGTTAAAGTATAAGGTTTATATACTGTACACAAGCTGATTTGATTTCTCGTGTGAGGGTAACCAGTCCAACCTCTAATTTTACAATTTGCCACATTTTTTTATGACAAAAAATATTTCATAGTCTCGTGGTGCCCCTTCCCATCCCTGCATCCCCTCCAGATTTACAAGAACACTGTTCAATGGCTTAGTGCCGACACTGTATTTCCATTGTGGTGTCTACCTGAGTCACGTTTAGGAAATTCCCAAATTCTTTACTCGGACTGGTTACTATGATGATGCTATGATGGTATCTGATGTCCTACTTAGCCCTAGTTGGTATTCATTTTATCTCCTTTACAATTGAGAATGGACAAATATATCTCCAAAAATGACTAGCTTAGAGATTGTGCTTGAGATGTTCATATTCCCATATATTGTCATTAAGTTCTTCAGTTGGAGGATTGTGTTGGACGTGATCCAGTGAGAAGCTCTGGAGATTCTTCACCAAATTCAGTTAAATACCCCTGGTTACCCATTCCCTCAATAATAGTTTTAGGTCCTCCAGGTTATAATGTGTAACAGAGAGGATGGTGGGCACAGCTTATTGAAGAGTACTGTAGATGGAGTTGTATGTGCTGGTTTTAAGTTTTATGCTTATTATGCAAATCTATAAATAATGCCTCAGGTGCGTACTAAGAGGTGCAGTTGAGTCCCCCTCCCTCTCTGCGAATCCCTGGTAAAGTAAAGTATAAGGTTTATACACTGTATACAAGCTTATTCGGTTCTATGTGGGAATGTAGCCAGTCCAACCTTCAATTTCACAATCTACCATATTTCTTTATGACAAAAATTATTCCATAGTCCCATGGTGCCCCTTCCCACTCCTGCATTACCTCCTGATATAGTAGGGGGTCATTCGCTGTGGTTATCCCCCCGCCCCCCCACCTCTTTTATGCGGAAAGGGATAAATAGCTTATCCTCCGCATCATTTTTTGGCAGAGTTTGGTAGTCTCTTCCCTGTCCATAGAGTCTAAGTCCAAGTTTGTCCTCTTATCAATGCAAATAGGCTCTCCGGACCTATTATGGTAATAATTATGTGTTTAATGTTATGTACTTTGTTGCTTACAGACTTTATGCTCACGTACCTCTAATATGTTGGTCAGATGATAGGAAGATTTCTTATGCCTAATGACCATACTACTGTCTCTATTGTTTGTTCTCTTTTCTGTAATTCCAAGATACTGCAAAAAATATATTATCTATAGTAGAGTTGTCTGAGCTTAATCCCTCACTAATTATTGTTTGACTGTTAGTAAATTGTATTATTGTATAAATGATGTGCCTTCAACTATACCTAAGTTGTCAGATCCCTTGGCGGGATCTCAGTCGCATTGAGGACGCTATCCGAATATAGCAATAAAATGAGGCATAATGTTGAGGGGTAACACTTTGACCCGGCTAGATGAGAGGTGTCTCCCTATTAGTAGAAGGACTGATCTATGTATCCAATGCCTCTTACATTATTGTGTTTGTGATGTTGCCCTTCAATTTGTAACTGTTTTATGAGCGTTTTGTTTACCTCAATAAAAATATTTAAAAAAAAAACAAAAAAAACATAAAATAAGTATTGTCCAGTGTGTGGTAATAATTAAACTGTCATCATTTACAGAGAACTGTCATCATTTGCTGACAACTGAGCTAATAAGTAATAAGAGGATTGAGAAGGTAGGGGTTGTACAGGGGGAGTAGTAACTGGAGATCAATTAATTAATTAGTTTTTTTTACTAGTCTGGAGGAAAGCATGTGTTATGTCAAGAATCAAAGCCATAATCTATAACGGCCTTATCTATGAAATTTAAATGGACACTAATGGATTGTAAAATTGTTTGTTAGCCTTCCAATAGATAGCTGGCCAAAATGTGATATTACATAGACTGAGTCTTGAAAATAAGGCCTAGATTACAAGTGGAGCGCTATCAATATTGCCGAGCCCACTAGAATTAGCAAGCAAATTGGTATTATAAAAAAAAAATAAAAAAAAATTATATATATATATATATATATATATATATATATATTAACCTCTTAAGCAAAATAGACTTAGGTACTACATCACACAGTACTTTGCCCAGACATAGTACCTACCCCCACATTTGGCGCAGCCTTGACCTCTTAAAAACATAATTTTGCCTATATGACAGAGTGAGAGTATCAGAAACTAAAAAAAAAAAAAATTGCATCGAAATCGCTAATTTCTTATAACTGGCTGTATTGACAATCCAGAAAACAACTAATACCAAGCTGTATTAATGTAGGCATAATTGCCTTAACTGAGACTCTGTCCCACTAGAATAAATAGTATGGCTGAACTGGCCCACAAACACAACCCCCCCCCCCCCCCCCCATTTTAGCAACCATCATTTCATCTTAAGAACACCCCAGACAATCCACCATTGCTTACTACTGGCTTCCCTCTGTCTATAGAAAATTATTTCTGATTTAGTAATTTTGGTGACTGTATTCACTGTTAAAATTGAGACCCCCCCTTACTCTCCTGAATGACTATGGGTCATTTTTGGGTGGTTTATGTGACAAGTTATTTTTTAATGATGGGGAATTGCATATATAAGGAATTTAGAATTTTCAAGGCAATGCTTAGTTTGAGTGTGACTTGTCAGAATATGAGTAACTGTCTGTGCTATTGTTATTTTACCTTTTATAATAAGTTATAGTTTTTAACTTTGCGTTCTCACTGAGTGCAGTCTTTTTCCATAAACACTACACTACAGAAAAAATAAATAAAAAAAAAAAATAATAAAAAAAAAATATATATATATATATATATATATACATACATATACAGTGGGGAAAAAAGTATTTAGTTAGCCACCAATTGTGCAAGTTCTCCTACTTTAGGCCTGTAATTTTCATCATAGGTATACCTCAACTATGAGAGACAAAACGTGGAAACAAATCCAGACAATCACATTGTCTGATTTGGAAAGAATTTATTTGCAAATTATGGTGGAAAAGAAGTATTTGGTCACCTACAAACAAGCAAGATTTCTGGCTCTCACAGACCTGTATCTTCTTCTTTAAGAGGCTCCGCTGTCCTCCACTCATTACCTGTATTAATGGCACCTGTTTGAACTTGTTATCAGTATAAAAGATACCTGTCCACAACCTCAAACAGTCACACTCCAAACTCCTCTATGGTGAAGACCAAAGAGATGTCGAAGGACACCAGAAACAAAATTGTAGACCTGCACCAGGCTGGGACAACTGAATCTGCAATAGGCAAGCAGCTTGGTGTGAAGAAATCAACTGTGGGAGCAATAATTAGAAAATGGAAGACATACAAGACCACTGATAATCTCCCTTGATCTGGGGCTCCACACAAGATCTCACCCCGTGGGGTCAAAATGATCACAAGAACGGTGAGAAAACATCCCAAAACCACACGGGGGGACCTAGTTAATGGCCTGCAGAGAGCTGGGACCAACGTAACAAAGGCTAATATCAGTAACACACTATGCCGCTAGGGACTCAGATCCTTCAGTGCCAGACGTGTCCCCCTGCTTAAGCCAGTACATGTTCGGGCCCGTCTGAAGTATGCTAGAGAGCATTTGGATGATCCAGAAGCGGATTGGGAGAATGTCATATGGTCAGATGAAACCAAAGTAGAACTGTTTGGTAGAAACACAACTTGTTGTGTTTGTAGGAGAGAGAACACCATACCTACTTTGAAGCATGGGGGGTGGCAACATCATGCTTTGGGGCTGTTTCTCTGCAAAGGGAACAGGATGACTGATCTGTGTACATGAAAGAATGAATGGGGCCATGTATCATGAGATTTTGAGTGCAAACCTCCTTCCATCAGCAAGGGCATTGAAGATGAAACGTGGCTGGGTCTTTCAACATGACAATGATACCAAACACACCGCCCAGGCAATGAAGGAGTGGCTTTGTAAGAAGGATTTCAAGGTCCTGGAGTGGCCTAGCCAGTCTGCAGATCTCAACCCCATAGAAAACCTTTGGATGGAGTTGAAAGTCCGTGTTGCCCAGCGACAGCCCCAAAACATCACTGCTCTAGAGGAGATCTGCATGCAGGAATGGGCCAACATACCAGCAACAGTGTGTGACAACCTTGTGAAAACTTACAGAAAACGTTTGACCTCTGTCATTGCCAACAAAGGATTTATAACAAAGTATTGAGATGAACTTTTGATATTGACCAAATACTTATTTTCCACCATAATTTGCAAATAAATTCTTTCCAAATCAGACAATGGGGCCTAGTTATCAAGCCGTCAACCTCAAATACGCTGGAATAAGGCAGCGTATTTGTGGCGAGGCTGATTCGCCTTAGTTATCAAAGGCTCGAGACCGGCAAAAGTAGAATTTTGTGACGTAAACTTCGATCCGCCGGACTCAGTCCGACACAGATCGATTCTTACGTCACTCCAGATGTTCCGCACACAAGTGCGGCACAATCTCACTACTTTTGCTAGTTATCAAATTACTAGCAGGTACGCTCGGCACTTTTACGGCCCAGCGTACCTGGTTTTCAAACCGCCACCCCTGGAGGCGGCGGATCCCATAGGAATCAATGGGAGTCTGACCATAGCGAAAGTACAAGTTCGCTGCTGACAGACATCCCATTGATTTCTATGCACCTAACACCCTAACATGTACCCCGAGTCTAAACACCACTAATCTGCCCCCCCTACACCGCTGCAACTAAATAAAGTTATTACCCCCTAAACCGCCGCTCCCTGAGCCCACCGCAAGCTACTCTATACATATTAACCCCTAAACCGCCGCTCCCGGAGCCCACCGCAACTATAATAAATGTATTAACCCCTAAACCGCCGCTCCCTGAACCCCCCACAACCTATATTAAATGTATTAACCCCTATCCTGCCCCCCCTACACCGTCGCCACCTTTAATAAATTTATTAACCCCTAATCTGCCCCCCCTACACCGTCGCCACCTATAATAAATTTATTAACCCCTATCCTGCCCCCCACTACGCCGCCGCAACTGTAATAAAATTATTAACCCCTGAACCTAAGTCTAACACTAACCCTAACGCCCCCCTAATTTAAATATTAATTAAATAAATCTAAATAATATTTTTATTATTAACTAAATTAATCCTATTTAAAACTAAATACTTACCTTTAAAATAAACCCTAATATATCTACAATATAAATAATAATTATATTGTAGCTATCTTAGGATTTATTTTTATTTTACTGGAACCTTTCAATTTATTTTAACTAGGTACAATAGCTATTAAATAGTTATTAACTATTTAATAGCTTACCTAGCTAAAATAAACTGAAATTTACCTGTAAAATAAATCCTAACCTAAGTTACAATTACACCTAACACTACACTATACTTTAATAAATTATTCCTATTTAAAACTAAAAACTTACCTGTAAAATAAACCCTAATATAGCTACAATATAAATAATAATTATATTGTAGCTATCTTAGGATTTATATTTATTTTACAGGTAACTTTGTATTTATTTTAGCTAGTTAGAATAGTTATTAAATAGTTATTAACTATTTAATAACTACCTAGCTAAAAGAAATACAAAATTACCTGTAAAATAAATCCTAACCTAAGTTACAATTAAACCTAATACTACACTATCATTAAATTAATTAAATAAACTACCTACAAATAACTACAATTAAATAAAATTACATAAACTAAAGTACAAAAAATTAAAAAAGCTAAGTTACAAAAAATAAAAAAATAAGTTACAAACATTTTAAAAATATTACAACAATTTTAAGCTACTTACACCTAATCTAAGCCCCCTAATAAAATAACAAACCCCCCCCAAAATAAAAAAATGCCCTACCCTATTCTAAATTAAATAAAGTTCAAAGCTCTTTTACCTTACCAGCCCTTAAAAGGGCCATTTGTGGGGGCATGCCCCAAAAAGTTCAGCTCTTTTGCCTGTAAAAGAAAAATACAACCCCCCCCCAACATTAAAACCCACCACCCACATACCCCTATTCTAACCCAAACCCCCCTTACAAAAACCTAACACTAATCCCCTGAAGATCATCCTACCTTTAGTCGTCTTCACTCAGCCGAGCAGCGATGGAACCGAAGTGGACATCCGGAGCGGAAGAAGTTAATCCTCCAAGCGGCGCTGAAAAAATCTTCCATCCGATGAAGTCATCATCCAGGCGGCGCTGAAGAAGTCTTCGATCCGGGCGATGTCATCATCCAAGAGGCGCTGAAGAGGTCTTCTATCCGGGCGATGTCATCTTCCAAGCCGGGTCTTGAATCTTCCTCCCGCCGACGCGGAACCTCCTTCTTCACCGACGAACTATGACGAATGAAGGCTCCTTTAAGGGACGTCATCCAAGATGGCGTCCCCTCAATTCCGATTGGCTGATAGGATTCTATCAGCCAATCGGAATTAAGGTAGGAAAAATCTGATTGGCTGATGGAATCAGCCAATCAGATTGAGCTCGCATTCTATTGGCTGATCGGAACAGCCAATAGAATGCGAGCTCAAACTGATTGGCTGATTCCATCAGCCAATCAGATTTTTCCTATCTTAATTCCGATTGGCTGATAGAATCCTATCAGCCAATCGGAATTGAGGGGACGCCATCTTGGATGACGTCCCTTAAAGGAGCCTTCATTCGTCATAGTTCGTCGGTGAAGAAGGAGGTTCCGCGTCGGCGGGAGGAAGATTCAAGACCCGGCTTGGAAGATGACATTGCCCAGATAGAAGACATCTTCAGCGCCTCTTGGAAGATGACATCGCCCGGATCGAAGACTTCTTCAGCGCCGCCTGGATGATGACTTCATCGGATGGAAGATTTCTTCAGCGCCGCTTGGAGGATTAACTTCTTCCGCTCCGGATGTCCACTTCGGTTCCATCGCTGCTCGGCTGAGTGAAGACGACTCAAGGTAGGATGATCTTCAGGGGATTAGTGTTAGGTTTTTGTAAGGGGGGTTTGGGTTAGATTAGGGGTATGTGGGTGGTGGGTTTTAATGTTGGGGGGGTTGTATTTTTCTTTTACAGGCAAAAGAGCTGAACTTTTTGGGGCATGCCCCCACAAAATGGCCATTTTAAGGGCTGGTAAGGTAAAAGAGCTTTGAACTTTATTTAATTTAGAATAGGGTAGGGCATTTTTTTATTTTGGGGGGTTTGTTATTTTATTAGGGGGCTTAGATTAGGTGTAAGTAGCTTAAAATTGTTGTAATATTTTTAAAATGTTTGTAACTTATTTTTTTATTTTTTGTAACTTAGCTTTTTTTATTTTTTGTACTTTAGTTAGTTTCTGTAATTGTATTTAATTGTAGTTATTTGTAGGTAGTTTATTTAATTAATTTAATGATAGTGTAGTATTAGGTTTAATTGTAACTTAGGTTAGGATTTGTTTTACAGGTAATTTTGTATTTCTTTTAGCTAGGTAGTTATTAAATAGTTAATAACTATTTAAGAACTATTCTAACTAGCTAAAATAAATACAAAGTTACCTGTAAAATAAATATAAATCCTAAGATAGCTACAATATAATTATTATTTATATTGTAGCTATATTAGGGTTTATTTTACAGGTAAGTATTTAGTTTTAAATAGGAATAATTTATTAAAGTATAGTGTAGTGTTAGGTGTAATTATAACTTAGGTTAGGATTTATTTTACAGGTAAATTTCAGTTTATTTTAGCTAGGTAAGCTATTAAATAGTTAATAACTATTTAATAGCTATTGTACCTAGTTAAAATAAATTGAAAGTTGCCTGTAAAATAAATATAAATCCTAAGATAGCTAGAATATAATTATTATTTATATTGTAGCTATATTAGGGTTTATTTTAAAGGTAAGTATTTAGTTTTAAATAGGATTAATTTAGTTAATAATAGAAATATTATTTAGATGTATTTAATTAATATTTAAGTTAGGGGGGCGTTAGGGTTAGACTTAGGTTTAGGGGTTAATAATTTTATTACAGTGGCGGCGGTGTAGTGGGGGGCAGGATAGGGGTTAATAAATTTATTATAGGTGACGACGGTGTAGGGGGGGCAGGATAGGGGTTACTAGGTATAATGTAGGTGGCAGCGGTGTCCGGGAGCGGCGGTTTAGGGGTTAATACATTTATCAGAGTTGCGGCAGGGTCTAGGAGCGGCGGTTTAGGGGTTAGTAACTTTATTGAGTTGCGGGAGGCTCCGGGGGCGCCGGTATAGGGATAGAACAGTGTAGTTTAGTGTGAGTGCTTAGTGACAGGCTAGCAATAAAGCTGGGAAGAAGCCAAAGAGCAGGGAGATCGGATGAGTGATAACTCTCACAGTCCGCTGCTCATCGCCCCGCGGCTTTTTGACAGCTTTATTTGATAACTTAGGCGTATTTTTTCAGGTCCGCGGCGGCGAAGGTAGGCGAGCTTAGGCGGGCGTATTGGGCCGGCGAAGGCAGAAAAGTAGACGACTTGATAACTACCCCCCAAAGTGATTGTCTGGATTTGTTTCCACATGTTGTCTCGCATAGTTGAGGTATACCTATGATGAAAATTACAGGCCTCTCTCATCTTCTTAAGAGGGAGAACTTGCACAATTGGTGGCTGACTAAATACTTTTTCCCCCCACTGTGTGTGTGTATATATATATATTATATATATATATATATATATATATATATATATATCTTTCTGCCAGTACTAAAATGGCTGCAATTAGTTGTAGGGGTAGAGTTAGAGAGCTATTTGGGGGGATCAAGGAGGTGGGAGGGTTGAGGAAAATCACTATACTGGAGAAAAAGTAAAATAAATAAAAATAATAATAATAATAATAATAAAAACTAAACATCATACTGACAGACTGTGTGCCAGTAGGGATAGACAAATGTTTTGCAACATTGAAAAAAATGAAACTAGTTTTAACACATTCGGTCGGTCATTTTGAATTTCTAATGTTTGTACAACATTCTCACATTTGTTTAATGTAATAGTATTTCTAATGCTTTATTTATATGTAATATTTTATTAATTTTTTTTGCAATATTCGAATTTGAAAAATTTGAATTAATATATTTGTAATAGTATTTCTAATGCTCTCTTTAAATGTAATATTCAAATTGTGCAATATTGGAAATAGATATATTTGTATCTATTATTTATCATTTTACTAAATTCTTTACCACATTAAATATTGAACTTCTAAATAGTATTTGTTAAATCGAATGTTACATTTGCAATTTTGAATGTAGCTATTTAATCTAATTATGAACATTCAATAATGAAAGTAACATTCTAAATCTGGAAATAACATTTAATTACCACATTTTAATGGATTTTCATTCTTATCAACATTCGATTGTCCAAAACGAATGTCCACAATCAGTACCCAAGATGGTTGTGACCAGTCAAAAGGTGAGGGAGGGAAGAGTGCTTCTTGGGAGGGATCAGGTAGGGATCAGGGGGTGGGAGGTGTAAGGTAGGATGGTAATCTCTACACTAAAGCTAATTATTAATAATAGAAATGTGGTGCGCATCTGCAATTAGCGGCATTCTAATTACCAAAAAGTAGTGGCTAAGCCATGAATGTCTGCTATTTCTGAACAAAGAGGTTCACAGAGATATGCTTTTACAACCATTTGTGTCATGATTGCACAAGTTGTTTGTAAATAATTTCAGTGAGAAACCCAAAGTTTGTGAAAAAGATAACTTTTTTTTTTATGTGCTCGCATTTGGCGGTGAAATGGTGGCATGAAATATACCTAAAAAAAAACAACCTATACTTATTTTTTTTTTAAATTATATTTATACATAGTTTTGACTGGTAAATAAAAAAAAAGGCTTTATTTCTGTTTAAATGGAGTAATAGCAAAAATGCTACAGATTCTCTGATATTTTGGGCAAGAAATTCCCGGTAGCGAAGGTGTTAAGCAAAATTGGTAATAGAAGTATAATGGAATGCTGTTGAAAATTGTATGCTCTATCTCAGGGTTCTTCAAACCACGGGTCGGGAACCATTACTGGGTTGCAACACCATGTTTACTGGGTCGCGACTTGAGTTTGTGATGTAGGAGAGTGTGTGTGATGTGGGTTTTATGAGTGTGTGTTGTGTGTGTTATATGAGAGTGTGGGTGTTACATGAGAGTAAGGGGCCTGTTTTACAAATGGCAGGCGGACATGATTCGCTGTAGCGAATCTTGTCTGCCTGACATCACTGAATGCCGACAGCATATTACTTAAAAAAAATTCAAACTAAGCATAAAAATAGGGTTGTGAAGGTATGTGGTATCATGGCACTGGGTCATGGGAAAAAAAAGGCTATTATGAGTAAATTGAATGTTTAATGATGTAAAGGAACTTGAGCATGAAATTGTATTAACTAGGTGCAGAAATAATAGAATCTGTTTTATGCAGCATAACAAAAGGATAATGTGTTTTTACGTAGTAAAGTAATCAATATAATTGTTTTTGTAACATTGATCCTCATCTCAATCCATTTTTAGCTTTCTTTACTATGTTATTCCAATCCAGTAGGATGTGCCAGTTGTATAAGCTGTCCACATTTATACAGTATAATTAGAAATCTTTATTTCTCCAACATAGGTGTGTCCGGTCCACGGCGTCATCCTTACTTGTGGGATATTCTCTTCCCCAACAGGAAATGGCAAAGAGCCCAGCAAAGCTGGTCACATGATCCCTCCTAGGCTCCGCCTACCCCAGTCATTCTCTTTGCCGTTGTACAGGCAACATCTCCACGGAGATGGCTTAGAGTTTTTTAGTGTTTAACTGTAGTTTTTATTATTCAATCAAGAGTTTGTTATTTTAAAATAGTGCTGGTATGTACTATTTACTCAGAAACAGAAAAGAGATGAAGATTTCTGTTTGTATGAGGAAAATGATTTTAGCACCGTAACTAAAATCCATGGCTGTTCCACACAGGACTGTTGAGAGCAATTAACTTCAATTGGGGGAACAGTGTGCAGTCTCTTACTGCTTGAGGTATGACACATTCTAACAAGACGATGTAATGCTGGAAGCTGTCATTTTCCCTATGGGATCCGGTAAGCCATGTTTATTAAGATAGTAAATAAGGGCTTCACAAGGGCTTATTAAGACTGTAGACTTTTTCTGGGCTAAATCGATTCATTATTAACACATATTTAGCCTTGAGGAATCATTTATTCTGGGTATTTTGATATGATTATATCGGCAGGCACTGTTTTAGACACCTTATTCTTTAGGGGCTTTCCCTAATCATAGTCAGAGCCTCATTTTCGCGCCGGTATGGCGCACTTGTTTTTGAGGACAGCATGGCATGCAGCTGCATGTGTGTGGAGCTCTGATACATAGAAAAGTCTTTCTGAAGGCATCATTTGGTATCGTATTCCCCTTTGGGCTTGGTTGGGTCTCAGCAAAGCAGATTCCAGGGACTGTAAAGGGGTTAAATATAAAAACGGCTCCGGTTCCGTTATTTTAAGGGTTAAAGCTTCCAAATTTGGTGTGCAATACTTTTAAGGCTTTAAGACACTGTGGTGAAATTTTGGTGAATTTTGAACAATTCCTTCATACTTTTTCGCAATTGCAATAATAAAGTGTGTTTAGTTTAAAATTTAAAGTGACAGTAACGGTTTTATTTTAAAACGTTTTTTGTGCTTTGTTATCAAGTTTATGCCTGTTTAACATGTCTGAACTACCAGATAGATTGTGTTCTGACTGTGGGGAAACCAAGGTTCCTTCTCATTTAACTATATGTATTTTATGTCATAAAAAAAAATTTAGTAAAAATGATGCCCAAGATGATTCCTCAAGTGAGGGGAGTAAGCATGGTACTGCATCATCCCCTCCTTCGTCTACACCAGTCTTGCCCATACAGGAGGCCCCTAGTACATCTAGTGCGCCAATACTCCTTACTATGCAACATTTAACGGCTGTAATGGATAATTCTATCAAAAACATTTTAGCCAATATGCCCACTTATCAGCGAAAGCGCGACTGCTCTGTTTTAGAAAATTCTGTAGAGCATGAGAACGCTGATGATATGGTTTCTGAAGGGCCCCTACACCAGTCTGAGGGGGCCAGGGAGGTTTTGTCTGAGGGAGAAATTTCAGATTCAGGAAACATTTCTCAACAAGCTGAACCTGATGTGATTACTTTTAAATTTAAGTTGGAACATCTCCGCGCTCTGCTTAAGGAGGTGTTATCCAATTTGGATGATTGTGATTATCTGGTCATTCCAGAACCACTATGTAAAATGGAAAAGTTCTTAGAGGCCCCGGGGCCCCCCGAAGCTTTTCCTATATCCAAGCGGGTGGCGTACATTGTTAGTAAAGAATGGGACAGGCCCGGTATACCTTTAGTACCTCCCCCCATATTTATAAAATTGTTTTCCTATAGTCGACCCCAGAAAGGACTGATGGCAGACAGTCCCCAAGGTCGAGGGGGCGGTTTCTACTCTACACCAGCGCGCCACTATACCCATAGAAGATAGTTGTGCTTTCCAAGATCCTATGGATAAAAAATTAGAAGGTCTGCTAAAGATGTTTGTTCAGCAAGGTTCCCTTCTACAACCAATTGCATGCATTGTCCCTGTCACTGCAGCCGCGTGTTTCTAGTTTGATGAGCTAGGAAAGGCGATTATTAGTAATTCTTCTTCTTATGAGGAGATTATGGACAGAATTCGTGCTCTTAAATTGGCTAATTCTTTCACCCTAGACGCCACCTTGCAATTGGCTAGGTTAGCGGCGAAAAAATTCTGGGTTTGCTATTGTGGCGCAGAGCGCTTTGGTTAAAATCTTGGGCAGCGGATGCGTCTTCCAAGAACAAATTGCTTGACATTCCTTTCAAGGGGAAAACACTCTTTGGCCCTGACTTGAAAGAGATTATCTCTGATATCACTGGGGGCAAGGGCCACGCCCTTCCTCAGGATAGGTCTTTTCAAGACCAAAAATAAACCTAAGTTTCGTCCCTTTCGCAGAAACGGATCAGCCCCAAGGGCTACGTCCTCTAAGCAGGAAGGTAATACTTCTCAAGCCAATCCAGCCTGGAGACCTATGCAAGGCTGGAGCAAAGGAAAGCAGGCCAGGAAACCTGCCACTGCTACCAAGACAGCATGAAATGCGGGCCCCCGATCCGGGACCGGATCTGGTGGGGGGCAGACTCTCTCTCTTCGCTCAGGCTTGGGAAAGAGATGTTCTGGATCCTTGGGCGCTAGAAATAGTCTCCCAAGGTTATTCTCTGGAGTTCAAGGGGCTTCCTCCAAGGGGAGAGGTTCCACAGGTCTCAGTTGTCTTCAGACCACATAAGAAGACAGGCATTCTTACATTGGGTAGAAGACCTGCTAAAAATGGGAGTGATTCATCCTGTTCCATTAGGAGAACAAGGGATGGGGTTCTACTCCAATCTGTTCATAGTTCCCAAAAAAGAGGGAACGTTCAGACCAATCTTAGATCTCAAGATCTTGAACAAGTTTCTCAAGGTTCCATCGTTCAAGATGGAAACCATTCGAACACTTCTTCCTTCCATCCAGGAAGGTCAATTCATGACCAAGGTGGATTTCAAGGATGCGTATCTACATATTCCTATCCACAAGGAACATCATCGGTTCCTAAGGTTTGCATTCCTGGACAAGCATTTCCAGTTCGTGGCATTTTCTTTCGGATTAGCCACTGCTCCTAGGATTTTCTCATAGGTACTAGGGTCCCTTCTGGCGGTGCTAAGACCAAGGGGCATTGCTGTAGTACCTTACTTGGACGACATTCTGATTCGAGCGTCGTCCCTTCCTCAAGTAAAGGCTCACACGGACATTGTCCTGGCCTTTCTCAGATCTCACGGATGGAAAGTGAACGTGGAAAAGAATTCTCTATCTCCGTCAACGAGGGTTCCCTTCTTGGGAACTATAATAGACTCCTTAGAAATGAGGATTTTTCTGACAGAAGCCAGAAAAACAAAACTTCTAGACTCTTGTCGGATACTTCATTCCGTTCCTCTTCCTTCCATAGCGCAGTGCATGGAAGTGATAGGTTTGTTGGTAGCGGCAATGGACATAGTTCCTTTTGTGCGCATTCATCTAAGACCATTACAACTGTTCATGCTCAGTCAGTGGAATGGGGACTATTCAGACTTGTTTCCGAAGATACAAGTAAATCAGAGGACCAGAGACTCATTCCGTTGGTGGCTGTCCCTGGACAACCTGTCACAAGGGATGACCTTCCGCAGACCAGAGTGGGTCATTGTCACGACCGACGCCAGTCTGATGGGCTGGGGCGCGGTCTGGGGATCCCTGAAAGCTCAGGGTCTTTGGTCTCGGGTAGAATCTCTTCTACCGATAAATATTCTGGAACTGAGAGCGATATTCAATGCTCTCAAAGCTTGGCCTCAGCTAGCGAGGGCCAAGTTCATACATCAACCATCAGGGGGGAACAAGGAGTTCCCTAGCGATGGAAGAAGTGACCAAAATCATTCTATGGGCGGAGTCTCACTCCTGCCACCTGTCTGCTATCCACATCCCAGGAGTGGAAAATTGGGAAGCGGATTTTCTGAGTCGTCAGACATTGCATCCGGGGGAGTGGGAACTCCATCCGGAAATCTTTGCCCAAGTCACTCAACCGTGGGGCATTCCAGACATGGATCTGATGGCCTCTCGTCAGAACTTCAGAGTTCCTTACTACGGGTACAGATCCAGGGATCCCAAGGCGGCTCTAGTGGATGCACTAGTAGCACCTTGGACCTTCAAACTAGCTTATGTGTTCCCGCCGTTTCCTCTCATCCCCAGGCTGGTAGCCAGGATCAATCAGGAGAGGGCGTCGGTGATTTTGATAGCTCCTGCGTGGCCACGCAGGACTTGGTATGCAGATCTGGTGAATATGTCATCGGCTCCACCATGGAAGCTACCTTTGAGAGACCTTCTTGTTCTAGGTCCGTTCGACCCACTCCAGCTGACTGCTTGGAGATTGAACGCTTGATCTTATCAAAGCGAGGGTTCTCAGATTCTGTTATTAATACTCTTGTTCAGGCCTGAAAGCCTGTAACCAGAAAAATTACCACATAATTTGGTATATCTGTTGGTGTGAATCTGCAGGATTCCCTTGGGACAAGGTTAAGATTCCTAAGAGTCTATCCTTCCTTCGAGAAGGATTGGAAAAAGGATTATCTGCAAGTTCCTTGATGGGACAGATTTCTGCCTTGTCTGTGTTACTTCACAAAAAGCTGGCAGATGTGCCAGATGTTCTAGCCTTTGTTCAGGTTCTGGTTAGAATCAAGCCTGTTTACAAAATTTTGACTCCTCCTTGGAGTCTCAACCTAGTTCTTTCAGTTCTTCAGGGGGTTCCGTTTGAACCCTTACATTCCGTTGATATTAAGTTATTATCTTGGAAAGTTTTGTTTTTGGTTGCAATTTCTTCTGCTAGAAGAGTTTCAGAATTATCTGCTCTGCAGTGTTCTTCTCCTTATCTGGTGTTCCATGCAGATAAGGTGGTTTTGCGTACTAAACCTGGTTTTCTTCCAAAAGTTGTTTCTAACAAAAACATTAACCAGGAGATAGTTGTGCCTTCTTTGTGTCCTAATCCAGTTTCAAAGAAGGAACGTTTGTTGCACAACTTGGATGTAGTTCGTGCTCTCAAATTTTACTTAGCAGCTACTAAGGATTTCAGACAAACTTTGTCTTTGTTTGTTGTTTATTCTGGTAAACGGAGAGGTCAAAAAGCAACTTCTACCTCTCTCTCCTTCTGGATTAAAAGCATTATCCGATTGGCTTATGAGACTGCCGGACGGCAGCCTCCTGAAAGAATCACAGCTCACTCCACTAGGGCTGTGGCTTCCACATGGGCCTTCAAGAACGAGGCTTCTGTTGATCAGATATGTAAGGCAGCGACTTGGTCTTCACTGCACACTTTTTCTAAATTTTACAAATTTGATACTTTTGCTTCTTCTGAGGCTATTTTTGGGAGAAAGGTTTTGCAAGCCGTGGTGCCTTCCATTTAGGTGACCTGATTTGCTCCCTCCCTTCATCCGTGTCCTAAAGCTTTGGTATTGGTTCCCACAAGTAAGGATGACGCCGTGGACCGGACACACCTATGTTGGAGAAAACAGAATTTATGTTTACCTGATAAATTACTTTCTCCAACGGTGTGTCCGGTCCACGGCCCGCCCTGGTTTTTTTTTTTTAATCAGGTCTGATAATTTATTTTCTTTAACTACAGTCACCACGGTAACATATGGTTTCTCCTATGCAAATATTCCTCCTTAACGTCGGTCGAATGACTGGGGTAGGCGGAGCCTAGGAGGGATCATGTGACCAGCTTTGCTGGGCTCTTTGCCATTTCCTGTTGGGGAAGAGAATATCCCACAAGTAAGGATGACGCCGTGGACCGGACACACCGTTGGAGAAAGTAATTTATCAGGTAAACATAAATTCTGTTATCTTACTTGTTTAAACAAATAGCACACTGACTTTTTTAAGACTGTAAAAGTAAAACATGTTGGGCAATTGATTCAGTATTGATGATGACTGTCTAAGGTGATTGAATGTAGGATTTTTCACTTAAAGGGATATTCTGGTGCAACAATTACATTCTCTAATTGAGTAATGTAATGTTTCCATTTCTGACCCTATATAACTATATGTTTACTTTACCCCCTAAACTAATTTAATGTGCGCCAGTAGAGGTGGCAAATTTGCCCATTTACGGGGCGTATGTTAAATATCCAGCCATTACAAGTTTTGTGCGGTAGCACTTTGCACTAAGTGCAAATAACCAGAGGTCAGACCTCTGGTTAATTAAAAAAATGTCCCCAAATTGCACGAAGCATTTAGAAAGGGTTAAAGTGAGGGGATGTGCAGTGTTAGTAAAAAAGGCACTGAAAGTGCCTTTACATTGAAGTCTAAGGGAATGTGTTTTTACTTGAAATATAAACACTCACCGGCCACTTTATTAGGTACACCTTGATAGTACTGGGTTGGACCCCCTTTTGCCTTCAGAACTGCCTTAATTCTACGTGGCATAGATTCAACAAGGTGTTGGAAACATTCCTCAGACATTTTGTTCCATATTGACATGATAGCATCACACAGTTGCTGCAGATTTGTTGGCTGCACATCCATGATGCAAATCTCCTGTTCCACCACATCGCAAATGTGCTCTATTGGATTGAGATCTGGTGACTGTGGAGGCCATTGGAGTACAGTGAACTCATTGTCATGTTCAAGCAACCAGTTTGAGATGATTTGAACTTTGTGACATGGTGCATTATCCTGCTGGAAGTAGCCATCAGAAGATGGGTACACTTTAGTCATAAAGGGATGGACATGGTCAGCAGCAATACTCTGGTAGGCCGCAGAGTTTAAACAACCATTATACCACAATCACCAGCTGCCTGAACTGTTGATACAAGGCAGGATGGATCCATACTTTCATGTTGTTTACACCAAATTCTGACACTACAATCTGAATGCAGCAGAAATTGAGACTCATCAGACCAGGCAATGTTTTTCCAATCTTCTATTGTCCAATTTTGGGGAGCCTGTGTGAATTGTAGCCTCAGTTTCCTGTCCTTAGCTGACAGGAGTGGCATCCGGTGTGCTGTAGCCCATCGTCTTCAAGGTTCAACGTGTTGTGCGTTCATAGTATTCTGCATACCTTGGTTGTAACTGGTTATTTGAGTTACTGTTGCCTTTCTTTCATCTCAAACCAGTCTGCCCATTCTCCTCTGACCTCTGACATCAACAAGGCATTGCCATCCACACAACTGCCTCTCACTGGATATTTTCTCTTTTTCAGACCATTCTCTGAAAACCCTAGAGATGGTTGTCCGTGAAAATCCCAGTAGATTAGCAGTTTTTAGCAGTTAGCAGTTTTTGAAATACTCAGACCAGCCCGTTTGGCACCAACAACCATGCCACATTCAAAGTCACTTAAATCTCCTTTCTTCCCCATTCTGATGCTCGGTTTGAACATCAGCAAGTCGTCTTCACCACTTCTAGATGCCTACATGCATTGAGTTTCTGCACAGGTGAAATAATCAGCTGATCAGTAACCACGGTCACTAACTTGCTCTCATTAGCTCATTTTTTCACCTGTCCTCTAATTAAGATATCATGAAAATCTGGCCTGTTAGGGGTACTTGAAGACCGGACTTGAGAAACACTCCTATTTTGCTATATATCTTTTCACTTTACTGCAGACAGCATTTTAACGGACATTACATTTAAATAAACAATAAAGACAAGAATGAATAAAACATATAAACCAATGAGAACAAGGTTTGAAATGTAATGGACAAAAATGACCAATGAGAAGAGTCCAGCAATTCATAAAATGACCAGTAACTGTCAATTCCCCCTCTTTTCTCTTTGCTGCTTAAGAGATAAGTATATTGTGTTTTATTATCATAAATACATTTTTTTACATGTTCTTTATTTGTGTTTTTGGATATATTATATATATATTTTGATTTATTATTTCATTTTTTAAATTACTTTGATTATATTTGTTTCTGTTGGTATTTTCTTTTATCTGTATGTCCCTTTAATTGTCACCATGTCGGTTTCAGATTTAACTTTTGTTTACTTTTTTCATTTCCTTATTTAACTCACATTAATTTGTTTTCTTTTTGTTATTGCATATTTATAAACTTATTTCATTCCGTTATATCAATTTTACATAATTCCGTTTACTTAGTACCTTCGTTTACTTAATACTTTCGTTTACTTTCCGTTTTCATTCTACATTATTTTCTATCCCTTATGTTTTCTTACAATTTTTTTCTGTCTCCTGCTCTGTGCACAACGATCTCCGGTTGCGTCCTCCATCTTGTTTCCCTTCTCTATCCTTCTGTCACGCCTCCATTTTACGTGACGTATTTTACCCGCCCTTTTTAGATGTCAATCATAGTTTTTCATTTTACCGCCCTCATTTCACCTCAGATCTCGTCCGGATCAGTTGTACTCACTTGGCAACATTTGTATTTAATTTCAATTAGCTATATTGTGTTTTTTCCTCTACTTGTTTGGTATACCTTACATTATACTTAAAGTTAAGGTTATTTAATAGACAGCTATATAACATAAATTATAGTTATAATATTATAAAAATTTTAAAAACTTCAGTATTTTAGTTTAATTGTAAAAATACTTTATTAAGCCCTCATTTCTGTTAGGGTTTTTTACTTTAATTGCTTTATTTCATTTCAACTATGTCTGATGATAATAAGTCTCAGTTCTCTGAGAAATCAGTAAGAGAATTAATTGACAGCTCTTTGGAGCTTTTCAAACAGCAGATGATGCAATTTCAGTCTGCAATTAACTCTGTGAATGAGATTAATGACAATATTCCTAGAAAAGCTTCAGCAAAAAAGAAGCATTTATTAAAAAATGTTAAATCAAAATCTTTTGATAAATCTCATGTTCATTATAAGAGAGTTAATGCACGTCAGCGCAGTTCTGACATTTCCCAGCCTGCCTTGCAGCGCAAATATATTTCATCAGACTCAGAAAGCGACTCTAACATTAAAATTAAAAAGAGACTGAATAGGAAAAGAACATTTTTAATTTCTTCTGATTCATCTGATAATCTGGATGTCTCAGACATGCAAATTGAAAAATATTATCCTGAATTTGAGGAATTTTCTAATAATTCTATAGATGATTTTAATGACATTTCTTCTTCTGAAGAGGAATTTCCTAAATTAAAGAAACCCAAGTTCATGTCCAAATCTAAAATGGTTAAACTTTTTGATAATTTTGGAGATCCCTATACTGACCCTAATGATTTAGAACATCCCAGATCATCTCAATGGAAACCTTCTAAAAGGGTTTCAAAGTTTTTAGACCATTACATTCGCAGACCCCTTCCAAAGCAAAAAATATTTTAAAAGCTGAATGCCCTCGCCCTGAGCTCCCTCACGACACCCATATGACTCCTAATATTGATGAAAATTTTAGGCAATAAAAATACCAATTTAAGAAGAGGTCCTGACAGATTTTTAAAATCTTGTCAGGATAAATTGTTAGATACCTTAGGTCCTGTAACTAAGCTCTTTGAACTATCCGAAGAAGCTATTTCATCTGATTCTATGCTAGATCCATACGTATCTAGGGAATGGATACAAAGATTGGTTTACCTTTTAGGGGATGCAAATACCTCCTTATCTACTCAAAGGAGAAGACTTCTTTTAAGATGCCTTGATCCTAAAATTGCAGACTTTGCCCCCACTGAAATGGGCCCTAAAGCTGATGGCCTCTTATTTGGTGATGCTAGTTTACAGCAGCTTAGTTCTTACGTTAATACATTTAACAGTCTTAACAAAATTAAGACGAATACTAAAAAGATTTTCTACCAATCTCAACCTTCCAAGGTTTCCCCCAGGGCTGGAAAAGGCAGGGACCGCTTTTCCAGCCGTTACTCAAATATCTCCAGGTCCCTCTTGCAGAATTTTGTCCCTTCCACTTCCTCACACGCAAGCTTCTTTCCTTCAAGAAGCAGAACATCTTTCAACAGAGGTTCCAGGAACTTCAGGAATACTAGGAGACCATTCCAAGGTAAGTTCTCCCATCTGTATTTCCACACATTTTTCCTATCTAAAAATAGATGGCAGACTTATGTATTTTATAAAATAATGGCAAAAAATTACATCAGACCCATGGGTTATTCAAGATGTATCCAGCCTTCCATTAGATTTTATTCAAACTCTCTTTCAAAACTCCCGTCCTATCCCGATAAAATTTTCTACAGAAGATCAATCCCTTCTAGATTTAGAAATTTTGGATCTACTGGAGAAGAATGCAATAGAACTAGCTCTTTCTCCAATAGACTCCATCAGCAACATGTTCTTTGTGAAAAAGAAAGAAGGATCTCTTCGCCCTGTTATAAATTTAAGAGAATTAAATCAATTCCTTGTTTTCAATCACTTCAAGATGGAAGGTATTCATCTTTTAAGGGATTGTCTTTACAACAAAGATTGGCTTGTAAGACTAGACCTAAAAGATGCATACCTATCAGTACCAATTCACTTAGATTTCAGGAAATATCTAAGATTCCTTTGGAAAAACAAATTATGGCAATTTTCTTGCCTGCCTTTTGGCCTTTCTTCTGCACCTTGGGCTTTTACAAAAATCCTAAAACCAGTTACAGCCTGGTTGAGAAAAAGGGGAATTCGTCTAATAATATACTTGGACGATATCCTTCTTATTCATCAATCCCCCCTTGTTTTGAAGGATCAGTTGTCTCTTACGATAAATTTCCTCCAAAACTTGGGCTTCATTATCAATTTCAAGAAATCACTTTTGGTTCCTTCCCAGAATCTGATTTTTCTTGGTTTCAACATGGACACTGTTTCAGCTTCTCTCAGCCTTCCTTTGGAGAAGATCAAAAGAATCAAGAAAGAAATTTATCTTCTGAAGACAGACTTCTTCTCTATCCGTCTTCTAGCCAGAATTATAGGTCTTCTTTCCTCTTCTATTCAAGCAATTTTTCCAGCTCCACTTCATTACAGAGCTCTCCAAAGATTAAAAATCTATTATCTTCGACAGGGTTTCTCCTATCAACACAAAATATCCTTATCAAAGGAAGCTTCGGAGGAATTGAATTGGTGGCTCCTGAATATAGAAGCTTGGAATGGAAAAGCAATTTTCGGGAATTCTCCAGATATAATAATAGAGTCAGATGCGAGCAAATCTGGTTGGGGTGCAAGATGTGGTCCTCTGATTACAGGAGGGAAATGGTCTCCTTCAGAACAAAATCTTCACATCAATTGTTTGGAGCTTCTAGCAGAGGCTTTTGCAGTTCAAAGTTTTGTCAAGCACAAGAATCCTATAACAATTCTTCTTCGTATGGACAACATCTCTGCTGTTCGTTATATCAATCGATTAGGAGGTACTGCTTCAAAAATTTTATCAGATTTAACAAAATATTTTATTCACGACTGTTTATCTCAGAATATATCCAAGCAGAATATATTCCGGGTTTAAACAACCAGATGGCAGATTGGGGATCGAGATATCTTACAGACTTCAGCGATTGGAAATTGAATTCTCTAATTTTTCAGAGAATTCAATCTCTAAGGGGTCCCTTTTCAATAGACCTCTTTGCCTCTCGTCTGAATCACCAGATATCTCCTTATTTCAGTTGGAGACCAGATCCCCAGGCTCTAGCAATAGATGCATTCCTGCAGCAATGGCCGATCACAGGAGCATATGCATTTCCTCCATTTTCAATGATTCTCAGGACATTACTCTTTGTCAAACGTCAACAGATCTCTCTTCTAATAATAACTCCCTTTTGGCAAACTCAAGTTTGGTATCCTCTTCTTCTAGAATTATCATTTCTTCATCCAATTCTACTTCCATCCAGGTCAGATCTTCTAACAGATCCTTCAGACCAATTTCATCCTCTGGTCCTTCAAGACAAACTTCATTTAATCGCTTGGATGATTTCAGGGGATCCTGGTCTGGCGATGGATTATCGGAAGAAGCTAGACTCCTCCTTCAAGATTCCTGGGCCCCTGGAACCAAATTTTTTTTATTTATCCTCCTGGTTTAAATGGTCTAGCTGGTGCAATTCTAGACACCTGGATACCATTTCAGCTCCTTTAAATCAAGTTATTAATTTTTTATCTTCTCTTTTTCAATCGGGTTTAGCTTACAGATCCATTAATGTAGCTAGATCAGCTATATCTGCTGGACATGAATTACTTAATAATATCCCTATAGGTCAACATCCTACTATCTGTAGACTTTTAAAATCTATTCGCCTTAAACGTCCTCCTATTTCTAAGTATACTTTCTTTTGGGACGTAGATTTAATTATATCTCTTTAATTCTTGGCCTAATAATGAAAGTTTAACTCTCAAACAACTAATGGTTACATTAACCACTCTATTATGTCTTTTATCTTGTAAAAGAGTATCTGATGTTAAAGCTATTGATTTCAATTCCAAATCTTTTTCACCTCAGGGTGTAATTTTTTTCATTTCTCGTAGAACTAAGACTCTATCTTCATCTATTTTTTATCCTTATTTTTATGAACATCCTAAGCTTTGTGTAGTTCTTTGTCTCAAAGAATACAAACAAAGAACTTCTCTTCTTAGGACGTCTTCTCACAATTAACTACTTATTTCTTATGCTCCTCCTCATTTACCCGTTTCTTCTCCTACTATCAGTAGATGGGTGAAATGGGTTATGAATCAAGCTGGTGTTGACAATAATTTTTCTTCTCATTCTATAAGAGGAGCGTCTGCTTCTAAAGCATTTTCAAAATCTGCTTCTCTTCAAGATATTCTTAATGCTGCCGATTGGTCATCAGATTCGGTTTTTAGACAATTTTATTTTAAACCTATTCATTCTATTCCTTTTTATTTGGTCTCAAAAGTTCTTTGCTTTAAACTAGCAAAATAGGAGCCTCTGTCCTTGTAATAAAATTCCGATTATCCTAGCTTTGTGAAGGAATAATCTAGATTTTATTAAAGAGACAGAGACGAGTATTTTCCCACCACACTTTGTCATGTTTATATTATGTTTTTTACCCTCCCTATATTTAAGGTTTTTATTACAGTTATTAATATTATTTTCTCATGTTTTTGTTCTAGTGCAAAATTCTTCTTCAGGTTTCCCGGGAACCTTCTGAATATACTAGAAGAATACTTCATTCAACATCTCCAAGTTTTGATCTGACTCCAAGCAAGTCTTATCCTGTTCCAAGTCATAGAAGTTTCTTCATTCAAGATTGTTTTTCTTCTGTGTTCCTGTTTTTCTCCATCCTGATGTTTTTGGGGATTTTATGTTATTTTTATGACAATATTCTTAATGGTTTTCGCAACAAAGATCAAAGAGGAGGAATTGACAGTTACTGGTCATTTTATGAATTGCTGGACTCTTCTCATTGGTCATTTTTGTCCATTACATTTCAAACCTTGTTCTCATTGGTTTATATGTTTTATTCAGTCTTGTCTTTATTGTTTAGTTAAATTTAATGTCTGTTAAAATGCTGTCTGCAGTAAAGTGAAAAGATATATAGCAAAATACTCGTCTCTGTCTCTTTAATAAAATCTAGATTATTCCTTCACAAAGCTAGGATAATCGGAATTTGGTAATGCAAAAAATCCAGCAACAATTGCACAGGGTTAAGAACAAAAGATGGTGATTTTTAGGGTTTAGTGATTTTATCACAGGATGAAGAGCCTTTATGTTAAATGATCCCAGTGTAGGGATACTAATAGATAACGTGTGTACAATTAAACTGTTGTGCTCTTAAACAAAAGAGATATGTTTATATCTTGTTAAAGGGATAGGAAAGTCAAAATTTAAACTTGCATGATTCAGATAGAGCGTGTCATTTTAAGACACTTTTATATTCAGTTCTATTTTCAAATGTGCTTCGTTCTCTTAGTATCCCTTGTTAAAAAATGAATATGCACATATCATACACTAGTGGGAACTGGTGCTATTTGGTGCCTGAACACATTTGTCTTTTGTGATTGGCTAAATAGATACAGTATGTTCAGCTTCCTGTCAGTAGTGCAATGCTGTCCCTTCAGCAGTGGATAACAAGAGAATGAAGAAAATTTCATAATATAATTAAATTGGAAAATTGTTTAAAATTGTATGTTCTATCTGAATCATAAAGAAAATTTTGGGGTTTACTATCCCTTTAACCCCTTAGTGACCAGACCACTTTTCCATTTGTTGACCGTCTGGGACCAAGGCTAATTTTGCATTTCTGCTGTGTTTGTGTTTAGCTGTAATTTTCCTCTTACTCATTTACTGTACCCACACATATTATATATTGTTTGTCTCGCCATTAAATGGACTTTCTAAAGATACCATTATTTTCATAAAATCTTATAATTTACTATAAAAAACATGAAATATGAGGAAAAAATGGAAAAAAAACATACTTTTTCTAAATTTGACCCCCAAAATCTCTTACACATCTACAACCACCATAAAACACCCATGCTAGTTTCTAAATTTTGTCTTGAGTTTAGAAATACCCAATTTTTACATGTTCTTTGCTTTTTTTTCCAAGTTATAGGGCAATAAGTGATTTTGTGACAAAATATCAATTTAAGAATACATTTACAGAGAATGTTAAAGGTTACTGCCAAATAACACCCCAATATGTCTTCAGCAGCATTTCTTGAGTACAGTGATACCACCCATGTATAGGTGTGTCATGTTCTCTGGGGGTTAAAAGGCCTTATTTTTATGGGCCGCATTCCAGTTTTCCAACTTGGAATTTTCACATCTGTCATCATGCACCCACGTCCTATTTGGGACATTTCTGAAGCCGGCCAATGTAAATTACCCCCATCTAACCATATATTTTTGAAAGGTAGACACCCTAGGGTATTTTAAATGCTTGTATTTTAACACTTTCCATGCACTAATTCAACCACCAGTCTTTGTCAAACTTTTGGGTAGTCCTTTTTTTGTGTTATTTTTCACACACGTACTTTAGGCATAGATTCTCAGTTCCTTTTATGTGTTAATGCAAAAAAAAAAAACACCTCAATATGTGTTCAACAACATCTCCTGAGTACAGTGATACCACCCATGTATAGGTGTGTTGGGTTCTCTGGGGGCTAAAAGGCCTTATTTTTAGGGGGTGCATTCCAGTTTTTCAACTTGGAATTTTCACATCCCATGCACCCATGTCGTATTTGGGACATTTCTGAAGCCAGCCAATGTAATTTAACCCCATCAAACCATATATTTTTGAAAAGTAGACACCCTAGGGTATTTGAAATGCTGGTATTTTAACACTTTCCATGCACTAATTCAACCACCAGTCTTTGTCAAGTCATTTTTTTTGTGTTATGTTTCACACACATTGTAATTTAGACATGGATTTTCAGCTCCTGTTATGTGTTACTGCCAAAGAAGACCCCAATATGTGTTCACCAACATCTCCTGAGTACAGTGATACCACCTATGCATAGGTTTGTTGGCTTGTTTGGGGGTGGAATGCCAAATATCTGACATGCGTTTGTGATTTTTTTTCACATTTAACATATTTTCTTTGCCTATCTTCTTTTAGGGGCCTTTTCTTCTGTTATGTGTGATCAGTCCACGGGTCATCATTACTTCTGGGATATAACTCCTCCCCAACAGGAAATGCAAGAGGATTCACCCAGCAGAGCTGCATATAGCTCCTCCCCTCTACGTCAGTCCCAGTCATTCTCTTGCACCCAACGACTAGATAGGATGTGTGAGAGGACTATGGTGATTATACTTAGTTTTTATGACTTCAATCAAAAGTTTGTTATTTTAAAATAGCACCGGAGCGTGTTATTACTTCTCTGGCAGAGTTTGAGGAAGAATCTGACAGAGATTTTTTACTATGATTTTAACCGGAGTCGTTAAGATCATATTGCTGTTCTCGACCATCTGAGGGAGGTAAAGGCTTCAGATCAGGGGACAGCGGGCAGATGAATCTGCATTGAGGTATGTGGCAGTTTTTATTTTCTGAATGGAATTGATGAGAAAAGCCTGCCATACCGTTAAAATGACATGTATGTATACACTTCAGTATTCTGGGGATGGTATTTCACCGGAACTACTGTGTTAAGGTCACTAATCCTTTTAATAACTATTCTCATGTTAAACGTTTTTGCTGGAATGTAGAATCGTTTACATTGCTGAGGTACTGTGTGAATAAATGTTTGGGCATTATTTTCCACTTGGCAGTTTTTTGCTTTAATTGTGACAGTTTCGTTTCTCTTCACTGCTGTGTGGGAGAGGGAGGGGCCGTTTTTGGCGCTCTTTGCTACGCATCAAAAAATTCCAGTCAGCTACTTTTATATGTCCTGCATGATCCGGTTCATCTCTGACAGATCTCAGGGGTCTTCAAACTTCTTTGAAGGGAGGTAAATTCTCTCAGCAGAGCTGTGAGAATTCTTATAGTGACTGTGTATAAAAAACGTTGTTTTGTTTTTCTTATGTACAAATTTAATTAGTGTTGTTTTTTACTAATGGGAACAAACCTTTGCTAAAAGTTGTGTTGTTTTAAAATTTGATGCAATAACTGTTTTTCAGTTCATTATTTCAACTGTCATTTAATCGTTAGTACCTCTTTGAGGCACAGTACGTTTTTTGCTAAAAAAGATTATAACCAAGTTGTAAGTTTTTTGCTAGTGTGTTAAACATGTCTGACTCAGAGGAAGATATCTGTGTCATTTGTTCCAATGCCAAGGTGGAGCCCAATAGAAATTTATGTACTAACTGTATTGATGCTACTTTAAATAAAAGTCAATCTGTACAATGTGAACAAATTTCACCAAACAGCGAGGGGAGAGTTATGCCGACTAACTCGCCTCACGCGACAGTACCTGCATCTCCCGCCCGGGAGGTGCGTGATATTTTGGCGCCTAGTACATCTGGGCGGCCATTACAGATAACATTACAAGATATGGCTACTGTTATGACTGAAGTTTTGTCTAAATTACCTGAACTAAGAGGCAAGCGTGATCACTCTGGGGTGAGAACAGAGTGCGCTGACAATGCTAGGGCCATGTCTGATACTGCGTCACAGCTCGCAGAGCATGAGGACGGAGAGCTTCATTCTGTGGGTGACGGTTCTGATCCAAACAGATTGGACTCAGATATTTCAAATTTTAAATTTAAATTGGAGAACCTCCGTGTACTACTAGGGGAGGTCTTAGCAGCTCTCAACGATTGTAACACTGTTGCAATACCAGAGAAACTGTGTAGGTTGGATAAATACTTTGCGGTACCGGCGAGTACTGACGTTTTTCCTATACCTAAGAGACTAACTGAAATTGTTACTAAGGAGTGGGATAGACCCGGTGTGCCGTTCTCACCCCCTCCAATATTTAGAAAGATGTTTCCAATAGACGCCACCACTCGGGACTTATGGCAAACGGTCCCCAAGGTGGAGGGAGCAGTTTCTACTTAGCTAAGCGTACCACTATCCCGGTGGAGGATAGCTGTGCTTTCTCAGATCCAATGGATAAAAAATTAGAGGGTTACCTTAAGAAAATGTTTGTTCAACAAGGTTTTATATTACAACCCCTTGCATGTATCGCGCCGATTACGGCTGCGGCAGCATTTTGGATTGAGTCGCTTGAAGAGAACCTTAGTTCCTCTACGCTAGACGACATTACGGACAGGCTTAGAGTCCTTAAACTAGCTAATTCTTTCATTTCGGAGGCCGTAGTACATTTAACCAAACTTACGGCTAAGAACTCAGGATTCGCCATACAGGCACGCAGGGCACTGTGGCTAAAATCCTGGTCAGCTGATGTTACTTCTAAGTCCAAATTACTTAATATACCTTTCAAGGGGCAGTCCTTATTCGGGCCCGGTTTGAAAGAAATTATCGCTGACATTACGGGAGGTAAGGGCCACGCCCTACCTCAAGACAAGGCCAAAGCTAAGGCTAGACAGTCTAATTTTCGTCCCTTTCGGAATTTCAAAACAGGAGCAGCATCAACCTCCACTGCACCAAAACAGGAAGGAGCTGTTGCTCGTTACAGGCAAGGCTGGAAGCCTAACCAGTCCTGGAACAAAAGCAAGCAGGCCAGGAAACCTGCTGCTGCCCCAAAGACAGCATGAACCGAGAGCCCCCGATCCGGGACCGGATCTAGTAGGGGGCAGACTCTCTCTCTTCGCCCAGGCCTGGGCAAGAGATGTTCAGGATCCCTGGGCACTAGAGATCATATCTCAGGGATACCTTCTAGACTTCAAATTATCTCCCCCAAGAGGGAGATTTCATCTGTCAAGGTTGTCAACAAACCAGATAAAGAAAGAAGCGTTTCTACGCTGCGTACAAGATCTGTTAACAATGGGAGTGATCCATCCGGTTCCGTGGTCGGAACAAGGACAAGGGTTCTACTCAAACCTGTTTGTGGTTCCCAAAAAAGAGGGAACTTTCAGGCCAATCTTAGATTTAAAGACTCTAAACAAATTCCTAAGAGTTCCATCGTTCAAAATGGAAACTATTCGGACAATTTTACCCATGATCCAAGAGGGTCAGTACATGACCACAGTGGATTTAAAGGATGCTTACCTTCACATACCGATCCACAAAGATCATCACCGGTATCTAAGGTTTGCCTTCTTAGACAGGCACTACCAGTTTGTAGCTCTTCCATTCGGATTGGCTACGGCTCCAAGAATCTTCACAAAGGTTCTGGGTGCCCTTCTAGCGGTACTAAGACCGCGAGGGATTTCGGTAGCTCCGTACCTAGACGACATTCTAATACAAGCTTCAAGCTTTCAAACTGCCAAGTCTCATACAGATTTAGTTCTGGCATTTCTAAGGTCGCATGGATGGAAAGTGAACGAAAAGAAGAGTTCTCTCTTTCCTCTCACAAGAGTTCCATTCTTGGGGACTCTTATAGATTCTGTAGAAATGAGGATTTACCTGACAGAAGACAGGTTAACAAAACTTCAAAATGCATGCCGCGTCCTTCATTCCATTCAACACCCGTCAGTAGCTCAATGCATGGAGGTGATCGGCTTAATGGTAGCGGCAATGGACATAGTACCTTTTGCACGCCTACACCTCAGACCGCTGCAACTATGCATGCTAAGTCAGTGGAATGGGGATTACTCAGATTTGTCCCCTACTCTGAATCTGAATCAAGAGACCAGAAATTCTCTTCTATGGTGGCTTCATCGGCCACACCTGTCCAGGGGAATGCCATTCAGCAGGCCAGACTGGACAATTGTAACAACAGACGCCAGCCTACTAGGTTGGGGCGCTGTCTGGAATTCTCTGAAGGCTCAGGGACTATGGAATCAGGAGGAGAGTCTCCTTCCAATAAACATTCTGGAATTGAGAGCAGTTCTCAATGCCCTTCTGGCTTGGCCCCAGTTAATAACTCGGGGGTTCATCAGGTTTCAGTCGGACAACATCACGACTGTAGCTTACATCAACCATCAGGGAGGGACAAGAAGCTCCCTAGCAATGATGGAAGTATCAAAGATAATTCGCTGGGCAGAGTCTCACTCTTGCCACCTGTCAGCAATCCACATCCCGGGAGTGGAGAACTGGGAGGCGGATTTCTTGAGTCGCCAGACTCTTCATCCGGGGGAGTGGGAACTTCATCCGGAGGTCTTTGCCCAAATACTTCGACGTTGGGGCAAACCAGAGATAGATCTCATGGCGTCTCGCCAGAACGCCAAACTTCCTCGCTACGGGTCCAGATCCAGGGATCCGGGAGCACTTCTGATAGATGCTTTGACAGCACCTTGGAACTTCAGGATGGCTTATGTGTTTCCACCCTTCCCGCTGCTTCCTCGATTGATTGCCAAAATCAAACAGGAGAGAGCATCAGTAATTCTAATAGCACCTGCTTGGCCACGCAGGACTTGGTATGCAGATCTAGTGGACATGTCATCCTGTCCGCCTTGGTCTCTACCTCTGAGACAGGACCTTCTGATACAGGGTCCATTCAAACATCAAAATCTAACTTCTCTGAAGCTGACTGCTTGGAAATTGAACGCTTGATTTTATCAAAACGTGGTTTTTCTGAGTCGGTTATTGATACCCTGATTCAGGCTAGGAAGCCTGTTACCAGAAGGATTTACCATAAAATATGGCGGAAATACCTATACTGGTGCGAATCCAAAGGTTACTCCTGGAGTAAGGTTAGGATCGCTAGGATATTGTCTTTTCTACAAGAAGGTTTAGAAAAGGGTTTATCAGCTAGTTCATTAAAGGGACAGATTTCAGCTCTGTCCATCTTGTTACACAGACGTCTGTCAGAAAATCCAGACGTCCAGTCCTTTTGTCAGGCTTTAGCTAGGATCAAGCCTGTGTTTAAAGCTGTTGCTCCACCATGGAGTTTAAACTTAGTTCTTAACGTTTTACAGGGTGTTCCGTTTGAACCCCTTCATTCCATTGATATAAAAATGTTATCTTGGAAAGTTCTGTTTTTAATGGCTATTTCCTCGGCTCGAAGAGTCTCTGAGTTATCAGCCTTACATTGTGATTCCCCTTATCTGATTTTTCACTCAGACAAGGTAGTTCTGCGTACTAAACCTGGGTTCTTACCTAAGGTAGTCACTAACAGGAACATCAATCAAGAGATTGTTGTCCCATCCTTGTGTCCAAATCCTTCTTCAAAGAAGGAACGTCTTTTACACAATCTGGATGTAGTTCGTGCCCTCAAGTTCTACTTGCAGGCAACTAAAGATTTTCGCCAAACTTCTTCCTTGTTTGTCGTTTACTCTGGACAGAGGAGAGGTCAAAAAGCTTCTGCTACCTCTCTCTCTTTTTGGCTTCGTAGCATAATACGTTTAGCCTATGAGACTGCTGGACAGCAGCCTCCTGAAAGAATTACAGCTCACTCCACTAGAGCTGTGGCTTCCACTTGGGCCTTTAAGAATGAGGCCTCTGTTGAACAGATTTGCAAGGCTGCAACTTGGTCTTCGCTTCATACTTTTTCCAAATTTTACAAATTTGACACTTTTGCTTCTTCGGAGGCTATTTTTGGGAGAAAGGTTCTTCAGGCAGTGGTTCCTTCTGTATAATGAGCCTGCCTATCCCTCCCGTCATCCGTGTACTTTTGCTTTGGTATTGGTATCCCAGAAGTAATGATGACCCGTGGACTGATCACACATAACAGAAGAAAACATAATTTATGCTTACCTGATAAATTCCTTTCTTCTGTTGTGTGATCAGTCCACGGCCCGCCCTGTTTTAAGGCAGGTAAATATCTTTTAAATTATACTCCAGTCACCACTTCACCCTTGGTTACTCCTTTCTCGTTGTTTCTTGGTCGAATGACTGGGACTGACGTAGAGGGGAGGAGCTATATGCAGCTCTGCTGGGTGAATCCTCTTGCATTTCCTGTTGGGGAGGAGTTATATCCCAGAAGTAATGATGACCCGTGGACTGATCACACAACAGAAGAAAGGAATTTATCAGGTAAGCATAAATTATGTTTTTACATACCCCAATTTATTTGCTTTCCATGAATGTGCATATATTTAAAAAAAAAAATTTACACACACATTGCTATGATTTAGGAGAGACTGTTGTAAGTTACTGCAAAAAAACACTCCAGGTTGCATACCCCAGTTTTATTTATTGCCATGAAAGTGTATATATTTGAAACATTGACACCGCAAGGTATTGTATATGGAGTGCTTTGATGACTTTGATGCAACCGTTTTAGCTATAAAAAATGGAGAAAGTGTATGGTTGTAATTTTTCAATTTAAATTTTTACACACACATTGCTTTTTGACTATGATTTAGGAGAGCTTGTTGTAAGTTATTGCAAAAAATACTTTAGGCTGCTTTCTGCAAGACCCCCTGAGTCCACCCAGGTTCATCTTGGTACAAAATCTCCGAAATGATCTGGAGCTGAAACTTTAAAAAAAGTCAGTTTCATTCCAGGGTTTGCTTTTTTGAACAACAAAAAAGCGTTGTGGGTTGCAATCTGCATTAAGTAAATTGCAACCTTTTTGTACCAGGCCCTTGTCCTCCACATAATTAGGTAGGGCTGCAGCAGCTGATCTGCAAGATCAACCCCACCCATATGCCGGTTATAAGCCTTGATGCACACTGGCTTCCTTATGCTCTCAGCTCTGCCACATACAGAGACCTCCACAGTCCTCTCATTGTGGATGGTGGTAAGAAGGTACACATCCTTCCTGTCTCTGTACTTAAATGCCAACAGCTCCTTTTGGCGCAGAGCTGAGATCTCCCCCCTTTGTAGCCGGGTGCGTGCAAGTTGTCCTGGGAAACCTGTGCGGTTCTTTTTGATTGTACCGCAAGCTACTGTATCAAAGCAATACAGTAGCTTGAACAAAAGGACACTTGTATAAAAATTATCTAAATACAAGTGGTACCCTTTGTTCATTAGGGGTAATATCAGGTCCCAGACAATCTTGCCAGTGGTTCTCATATGTTCTTGGCAACCTGGAGGGTCAAGGTGGCTATCCTTTCCCTCACACACCCGGAAGGCCTGAAAATACCCACTCTCGCTCTCACAGAGCTTATACACCTTTACTCCAGATCTGGAGCGCTTGTTAGGAATATACTGCTTGAATCCCAGCCTTCCCTTATACTTCATCAGGGATTCATCCACACATATATTCCTTCCAGGTGTATGAGTCTGCAAACCTGGCAGCAAAGGCTAATTTTGCATTTCTGCTGTGTTTGTGTTTAGCTGTAATTTTCCTCTTACTCATTTACTGTACCCACACATATTATATACTGTTTGTCTCGCCATTAAATGGACTTTCTAAAGATACCATTATTTTCATAAAATCTTATAATTTACTATAAAAAATATGAAATATGAGGAAAAAATGGAAAAAAACATACTTTTTCTAAATTTGACCCCCATAATCTCTTATACATCTACAACCACCATAAAACACCCATGCTAGTTTCTAAATTTTGTCTTGAGTTTAGAAATACCCAATGTTTACATGTTCTTTGCTTTTTTTTGCAAGTTATAGGGCAATAAGTGATTTTGTGACAAAATAGCAATTTAAGAATACATTTACAGAGAATGTTAAAGGTTACTGCCAAATAACACCCCAATATGTCTTCAGCAGCATTTCTTGAGTACAGTGATACCACCCATGTATAGGTGTGTCGTGTTCTCTGGGGGTTAAAAGGCCTTATTTTTATGGGCCGCATTCCAGTTTTCCAACTTGGAATTTTCACATCTGTCATCATGCACCCACGTCCTATTTGGGACATTTCTGAAGCCGGCCAATGTAAAATACCCCCATCTAACCATATATTTTTGAAAGGTAGACACCCTGGGGGCGGAGTCAGCCGGGTAGGTGAGCGGTCGCACATCTTGTGAGCTCCGAACAAACTTTCATCTAACACTGCTCACCTCCCATAAAAGACAGCTTGAAACACCTGAATCTAACTGTTAATCGTACCCTGAACATCTAGCCCTAGATCCAGAGAGATACTGCATGCCTTTAAGGAGCTTGAAGCAAGCTGAGATAGAGAAGAGAAAGAGAAGTGCCGGTGGCCATCTTGTTTATTAGGCGCAGTTAAAATAGCTTCAAAATCTTTATTACAGTACAAAGCTGAATGGACACCACATCCCTCTTGCAGCAGCTCCACAACTCATCTATCTGAGGTACACATACTGGGCTAAAGGCCCTCTCTACCTGAGTAACATCTACACTAAGTGGCGCTAACATGGAGAGGGCTATTGATTTCTTCAATGAACTCCGGAGACTACTCCAGGATCATCATAGCGCTCTGGAAGTTGAGTTGCACGCAGCGTTTAGCTCTACTGACACGCTAACTGCTACACAGACAACCTTACCTTTATCTGTAGCACCCACAAACCTACACACTAGTTGTGAAAGCGGAGACAGTGAAGATACGGACCTATTGATAAGCCTCAGTGGACCCACATACCCCGGTCAGTTGCACAACAAGCGAGATGTGAGTATGCACACTGATTCTCAGCATATAAGGGGAAAACGTGACTCAGATACAATAACTCTAGGCGGGGTCCACTTTAACAAGCTGCCTTACATAGCGGAACGTGAATCCTATTGCTCTGAACATTTTATCACCAGTACCAAGTGCACACTTTCAAGTTGCCCCTCAGACGCCCCTCGAGGCCAGCTCAATGTAAATGACACTTCAGAGAGAGCCTTAAATGTTCCTGTAGTGGGTCAATCATCTAATACCCTGTGTCTCCCCCAGCTAGACCCAAAGTCGACTCTCTTTGAAAAAAGGAGGAAGAAGCCACGCAAAGAATCAAGCCGAGCTCACAGGTACCTTAGCCTGGCGGCTGGCCTAAATTTCATTATAGACTCACTTACAGCCCGTTACCCGCTATACCTCTCTGGGAGCTATACAAATGTGGGCATCAACCCCGGCACTTCCCCCATACCTTTCCCGACGACAGATCTGCTGTTGCTTGCCTTAGCGATTACCTTGACAGCTCCACCGCAGCCTCATATAACATTCTGTGTACTCTTTTCCCTTCTAAGAGGCTGGGATCCCGGTGGCGATCTGAACTATGTAAAGCCTGACATTTAATCTACTCTAGGGACAAGGTTCTGAAGGGTTTGAGCAGACTTGAACTCGGTAACAGGAATAAGCTACTGCTCCGTTAGCAAAAAGGATATGAGCCCTGTTTTCTAGGACACTCTGCTGCAGCATTCTTGACTATTTGTTTATATTGCCTATATTAATGCCCATGCAGCTTCATATGTTAAGATCTCCCTGTTAGCTTTTACCCATTAAATCACAGTTTCATCTAGGTCACAGTATGTAAAGGTGGCATTTGTTTTATAGATGCAGCCTAGTCCCTGTGCATGCAGAGCATTACTTTTTGCACGCTCCTGACGTAATTTATGCCACATCCATGCATATCATTCTGCAGAGCTCACTGATTCTACCTTGCTCTTTGTTTCATATTGACCCCCACAATGTATTGGTTACTTATCTGTTTATAACTTCATATTGTCACTTTAATGTTCCCAATGTTAGCATCTGTTTAAGTTTCACACCAGCGATCTTTGAATTTCTACTGTTTCAGTCCAACTGTGGGCTATGCATATACTATGTGATTCTTAGGTTACTGGAACAGTAAGGGTATCCTTCAAGCTTCTAGCACTATAGGGTGCTGGGAAAACCATGTCACAAATAGTTCTATGCACTTAGCTTTATCTTTCCTTGTATATTATGCTAACTTGAAACCTCTAGTGTAGGGTATACCTTTGAATTTTCAATCACTTTTATTTCTTAAATGATCCCTATACATCTACATGACCTAACCTTCTTGTCTTTCTGTTTTGATGTGCCTTTGGGCTGTGCTAATACTTTTATCAAATAGAGGTCAGGCTGCCGCGGCCGAGGCAGCAGGGCTCTCTTTTCCTCATTATATTAGAATGACGCCAGCCCCAATCTACACTTATAGGCTATGCAACCGGTTGCTACTCACACATACATTCATCTTACATTCAGCTCTCTCATTATAGCCATTTATCATATACAGCCCAATATGATACCTGCCCCCTATATATATACTGATCACTATATTCAAACTTCCACCTCCCCCCCATCCCCTCTTGTTGTTATTGCTATTATTAGCAATAATAACTTAACAATACACCTCCTAATTTAGGAGGCTTAACAACACGACTTATCTTGCCTATGTCGTAATCTGCCCATTTCCATTTACATATTCCATTACCATACTAGCTATACCAGCTCTACCATGCTATTTTTACCATTTGCTTTGTTACCTTTAATCACAACACACCCACCTACTTAATTACAACGAGTCCAATAATGACCATTTAATATTCTGACCTTAGTTCATGAAAAACAGAAAAAGAGGTTCCATAAGTTTATCCCTATTTAGACTTTTGTCTTCTACCTATATATATAAACTGTCGCGTTAATATGTACCGTTTGAGTTTATTGTACTGACATATCTTATATAAGTTGTAATGTTTTCGCACAACCTCAATAAAATCTTTAAAAAAAAAAAAAAAAAAAAAAGAAAGGTAGACACCCTAGGGTATTTTAAATGCTTGTATTTTAACACTTTCCATGCACTAATTCAACCACCAGTCTTTGTCAAACTTTTGGGTAGTCATTTTTTTGTGTTATTTTTCACACACATTGTACTTTAGGCATGGATTCTCAGTTCCTGTTATGTGTTACTGCCAAAAAGCACCTCAATATGTGTTCAACAACATCTCCTGAGTACAGTGATACCACCCATGTATAGGTGTGTTGGGTTCTCTGGGGGCTAAAAGGCCTTATTTTTAAGGGGCGCATTCCAGTTTTTCAACTTGGAATTTTCACATCTGTCATCATGCACCCATGTCGTATTTGGGACATTTCTGAAGCCGGCCAATGTAATTTACCCCCAACAAACCATATATTTTTGAAAAGTAGACACCCTAGGGTATTTGAAATGCTGGTATTTTAACACTTTCCATGCACTAATTAAACCACCAGTCTTTGTCAAGCTATTGGGCAGTCATTTTTTTGTGTTATGTTTCACACACATTGTAATTTAGACATGGATTTTCAGCTCCTGTTACGTGTTACTGCCAAAGAAGACCCCAATATGTGTTCACCAACATCTCCTGAGTACAGTGATACCACCTATGCATAGGTTTGTTGGCTTGTTTGGGGGTGGAATGCCAAATATCTGACATGCGTTTGTGATTTTTTTTCACATCTAACATATTTTCTTGCCTATCGTCTTTTAGGGGCATTTTTACATACCCCAATTTATTTGCTTTCCATGAATGTGCATATATTTGAAAAAAATTTTACACACACATTGCTATGATTTAGGAGAGACTGTTGTAAGTTACTGCAAAAAAACACTCCAGGTTGCATACCCTAGTTTTATTTATTGCCATGAAAGTGTATATATTTGAAACATTGACACCGCAAGGTATTGTATATGGAGTGCTTTGATGACTTTGATGCAACCGTTTTTGCTAAAAAAAAAATGGAGAAAGTGTATGGTTGTAATTTTTCAATTTAAATTTTTACACACACATTGCTTTTTGACTATGATTTAGGAGAGCTTGTTGTAAGTTATTGCAAAAAATACTTTAGGTTGCTTTCTGTAAGACCCTGAGTACACCCAGGTGCATCTTGGTACAAAATCTCTGAAATGATCTGGAGATGAAACTGTAAAAAAGTCAGTTTCATTCCAGGGTTTGCTTTTTTGAACAACAAAAAAGCGTTGTGGGTTGCAATCTGCATTAAGTAAATTGCAACCTTTTTGTACCAGGCCCTTGTCCTCCACATAATTAGGTAGGGCTGCAGCAGCTGATCTGCAAGATCAACCCCACCCATATGCCGGTTATAAGCCTTGATGCACACTGGCTTCCTTATGCTCTCAGCTCTGCCACATACAGAGACCTCCACAGTCGTCTCATTGTGGATGGTGGTAAGAAGGTACACATCCTTCCTGTCTCTGTACTTAAATGCCAACAGCTCCTCTTGGCGCAGAGCTGAGGTCTCCCCCCTTTGTAGTCGGGTGCGTGCAAGTTGTCCTGGGAAACCTGAGCGGTTCTTTTTGATTGTATCGCAAGCTACTGTATCAAAGCAATACAGTAGCTTGAACAAAAGGACACTTGTATAAAAATTATCTAAATACAAGTGGTACCCTTTGTTCATTAGGGGTAATATCAGGTCCCAGACAATCTTGCCAGTGGTTCCCATATGTTCTTGGCAACCTGGAGGGTCAAGGTGGCTATCCTTTCCCTCACACACCCGGAAGGCCTGAAAATACCCACTCTCGCTCTCACAGAGCTTATACACCTTTACTCCATATCTGGAGTGCTTGGAAGGAATATACTGCTTGAATCCAAACCTTCCCTTATACTTCATCAGGGATTCATCCACACATATATTCCTTCCAGGTGTATAAGAGTCTGCAAACCTGGCAGCAAAGTGGGTAATCAGTGTGCGGATTTTATACAGCCTGTCAAACTGGGGATGCTCCCTAGGGGGGCACAGGCTGTTGTTGCTGAAGTGCATGAAATGTAGAATCATTTCATACCTCTTCCTCGACATACTTTGTGAGAAAATGGGGGTAGAGCAAATGGGGCTACTGTTTCAGTAGGAGCGGATGGATGCCCATCAGCATAGTCAATGCCCAGAATATTTTAAATTCTGGCACATTGACGGGGGTCCATTGCTGCTTTGCCAAAAAACTGTCAGGCTTTGCAGCATGGAACTGATGGGCATATAAATTAGTTTGGGCGACAATGTTCCCCAATACATCATCGCCCAGAAACGCCTTCATAAACTGCTGGGGGCTAAATCCTGCCACATCCACATTATGCCAGGATTTGCTGTGAAGGGTGGGATATCTGGCCTCTGGAGATGAGGCATTACCCACTCCTCAGCAGCAATGGCAGCTGGAGCAACACGTCTCCTTCTGGCAGGGGGGCTAGCAGGGGGCGTGACAGTCACCGATACATCACTATCAGTTGAGACTGTATCAAATGATGTATCTGAGCATATGGCAGGGTCAAAATTGGGGTCTGAGTCCGACATAGAGGTGCCTGATTCTGACGCAGTATATGTTCTCTGTGACATGATTTATTTTTATCTGTCACAGAGAAAAAAAAAAATACACAATTTAAATTTAAATTAACTAAATGGCTCTGAAAAGAGCCTTTGGGTATAACAAAAAATTACAAATAAAAAAGATCCCTTAAAAAAATGCACAGAGCAAAATAGTGCTTTTGTGCAAGAGCCAGTGATTTATAGTGATCACTGGCAAGCTAGGGGTTAATTACTAAAAAAAATCAACACAAAATTTAAATTTAAATCAACTAAATTGCTCTGATAAGAGCCTTTTGGGTCTCACAAAAAATTACTAAAAAATTAACCCCTATAAAAAATGCATAGAGCAAAAAATTGTTTTTGTGCAAGAGCCAGTGATTTGTAGTGGTCACTGGCAAGTTAGGGGTTAATGATTTTGAAAAGAACCTTTGAGTTTTTCAATTTTTAAACTAATATAACTAAATAAATCTCTCTCTCCAACAAAAACGCAAGTGAGGAGAGGGAAGGAGATCCACACTGATCAGTGTCAATATTTACTAATAGTGACATGATCAGACAAATGGGATATTTTGTTATTATAAATTAAATTATAGAGCAAGCTCAGATTGGATAACCCCAGCCTGCCCCATATGATGAGGCAGGCTAGGGACACCCCCAGAAGCCCCATGATGCACTGGGCATCGCCATCTTTGAAGACACATGGGGGAGGAGGGAGGGGGGCTATATGGGGCTATTTTATTAAAAATATATATATATATATTTTTTTTGTGTTAGTATACTTTACTAAGTGCCTCGACCCACCAAGGCACTTAGCACACTTACAGAGCATCAGAAGCCTGACCAATGGCTTCCGATGCTCTGCCTGACTGCTGGGCTCCACGTGGAGTCAAACCGGAAGTGATCGCTCCAAAATAGAGCCCAGCAGTCAGGAACAGTATTGCAGGATGCCTCAACATCGAGGCATCACTGCAATACTGTTTGAGCGGCTCCTGCACTCAGATTACCCTCTCCCTGCATATTATATTATATTAGTGTTCCATAGTGTAGCGGTCCCATCTGTTCCCCCCCCATGCGTGCTCCCGTGCGCGATCCCGACCCCCTCTATATCCACCAGCGATGAGCCGCCCACTCGCCTCCCTGCAGCTGCTCCCACCCACTAACGATCGGCACCATCGCTGGCCGATGTAGAGTGGCCCTCTCTGCATCGGTGGGTAAAAAAGGTATTGCAGTGATGCCTCAATATCGAGGCATCACTGCAATACCTTGAAAGTGTCTGGAAGCGATTACGATCGCTTCCACAGCTTTAAACCCCAGAGGACGTGCCAGGAACGTCCTTGGTCGTTAAGGGTATTTTCTTGTAGGACGTTCCTGGCACGTCCTCGTCGTTAAGGGGTTAAGGCATTTAAACAGGCATTATCACTATAGTGGGAATGTGGGATTGTTGGGTTATTGATTTGGATAATGTTTGTTCGTGTAAAAGTGCTTATTATTGATTTTTTAACTTTCAATTTATTGATCAGACGTGTTTGTATCTCTTTGGTGATGTTGCTTTCTTGCGGCCACCAATACAATACAGGGTAATGTTGTGTTTTGCTCATGCGCAAAACCAATTTCTTTCATGTAATTAGCAAGAGTCCATGAGCTAGTGACGTATGGGATATACATTCTTACCAGGAGGGGCAAAGTTTCCCAAACCTCAAAATGCCTATAAATACACCCCTCACCACACCCACAAATCAGTTTTACAAACTTTGCCTCCTATGGAGGTGGTGAAGTAAGTTTGTGCTAGATTCTACGTTGATATGCGCTCCGCAGCAGGTTGGAGCCCGGTTTTCCTCTCAGCGTGCAGTGAATGTCAGAGGGATGTGAGGAGAGTATTGCCTATTTGAATTCAATGATCTCCTTCTACGGGGTCTATTTTCATAGGTTCTCTGTTATCGGTCGTAGAGATTCATCTCTTACCTCCCTTTTCAGATTGACGATATACTCTTATATATACCATTACCTCTACTGATTCTCGTTTCAGTATTGGTTTGGCTTTCTACTACATGTAGATGAGTGTCCTGGGGTAAGTAAGTCTTATTTTCTGTGACACTCTAAGCTATGGTTGGGCACTTTTATATAAAGTTCTAAATATATGTATTCAAACATTTATTTGCCTTGACTCAGGATGTTCAAACATTCCTTATTTCAGACAGTCAGTTTCATATTTGGAATAATGCATATGAATAAATCAATTTTTTTCTTACCTTAAAATTTGACTTTTTTCCCTGTGGGCTGTTAGGCTCGCGGGGGCTGAAAATGCTTCATTTTATTGCGTCATTCTTGGCGCGGACTTTTTTGGCGCAAATTTTTTTTTTGTTTCTGGCGTCATACGTGTCGCCGGAAGTTGCGTCATTTTTGACGTTTTTTTGCGCCAAAAGTGTCGGCGTTCCGGATGTGGCGTCATTTTTGGCGCCAAAAGCATTTAGGCACCAAATAATGTGGGCGTCTTTTTTGGCGCTAAAAAATATGGGCGTCACTATTGTCTCCACATTATTTAAGTCTCATTATTTATTGCTTCTGGTTGCTAGAAGCTTGTTCACTGGCATTTTTTCCCATTCCTGAAACTGTCATTTAAGGAATTTGATAAATTTTGCTTTATATGTTGTTTTTTCTATTACATATTGCAAGATGTCCCAGATTAACACTGAGTCAGAAGATACTTCTGGAAAAACGCTGCCTGGTGCTGGATCTACCAAAGTTAAGTGTATCTGCTGTAAGCTTATGGTATCTGTTCCTCCAGCTGTTGTTTGTAATGAATGTCATGACAAACTTGTTAATGCAGATAATATTTCCTTTAGTAATGTTACATTACCTGTTGCTGTTCCGTCAACATCTAATACTCAGAGTGTTCCTGTTAACATAAGAGATTTTGTTTCTAAATTCATTAAGAAGGCTATGTCTGTTATTCCTCCTTCTAGTAAACGTAAAAGGTCTTTAAAAAATTCTCATTTTTCAGATGAATTTTTAAATGAACATCATCATTCTGATTCTGATAATGTTTCCTCTGGTTCAGAGGATTCTGTCTCAGAGGTTGATGCTGATAAATCTTCATATTTATTCAAAATGGAATTTATTTGTTCTTTACTTAAAGAAGTTTTAATTGCATTAGAAATAGAGGATTCTGGTCCTCTTGATACTAAATCTAAGCGTTTAAATAAGGTTTTTAAATCTCCTGTAGTTATTCCAGAAGTTTTTCCTGTCCCTGATGCTATTTCTGAAGTAATCTCCAGGGAATGGAATAATTTGGGTAATTCATTTACTCCTTCTAAACGTTTTAAGCAATTATATCCTGTGCCATCTGACAGATTAGAGTTTTGGGACAAAATCCCTAAAGTTGATGGGGCTATCTCTACTCTTGCTAAACGTACTACTATTCCTACGGCAGATAGTACTTCCTTTAAGGATCCTTTAGATAGGAAGATTGAATCCTTTCTAAGAAAAGCTTACTTATGATCAGGTAATCTTAATTCTTAGACCTGCTATATCTTTAGCGGATGTTGCTGCAGCTTCAACTTTTTGGTTAGAAGCTTTAGCGCAACAAGTAACAGATCATAATTCTCATAGCATTGTTAATCTTCTTCAACATGCTAATAACTTTATTTGTGATGCTATCTTTGATATCATTAGAGTTGTCAGGTATATGTCTCTAGCTATTTTAGCTAGAAGAGCTTTATGGCTTAAAACTTGGAATGCTGATATGTCTTCTAAGTCAACTTTGCTTTCCCTTTCTTTCCAGGGTAATAAATTATTTGGTTCACAGTTGGATTCTATTATCTCAACTGTTACTGGAGGGAAAGGAACTTTTTTACCACAGGATAAAAAATCTAAAGGTAAATTTAGGTCTAATAATCGTTTTCGTTCCTTTCGTCACAATAAGGAACAAAAGCCTGATCCTTCACCCACAGGAGCGGTATCAGTTTGGAAACCATCTCCAGTCTGGAATAAATCCAAGCCTTTTAGAAAACCAAAGCCAGCTCCAAAGTCCACATGAAGGTGCGGCCCTCATTCCAGCCCAGCTGGTAGGGGGCAGATTACGTTTTTTCAAAGAAATTTGGATCAATTCAATTCACAATCTTTGGATTCAGAACATTGTTTCAGAAGGGTACAGAATTGGCTTCAAGATAAGGCCTCCTTTTTCTTTCCCGTGTCCCAGTAAATCCAGCGAAAGCTCAAGCATTTCTGAAATGTGTTTCAGATCTAGAGTTGGCTGGAGTAATTATGCCAGTTCCAGTTCTGGAACAGGGGCTGGGGTTTTATTCAAATCTCTTCATTGTACCAAAGAAGGAGAATTCCTTCAGACCAGTTCTGGATCTAAAAATATTGAATCGTTATGTAAGGATACCAACATTCAAAATGGTAACTATAAGGACTATCCTGCCTTTTGTTCAGCAAGGGCATTATATGTCCACAATAGATTTACAGGATGCATATCTGCATATTCTGATTCATCCAGATCACTATCAGTTTCTGAGATTCTCTTTCCTAGACAAGCATTACCAGTTTGTGGCTCTACCGTTTGGCCTAGCAACAGCTCCAAGAATTTTTACAAAGGTTCTCGGTGCCCTTCTGTCTGTAATCAGAGAACAGGGTATTGTGGTATTTCCTTATTTGGACGATATCTTGGTACTTGCTCAGTCTTCACATTTAGCAGAATCTCATACGAATCAACTTGTGTTGTTTCTTCAAAATCATGGTTGGAGGATCAATTTACCGAAAAGTTCATTGATTCCTCAGACAAGGGTAACCTTTTTAGGTTTCCAGATAGATTCAGTGTCCATGACTCTGTCTCTAACAGACAAGAGACGTCTAAAATTGATCTCAGCTTGTCAAAACCTTCAATCACAATCATTCCCTTCGGTAGCCTTATGCATGGAAATTCTAGGTCTTATGACTGCTGCATCGGACGCGATCCCCTTTGCTCGTTTTCACATGCGACCTCTTCAGCTCTGTATGCTGAACCAGTGGTGCAGGGATTACACAAAGATATCTCAATTAATATCTTTAAAACCAATTGTACGACACTCTCTGACGTGGTGGACAGATCACCATCGTTTAGTTCAGGGGGCTTCTTTTGTTCTTCCAATCTGGACTGTAATTTCAACAGATGCAAGTCTGACAGGTTGGGGAGCTGTTTGGGGGTCTCTGACAGCACAAGGGGTTTGGGAATCTCAGGAGGTGAGATTACCAATCAATATTTTGGAACTCCGTGCAATTTTCAGAGCTCTTCAGTCATGACCTCTTCTAAAGAGAGAATCGTTCATTTGTTTTCAGACAGACAATGTCACAACTGTGCCATACATCAATCATCAAGGAGGGACTCACAGTCCTCTGGCTATGAAAGAAGTATCTTGAATACTGGTATGGGCGGAATCCAGCTCCTGTCTAGTTTCTGCGGTTCATATCCCAGGTATAGACAATTGGGAAGCGGATTATCTCAGTCGCCAAACGTTACATCCGGGCGAATGGTCTCTTCACCCAGAGGTATTTCTTCAGATTGTTCAAATGTGGGGACTTCCAGAAATAGATCTGATGGCTTCTCATCTAAACAAGAAACTTCCCAGGTATCTGTCCAGATCCAGGGATCCTCAGGCGGAAGCAGTGGATGCATTGTCACTTCCTTGGAAGTATCATCCTGCCTATCTCTTTCCTCCTCTAGTTCTTCTTCCAAGAGTAATCTCCAAGATTCTGAAGGAATGCTCGTTTGTTCTGCTGGTGGCTCCAGCATGGCCTCACAGGTTTTGGTATGCGGATCTTGTCCGGATGGCCTCTTGCCAACCATGGACTCTTCCGTTAAGACCAGACCTTCTGTCGCAAGGTCCTTTTTTCCATCAGGATCTCAAATCCTTATATTTAAAGGTATGGAGATTGAACGCTTGATTCTTAGTCAAAGAGGTTTCTCTGACTCTGTGATTAATACTATGTTACAGGCTCGTAAATTTGTATCTAGAAAGATATATTATAGAGTCTGGAAGACTTACATTTCTTGGTGTCTTTCTCATCATTTTTCCTGGCATTCTTTTAGAATTCCGAGAATTTTACAGTTTCTTCAGGATGGTTTAGATAAAGGTTTGTCTGCAAGTTCCTTGAAAGGACAAATCTCTGCTCTTTCTGTTCTTTTTCACAGAAGGATTGCTAATCTTCCTGATATTCATTGTTTTGTACAAGCTTTGGTTCGTATAAAACCTGTCTTTAAGTCAATTTCTCCTCCTTGGAGTTTGAATTTGGTTCTGGGGGCTCTTCAAGCTCCTCCGTTTGAACCTATGCATTCTTTGGACATTAAATTACTTTCTTGGAAAGTTTTGTTTCTTTTGGCCATCTCTTCTGCTAGAAGAGTTTCTGAATTATCTGCTCTTTCTTGTGAGTCTCCTTTTCTGATTTTTCATCAGGATAAGGCGGTGTTGCGAACTTCTTTTAAATTTTTACCTAAGGTTGTGAATTCTAACAACATTAGTAGAGAAATTGTGGTTCCTTCATTGTGTCCTAATCCTAAGAATTCTAAGGAGAGATCATTGCATTCTTTGGATGTAGTTAGAGCTTTGAAATATTATGTTGAAGCTACTAAGAAATTCCGAAAGACTTCTAGTCTATTTGTTATCTTTTCCGGTTCTAGGAAAGGTCAGAAGGCCTCTGCCATTTCTTTGGCATCTTGGTTAAAATCTTTAATTCATCATGCTTATGTTGAGTCGGGTAAAACTCCGCCTCAAAGGATTACAGCTCATTCTACTAGGTCTACTTCCTGGGCGTTTAGGAATGAAGCTTCGGTTGATCAGATTTGCAAAGCAGCAACTTGGTCTTCTTTGCATACTTTTACTAAATTCTACCATTTTGATGTGTTTTCTTCTTCTGAAGCAGTTTTTGGTAGGAAAGTACTTCAGGCAGCTGTTTCAGTTTGATTCTTCTGCTTATAATTTCAGTTTTTTTCATTATAAGATTTAAACTTTATTTTGGGTGTGGATTATTTTCAGCGGAATTGGCTGTCTTTATTTTATCCCTCCCTCTCTAGTGACTCTTGCGTGGAAGATCCACATCTTGGGTAGTCATTATCCCATACGTCACTAGCTCATGGACTCTTACTAATTACATGAAAGAAAACATAATTTATGTAAGAACTTACCTGATAAATTCATTTCTTTCATATTAGCAAGAGTCCATGAGGCCCACCCTTTTTGTGGTGGTTTTGATTTTTTTGTATAAAGCACAATTATTCCAATTCCTTATTTTTAATGCTTTCACACTTTTTTCTTATCACCCCACTTCTTGGCTATGCGTTAAACTGATTTGTGGGTGTGGTGAGGGGTGTATTTATAGGCATTTTGAGGTTTGGGAAACTTTGCCCCTCCTGGTAGGAATGTATATCCCATACGTCACTAGCTCATGGACTCTTGCTAATATGAAAGAAATGAATTTATCAGGTAAGTTCTTACATAAATTATGTTTTTTCATTTTAATTCTTTTCAGCGTACTTGGTATAATTTGAAAAACTTTGTTCTGGGTTTATCAATTCCTTTTAGCTATGGAATTTGATAATAGAATATTGTTCCTTAAATGTGTTCTTCATTGTAGAGAATTTGGATTATTATGTTTGACCATTAAATACAGTAGAATTGCATAATCATTAAGTTCATAATAAAAAGACAATACAATATAACTTATTTTGAGTTTGAAATGAGAAGTATATTTTGTTTCTGACAAATTTCAAAATGTATTTCAAATTGCTGGTCCACTGTATAATTTAATAGTTATCAGCCAACACAAACTCATACATTTTGCGTATGCTCAGTAGTAGCTGGTGCCTCAAATGTGTGCATTTAAAGGGACGGTCTACTTGATTTTTTTTATTGTATAAAAAGTGAATGCCTTTTCTAACCATTTACCAGCTTTGCACAACCATGATTAATATATTAATATACTATATGACTTCTAAATCTCTGCCTGTTTCGAAGCCCCTGCAGGCCGCATTTTATCTTGGTGCATAGATAACGTGTTCACTCAGTGGAGTTATGCAGGAAACAGCACTAATTGGCTAAAATGCAAGTTTGTAAATTGCACTGAGATAAGGGGCAGTCTGCAGAGGATTAGATACAAGGTAATGACAGAGGTAAAAAGTATACATAAATATAACAAAATACTGGTAAGAAAGCTGGGTATAAATAAATTGCCAATCCAAAAATTTGTGTAATTTTTTTTTAATTATCACTGCACATTTTGTGTGTAAATAATGTAAATGAGAAACCCAAAGTTTGTGAAAAAAATACCATTTCCCCCCCTAAATTATTGCATTTGGCATTTATCTGACTGCCAGCTGTTGGCATGAAATATACCAAAATGTACCTAGATCAATACCTTGCGTTGTCTACTCTTAACCCCTTTACACCGTTAGGACATACCATCCCGTGCAAACAGCGATAGGCTTTAATGCCATTAGGACGGCATGGAACGTCCTACCATATACGGCGTCCTGCAGCTAGTTATACTTTATGTTTTGCTTCACTACAAGGTTATGGGGGACTGAATGCAATATAAGGTACATTTATATGAACAGTTTAATTGGATACCTTTGTTGGTTTTCCCTCCTGTTGGAGTCCCCCCCCCCCCACCATTTTCAAATACTTATGGTATTGTAGTTTGTTATTGTTCATTTATTTACTAGCAGCAGTTGCCACCTACGTGTTATGTATTGTGATTGTGATTATGAATATTAATAATTAATAGCAGTATATAACTATTGTCAGTGATATCTCCAATTAATATAGCAGAATCTTGTCAATACACTTAAGTAAGCTGTTAAATCTCTGTAGTGTACCCCAAAATAACACTATTGAGATATCTATACATGACAACAATACTATTATTAAAACTTAATAATCAATCTCAATATAAAATATTCCTAAATTCTGATCAGTTAATCTTTATATACACATTGATTATATTTATGTAGTAACTGAATATCACCTATGACCAGTTATATCTATCAATTGATCAATACAATATTAAAATATAAAACAGTCTTAAGAGATATCTATATTAATCAATATTCAACGAATCATCTGCCTCAGTATTATTGACACAATATTTCTATAAATTAACCTTAACTTAAATTGAATCGCTTATTAAATATCACACATGAATTATACTAGAACAATTTATAACATTAATCAAATGCCAAACTATGGATTGATTATTGATTTAACAACACTTGATTAACGAAATATATCCCAATGTTATAATAAGAATCTTAGCTCAAATTCAATAAATCTAATGGAATTTGCGGGAGATTATTATTCAACAACTAGCAAAAAATAGCCTTATATCACTTCAAATAATCAACCAGAGAAATGTATATATTATCAACACAATAGCCAATTTATGTGCAGTAAATAAGAAAATTAATTTATAAGTAAAGTTTCTTGGCACTAATATAATTAATTATGGACTACACAGGTCTCTGAAATATGAATTATAACTAGAAATTACACCTTTAAATACAGCTTCAATTAAACTACTGCTATAGAGACTACCTTTGATTTAAAATATTAAATATAATTAACAATTGCTTATACTTTACCAGCTCCAATGAGAATTCAATCTTCCAGATAACTCTATTGTCATATGTGATGGGATATTGCACCAATTTTGGAAGAGAAGCCCAATAATCTCTTATCAGAAAGAGGATTCCAACAGGTTTTTCTTACAAAGACTGTACCGCAAGGGTCAGTTAGTACGTCACCAAACGTAGCAACCAGAGCCCCTTCTCCCATGTGCAGAGTTTTTGTCAGAGACCAAAACTCCTCCCCATTTCTTAATCATTCAATAGAATTTCTCTGGGTATGCCCTTAGCTTCTCATTGGCCAATTGGTAATGCAATTCCTCATATCGGACACCGAGGACAACAGGAATTTGTAAAGTAGTTCCATTTTTCAGCTGCAAGGAAAATATATCTCCTTATATATTTTTAAAATGTATATTTAATATACTTATTATTTCCTAGTATTAATAAAACATTTGGTCAATACATGACCTATCTAATTTAACTGAGCATGTCATTTTAATACTAAACATGGGTATATATTAAATCCTATAGTGTGTATGTATGTATATATACAGTGTATGTATATATATATATATATATATATATATATATATATATATATATATATATATATTCACATATCCCTAGGGTATGTCTCAATACAATTTCCTACTTATAATATTTTAAAAGATGTATTTAAAAGTCTTATTTCTTCTGTTATGTGTGATCAGTCCACGGGTCATCATTACTTCTGGGATATAACTCCTCCCCAACAGGAAATGCAAGAGGATTCACCCAGCAGAGCTGCATATAGCTCCTCCCCTCTACGTCAGTCCCAGTCATTCTCTTGCACCCAACGACTAGATAGGATGTGTGAGAGGACTATGGTGATTATACTTAGTTTTTATGACTTCAATCAAAAGTTTGTTATTTTACAATAGCACCGGAGCGTGTTATTACTTCTCTGGCAGAGTTTGAGGAAGAATCTACCAGAGTTTTTTACTATGATTTTAACCGGAGTAGTTAAGATCATATTGCTGTTCTCGGCCATCTGAGGGAGGTAAAAGCTTCAGATCAGGGGACAGCGGGCAGATGAATCTGCATTGAGGTATGTAGCAGTTTTTATTTTCTGAATGGAATTGATGAGAAAATCCTGCCATACCGTTATAATGTCATGTATGTATACACTTCAGTATTCTGGGGATGGTATTTCACCGGAACTACTCTGTTAAAAGTCACTAATCCTTTTAATAGGTATTTATCATGTTAAACGTTTTTGCTGGAATGTAGAATCGTTTACATTTCTGAGGTACTGAGTGAATAAATATTTGGGCATTATTTTCCACTTGGCAGTTGTTTGGTTTTAATTATGACAGTTTCGTTTCTCTTCACTGCTGTGTGTGAGGGGGAGGGGCCGTTTTTGGCGCTCTTTGCTACGCATCAAAAAATTCCAGTCAGTTACTCTTATATTTCCTGCATGATCCGGTTCATCTCTGACAGATCTCAGGGGTCTTCAAACTTCTTTAGAGGGAGGTAGATTCTCTCAGCAGAGCTGTGAGAATTTTATATTGACTGTGAATAAAAACGTTGCTCTGTAATTTTTATGTCAAATTTAATTATTGTTATTTTTCTAATGGGAACAAACCTTTGCTAAAAGTTGTGTTGTTTTAAAGTTTGATGCTATAACTGTTTTTCAGTTCATTATTTCAACTGTCATTTAATCATTTAATCGTTTAGTACCTCTTTGAGGCACAGTACGTTTTTGCTAAAAAAGATTATAACCAAGTTGCAAGTTTATTGCTAGTGTGTTAAACATGTCTGACTCAGAGGAAGATATCTGTGTCATTTGTTCCAATGCCAAGGTGGAGCCCAATAGAAATTTATGTACTAACTGTATTGATGCTACTTTAAATAAAAGTCAATCTGTACAATTTGAACAAATTTCACCAAACAGCGAGGGGAGAGTTATGCCGACTAACTCGCCTCACGCGGCAGTACCTGCATCTCCCGCCCGGGAGGTGCGTGATATTATGGCGCCTAGTACATCTGGGCGGCCATTACAGATAACATTACAAGATATGGCTACTGTTATGACTGAAGTTTTGTCTAAATTACCAGAACTAAGAGGCAAGCGTGATCACTCTGGGGTGAGAACAGAGTGCGCTGACAATACTAGGGCCATGTCTGATACTGCGTCACAGCTTGCAGAGCATGAGGACGGAGAGCTTCATTCTGTAGGTGACGGTTCTGATCCAAACAGATTGGATTCAGATATTTCAAATTTTAAATTTAAATTGGAGAACCTCCGTGTATTACTAGGGGAGGTCTTAGCAGCTCTCAATGATTGTAACACCGTTGCAATACCAGAGAAACTGTGTAGGTTGGATAAATACTTTGCGGTACCGGCGAGTACTGACGTGTTTCCTATACCTAAGAGACTAACTGAAATTGTTACTAAGGAGTGGGATAGACCCGGTGTGCCGTTCTCACCCCCTCCAATATTTAGAAAGATGTTTCCAATAGACACCACCACTCGGGACTTATGGCAAACGGTCCCTAAGGTGGAGGGAGCAGTTTCTACTTTAGCTAAGCGTACCACTATCCCGGTGGAGGATAGCTGTGCTTTTTCAGATCCAATGGATAAAAAATTAGAGGGTTACCTTAAGAAAATGTTTGTTCAACAAGGTTTTATATTGCAACCCCTTGCATGTATCGCGCCGATTACGGCTGCGGCAGCATTTTGGATTGAGTCTCTGGAAGAGAACCTTAGTTCATCTACGCTAGACGACATTACGGACAGGCTTAGAGTCCTTAAACTAGCTAATTCATTCATTTCGGAGGCCGTAGTACATTTAACCAAACTTACGGCTAAGAACTCAGGATTCGCCATACAGGCACGTAGGGCGCTGTGGCTAAAATCCTGGTCAGCTGATGTTACTTCTAAGTCCAAATTACTTAATATACCTTTCAAGGGGCAGTCTTTATTTGGGCCCGGTTTGAAAGAAATTATCGCTGACATTACAGGAGGTAAGGGCCACGCCCTACCTCAAGACAAAGCCAAAGCTAAGGCTAGACAGTCTAATTTTCGTCCCTTTCGGAATTTCAAAACAGGAGCAGCATCAACCTCCACTGCACCAAAACAGGAGGGAGCTGTCGCTCGTTACAGGCAAGGCTGGAAGCCTAACCAGTCCTGGAACAAGAGCAAGCAGGCCAGGAAACCTGCTGCTGCCCCAAAGACAGCATGAACCGAGAGCCCCCGATCCGGGACCGGATCTAGTGGGGGGCAGACTTTCTCTCTTCGCCCAGGCCTGGGCAAGAGATGTTCAGGATCCCTGGGCGCTAGAGATCATATCTCAGGGATACCTTCTAGACTTCAAATTATCTCCCCCAAGAGGGAGATTTCATCTGTCAAGGTTGTCAACAAACCTGATAAAGAAAGAAGCGTTTCTACGCTGTGTACAAGATCTGTTATTAATGGGAGTGATCCATCCGGTTCCGCGGTCGGAACAAGGACAAGGGTTCTACTCAAACCTGTTTGTGGTTCCCAAAAAAGAGGGAACTTTCAGGCCAATCTTAGATTTAAAGATTCTAAACAAATTTCTAAGAGTCCCATCGTTCAAAATGGAAACTATTCGGACAATCTTACCCATGATCCAAGAGGGTCAGTATATGACCACAGTGGATTTAAAAGATGCTTACCTTCACATACCGATTCACAAAGATCATCACCGGTATCTAAGGTTTGCCTTCTTAGACAGGCACTACCAGTTTGTAGCTCTTCCATTCGGATTGGCTACGGCTCCAAGAATCTTCACAAAGGTTCTGGGTGCCCTTCTGGCGGTACTAAGACCGCGAGGGATTTCGGTAGCTCCGTACCTAGACGACATTCTAATACAAGCTTCAAGCTTTCAAACTGCCAAGTCTCATACAGAGTTAGTTCTGGCATTTCTAAGGTCGCATGGATGGAAAGTGAACGAAAAGAAGAGTTCTCTTTTTCCTCTCACAAGAGTTCCATTCTTGGGGACTCTTATAGATTCTGTAGAAATGAAGATTTACCTAACAGAAGACAGGTTAACAAAGCTTCAAAATGCATGCCGTGTCCTTCATTCCATTCAACACCCGTCAGTAGCTCAATGCATGGAGGTGATCGGCTTAATGGTAGCGGCAATGGACATAGTACCTTTTGCACGCCTACACCTCAGACCGCTGCAATTGTGCATGCTAAGTCAGTGGAATGGGGATTACTCAGATTTGTCCCCTACTCTGAATCTGAATCAAGAGACCAGAAATTCTCTTCTATGGTGGCTTTATCGGCCACACCTGTCCAGGGGGATGCCATTCAGCAGGCCAGACTGGACAATTGTAACAACAGACGCCAGCCTACTAGGTTGGGGCGCTGTCTGGAATTCTCTGAAGGCTCAGGGACTATGGAATCAGGAGGAGAGTCTCCTTCCAATAAACATTCTGGAATTGAGAGCAGTTCTCAATGCCCTTCTGGCTTGGCCCCAATTAACAACTCGGGGGTTCATCAGGTTTCAGTCGGACAACATCACGACTGTAGCTTACATCAACCATCAGGGAGGGACAAGAAGCTCCCTAGCAATGATGGAAGTATCAAAGATAATTCGCTGGGCAGAGTCTCACTCTTGCCACCTGTCAGCAATCCACATCCCGGGAGTGGAGAACTGGGAGGCGGATTTTTTGAGTCGCCAGACTTTTCATCCGGGGGAGTGGGAACTTCATCCGGAGGTCTTTGCCCAAATACTTCGACGTTGGGGCAAACCAGAGATAGATCTCATGGCGTCTCGCCAGAACGCCAAACTTCCTCACTACGGGTCCAGATCCAGGGATCCGGGAGCGGTTCTGATAGATGCTTTGACAGCACCTTGGAACTTCGGGATGGCTTATGTGTTTCCACCCTTCCCGCTGCTTCCTCGATTGATTGCCAAAATCAAACAGGAGAGAGCATCAGTGATTCTAATAGCGCCTGCATGGCCACGCAGGACTTGGTATGCAGATCTAGTGGACATGTCATCCTGTCCGCCTTGGTCTCTACCTCTAAGACAGGACCTTCTGATACAGGGTCCATTCAAACATCAAAATCTAACTTCTCTGAAGCTGACTGCTTGGAAATTGAACGCTTGATTTTATCAAAACGTGGTTTTTCTGAGTCGGTTATTGATACCCTGATACAGGCTAGGAAGCCTGTTACCAGAAGGATTTACCATAAAATATGGCGTAAATACCTATACTGGTGCGAATCCAAAGGTTACTCCTGGAGTAAGGTTAGGATCGCTAGGATATTGTCCTTTCTACAAGAAGGTTTAGAGAAGGGTCTATCAGCTAGTTCATTAAAGGGACAGATTTCAGCTCTGTCCATCTTGTTACACAGGCGTCTGTCAGAAAATCCAGACGTCCAGGCTTTTTGTCAGGCTTTAGCTAGGATCAAGCCTGTGTTTAAAGCTGTTGCTCCGCCATGGAGTTTAAACTTAGTTCTTAAAGTTTTACAGGGTGTTCCGTTTGAACCCCTTCATTCCATTGATATAAAATTGTTATCTTGGAAAGTTCTGTTTTTAATGGCTATTTCCTCGGCTCGAAGAGTCTCTGAGTTATCAGCCTTACATTGTGATTCTCCTTATCTGATTTTTCACTCAGACAAGGTAGTTCTGCGTACTAAACCTGGGTTCTTACCTAAGGTAGTCGCTAACAGGAATATCAATCAAGAGATTGTTGTTCCATCCTTGTGTCCAAATCCTTCTTCAAAGAAGGAACGTCTTCTACACAATCTGGATGTAGTTCGTGCCCTCAAGTTCTACTTGCAGGCAACTAAAGATTTTCGCCAAACTTCTTCCCTGTTTGTCGTTTATTCTGGACAGAGGAGAGGTCAAAAAGCTTCTGCTACCTCTCTCTCTTTTTGGCTTCGTAGCATAATACGTTTAGCCTATGAGACTGCTGGACAGCAGCCTCCTGAAAGAATTACAGCTCACTCCACTAGAGCTGTGGCTTCCACTTGGGCCTTTAAGAATGAGGCCTCTGTTGAACAGATTTGCAAGGCTGCAACTTGGTCTTCGCTTCATACTTTTTCCAAATTTTACAAATTTGACACTTTTGCTTCTTCGGAGGCTATTTTTGGGAGAAAGGTTCTTCAGGCAGTGGTTCCTTCTGTATAATGAGCCTGCCTATCCCTCCCGTCATCCGTGTACTTTTGCTTTGGTATTGGTATCCCAGAAGTAATGATGACCCGTGGACTGATCACACATAACAGAAGAAAACATAATTTATGCTTACCTGATAAATTCCTTTCTTCTGTTGTGTGATCAGTCCACGGCCCGCCCTGTTTTAAGGCAGGTAAATATCTTTTAAATTATACTCCAGTCACCACTTCACCCTTGGTTACTCCTTTCTCGTTGATTCTTGGTCGAATGACTGGGACTGACGTAGAGGGGAGGAGCTATATGCAGCTCTGCTGGGTGAATCCTCTTGCATTTCCTGTTGGGGAGGAGTTATATCCCAGAAGTAATGATGACCCGTGGACTGATCACACAACAGAAGAAAGGAATTTATCAGGTAAGCATAAATTATGTTTTCTGTGAGTGGACTAGTAGTATAATCCAATAATTTTAGCATGACATCAATTTTCATATTTCACTGTTATATTGTTTTGAGTATATCTCTTGATACTTTTTGAGTGCATAAACTCATATCTATGATCCAGGGCACATATTACATAGGCATATTTGGAATCTACTAAGAAGATGTTATTTTTTCTGAAATAAGTTGGTTAAACATTTTAAATATTAATACAGACATTTATTTATTTCACTTAATGTTAAATATAGTATCTTGGGCATTAGATACATCTTAGATGTATATAACAGAGCCTATATATATATATATATATATATATATATATATATATATATATATATATATATATATATCTCATTATTAATTCATATGAAAACTATATAGACACTTGGTTTAAACTTTAAATCTTCAAACCCTCTGCTTTCAAATTATACAGGTTAAGATATTTCTCCTGCTATATTTAATAAAGGTGCACGTCTGCATTTTGTATATTTGAACTCAAGATGGAATAATTAACACTTATATGATAAGGGCTATATTCCCTGAGAACCTGTATAACTTCCATTATTTTCACAGACTGTCTGTCTACTTCTTCAGGCAGTAAACTCCTTATATAGAAGTACAAACCTGAGAGGGCCATGTTATAAAAATCCCTTTGAAGTGACCTACCTTCACTGTTTGAGCAAATGTTTATTCCCTTTGTTCTTTGAGGCATCCTGTCTGTGAGGTGTATCTAGTCACAGCAGGCAGTCTGAAGTCAGGGCCATAATGAAACTTACAGTACAGAAGTTATATTTAAAATAGTTTCATATATAGATGAATTAATCAACATGATATCTATGCACATAGCTTATAATGATATCTCATCTTTTGCATGACATAATTCCCCCTTTCCATTCCAAGATATGAGGGACACATGTATTGGAATTTACAAAAATCCAGTTGTAATGGGTGAGGGTATTTACGGTATGTGCATTATGGACATTCTTACTAAGAAGAGAGTCCGTTATTTTGAATCCTCATTTATGTTCTTTAGCTAAACATCTTATCCAAACTTATAAAACTACAACGCTTCATTAGTGTGATTGGGGATATGGCCTTTTCATTCTCCCTCTATGACTTGTAGTAGGGACCTAGGATGGTACGCTCGCAACTGATTAATATAGACCCATTTATCCATAAAAGTATCACTTTTAGGGATCCTTATTTTATAGGCAACTGAAGATATTTTGTCAGTAATGAAAAAAGGACCCTTCCATGATGGAAGGAACTTTTTCTCCTTAACCTGATCTCTTCCAAAGTTATAAAGATAACATTTATCATTAATTTCATATTCTTTTTTAGAAGTTTTGAGATCATAATAAGTTTTAGCAGCAGTTGCGGCCTTCCTTTGAGAAAATGCAAAAGCATATTGCAGATGCTTCCTCAAGTTTTCCACATATTGATGGGTAGTAGCAGCATTTATTAAGTTCTGGTCTGATGTACAGTACCGTAAATGTTGAGGTAGAACCATTCTTCTACCAGTCATTAATTCAAAAGGCGACATCTTAGTAGCACTACTTGGAGTGGCTCTTAATGCCATTAGGACTAGAGGTAATTTTACATCCTAGTCCTTGCCTGTTTCACTCACAAACTTTTTGAGTATTTTTTACAATGAACTGGTTGTAACGATCTACCCCACCACTAGAGGCAGCTCTATATGCTATATGGAGCTTTCTTTTAACCCCTAGTATTTTCTTCATTTTTGTCATCACTTCACTAGTGAAGTTGGTTTCCCGATCAGATTCGATTCGCTGGGATAAGCCAAATCTGGAAAACACGTGGTTATTGAGCAATACTGCACATTTTTCAGCACTATTATTAAGTGCACTGATGCACTCTACCCATTTAGTGAACATACATGTTACTGTTAACATGTATTTGTTACCTCTTGATGACCTAGTTACTGGACCAATAAAATCAAATTTTATGTCTGACAATGGCATTACCATCCCCCTTTTCTGCAATGTCGCTCTAGGCGTTGGCGCAGTGGGTTGGAACTGTGGACAAATTAAACAACCTTGACAGTAGGTTTAAACATCCTTCAACATATGCCAAAAGGCATAGTCACGCAATATTTCAAATGTTAATTTGGCACAACGACGACCAGATGTGGGAGCATCATGGGCATGTTGAAGCATGAGACTCCTGAACTGGGTAGGTACCACCCATTGTTGGATACCTGTTTTGGAGGTTCTAATTAACAAACCATATTGTAATTTGAATTGTGATTTGGACTTCATTAAGATTCTAAGATCTTCCTTGCCAATACAGTCATCTTTTGAGATGCAATTGTTTTCAGGATTTTCTATATGTTTATAGAAAATACCTATAATGGGGTCTTCTTTTTGACTAGTGATCAGGTCCTCACTAGGAGAATCCTGACTCCATTGTACTAGGTTAGGCTCATTTGTTGTTTAGCCTGGTTTCTGGTAATGGCATCTACCTGAATTGCACCCATTAAGTGGTCAATATTGAGGAGCTCTCTATTTATGGCTCCTTGTTTGGCTAATGAGTCTGCAAAATCATTGCCTTTTTGATCAGGACCTTGGATCATGGAATTATCCTTGGTCTTTTTCCAGTGTACGGTTAACCCATTGGAAACCACTAACTTATCAATTTTGCAGAACAACTTGCCATGTTTGACTGGTTTGTTGTTAGTTTTCTGTATGCCATTTCTTTTCCAAGTTGGCAGGTATTCAAAAAAACTGTCACGCACATAATTTGCGTCAGTAATGATCACAAATTCATGTTCAATAGCCATTTCAATGGTTTTTAAAATAGCCATGAGTTCTGCTACTTGACTGGATCTTGGTCAAATGTTGAATCCTACCGAAACATTTGGGAATCTATATCGCTATACCAATGCCAGCGACTAATCTACGCTCATTACCAATGGTGGCATGGCAAGAACAACCATCAACATATATCCAAGGTAATGTTTGACAGTGTGTTCCTCATTGTATATTTTATATGGAGAAATCAATTGTTTCTCCAGGAAATCATCTTCTATTAAATCTTCCCCATGATCTTTAGCAGTACAGTCATGGAGCTCAGGAAACCCTTGTGTAACTGGATTCTTTTTGTTTTGTTTATAGCGAATTTCTAAAGGCCAGCCTTGTAAGGAAAGAGCCCAAGCTGTTATGCGGCTATTGGACAGGTTCCCATCTTTTATTTTCTCACTTTGCAAATATAGCAAAGGCTGGTGGGCCGTTTCTACAATAATTTTCTCGCCCTGTATGTAGCTGCGGAAATTTTGTAGAGCCCATACAGTAGATACAATGGCCCCTATTTATTAAAGGTCTTGCGGACCTGATCTGACAATGCGGATCAGGTCCGCAAGACCTCGCTAAATGCGGAAAGCAATATGCTCTCCGCATTTAACATTGCACCAGCAGCTCACAAGAGCTGCTGGTGCAACGCCGCCCCTGCTGACTCACGGCCAAGAACTGCTGGTGCAATGGTAAATGCCGATAGCGTCTGCATTTATTGATGTGCAGTGGACATGATCTGCTATATCGGATCATGTCTGCTTGCACCATAGTAAATAGGCCCCCAAGAATGGATTTTCATAGAAAGAATTTGCAGTGTTTACCATCAAATACCCATGGCAGAAATTCAATTTTAGACTGCTCACTATTAACATTTAATATAGACAAAGCATTTTTATAGGCCTCTAAGTGAAATTTTTAGAAATGGTCCCCTTTTTGGAGAATACAGGTACTGCATTGCTTAAGAATTTAACTATCTGAGAGGTGTCGTTCACCTTATGTGGTACATTTTGGGTTCTCCTAGGGATTAATTGGGCTGGAGTGCCCCCTATCTGTCCTATTTTTACTATGGGAAGATCCCTTATGTGTATTATTATTATAAGGGCTATCTGGGTAGCTGGCTCCGCCCTCTGACTCACTAGAATTATTGCCCTCTCCCTCTGAATTGTAGAAATTCCCTGAATTTAAAACATTAGGTGACTGCCTAGTTGGGAAGTATATTTCTGAGCCATTCAGGGTCCTATGTTTAAATTCTTCCCTAATGCTTTGTAGTTCACCTCTCACAAATTCTTTTACGGTTTTCATAATCTCTGTATTAATCTCATTATTTTCATCACTAATGGATAGGGGGGCTTATTATTGCTGAGTTGCTCATTTAAAGAGTCACTGAACCCAATTTTTTTCTTTCGTGATTCAGATAGAGCATGAAATTTTAAGCAACTTTATGATTTACTCCTATTATCAAATGCTCTTCATTCTCTTGGTATCTTTATTTGAAATGCAAGAATTTAAGTTTAGATGCTGGACCATTTTTGGAGAACAACCTGGGTTGTCCTTGCTGATTGGCGGATAAATTCATCCACCAATAAAAAAGTGCTGTCCAGAATCTGAACCCAAAAAACTTCGATGCCTTCTTTTTAAAATAAAGATAGCAAAAGAACGACGAAAAATTGCTAATAGTAGTAAATTAGAAAGTTGCTTAAAATTGCATGCTCTATCTGAATCACGAAAGAAAACATTTGGGTTCAGTGTCCCTTTAAGCTTTTTATTTTAGCGATACATTTTTGGTTATGTTTATCTAAGGCGGCCATGTCTTGTTTAAGTGTAACAATTTCATTTTGGGCTATTTCTAAATTTTCTTTGCATTTGCGTGATGAGTGAATTTAATCTCTTAGCTGCTGTAATTGCCATTCCTTTTCTATAAGGTGAGTGGACAGTTCGTCATTAATGCATATTATCAACGGCCAAGATTTGATTATTTTGTCATCCCATTTTTTAGAACACTTGCATTTATTAATTTTTAATAATTCTTGAAAAATTCACTTGTTTCATTCCACATTCTATTATCGATAGCAATGTTTTTGGCCTTAGTGGTAAGCATATCAATATACTCGTTTAATTCACCTGAAATATTAAATCTATTTTTCATGTGGCCGATAGCATCCATTTTAAGGGAGTCTGCCTTAGTAAGGGGCAATCATGGAAAACATATTTCAATACTGTGTACAGATTCATTAGATTCACTTTTAGTAATAGACATTGTGATTTTAGCTTAGTGTTTAGTTAATTTAAATCGCTAATACAATTTTAACAAAACATTTTTTTTATTTTTTTTTTTATTTCTACTTTGCTACAAAATATATGATATCAATTTGATAAGGATGTAATGGTCTACAGCGGTGCCTCCAGTAATGTTGGTGTATTTATTAGCAGCAGTTGCGTATTGTGATTATGAATATTAATAATTAATAGCAGTATAAAACTATTGTCAGTAACATCTTCAATTTATATAGCAGAATCTAGTCAATACACTTCAGGAGGATGTTACATCTCTGTAGTGTACCCCAAAATAACACTATTGAGATATCTATAAATTTGACAACATGACTATTATTAAAAGTTAATAATCAATCTCAATATAAAATATTCCTAAATTCTAATCAGTTAATCTTTATATACACAATAATTATATTTATGTAGTAACTGAATATCACCTATGACCAGTTATATCTATCAATTGATCAGTATTAAAATATAAAGCAGGCTATAGAGATATCTAGATTAATCAATATTCAATGAATCGTCTGGTACCTCAGTATTATAGACACAATAATTCTATAAATTAACCTTAACTCAAAATTAATTGCTTATTAAATATCACACATGAATTATACTAGAAAAATTTATAACAATAATGCAATGCCAAAATATGGATTAATGATTTAACAACACTTGATTGACAAAATATATCCCAATGTTATAATAAGAATCTTAGCTCAAATTCTATAAGTCTAATGGAATTTGTGGGAGATTATTATTCAACAACTAGCCAAAAATAGCCTTATATCACTTCACATAATCAACCAGAGAAATGTATATATGATTAACACAATAGCCAATTTATGTGCAATTCTTAAGAGTATGGACTGCAAAAGCCCTCTTCCCAATAATAAAGTTTTTTTGGCACTAATATAATTAATTATGGACTACACAGGTCTCTGAAATATGAATTATAACTAGAAATTACACCTTTACATACAGCTTCAATTAAACTACTGCTATAGAGACTACCTTTGATTTAAAATATTAATTATAATTAACAATCACTTATACTTTTTTTAATTTTTTTATTTTATTTATTTATATCCAACACAATTACACAATTATACAGCAGAACAGAAGAAAGCAAAAAAAATAGTTTAGAATCACTCTTGACAAGGCTGCTTTTAGTCACTTAAATAATAATATGTGAATTCACACTTAGTTCATAAATTGCTATAATTCTCTTAGCTTCTTAACCATGCAATGTGTTGGGAATTTCACATTTTTGTACTCGAAAGAGGGGGAGATGGGGGAAAAGAAGGAAAAAAAACCAAAAAACAAACAAACAAAAAAAAAATATCATACCCGCAAATCACTTATACTTTACCAGCTCCAATGAGAGTTCAATCTCCCAGATAACTCTATTGTCATATGTGATGGGATATTGCACAAATTTTTTTTTTTTTTTTGTTGAAAATTAGCTTTATTATGTAAAATATTAAATGGGGTTTACAATTTTTGGAGACGCAGCTCCATAAATTTATACATGAATCGTTTGACAGTGTGTAAAAAGGCTTATTGGCTAATTAGTTTTAACAAAACAAAAACTTTGGACTGGTGCAACCCACATCTGAGTAAAAACCACTTCATCTAACTATTCATGTGTAGTTTTATGAAATACATAAGGGATTTCTACTGTGTACATTCGTTGAACCACTAGTCAGTGAAGGGAATATATGGCTACTCTGTAAGTAGGAACTATATCTAATACTTTCGGGTGTAGGTTAGAGGCTAGATTATGTGTCTTTAATATAAGATTCCCAAGTTGTCAGGATATCCGAGTATATATCCATTCTATCATGTTTCATGTAGTAAAGTTCTTCGAGATGGATAGATTCAGAAACTCTTTGTACCCACATTACTTTTGTGGGGGGGTCTTTTGCTTTCCAATTTTTAGCTATTAAAAATTTCACGCTATTAACCATAATGTGGAATAATTTGAGGGAGGGTTTATGTTTTATCTTAGGAGGTTTGTTTAGTAGCCATAGTAAAGGATCCAGGGGAAACTGAGTTTCCAAGATGTCCTCTATTTCAGTAATCACAGTCCTCCATAGATTTTGGATAACCGTGCACCACCACCACATGTGGATCATACCACTATTAACATGGCCACACTGCCAGCACTTATTGTTAGATCTATGATATAGTCTGTGGATTTTTTGGGGTGTGTAATACCATCTATGGAGAATTTTCAAATTGATTTCTAGTGCAGCTGTAGAAATAGAAGTTTTCAGGGTAGATTGGACTATCTTCTTACCTATATGTAGCGGAATTGTTATTCCTATGTCTCTTTCCCAGCTATCTAGGTATGGTAGGGGTTGTCCTGGGAATGGGGTAATCAGAATCTTATATATCGTCGAAAGTGTGTGGCGAATCGGAGGGCGTCTAACACATAATTGTTCGTAACTGGTCAACGGTCTAGTCATGTTAGGAGATTGTTGGTGAAGTGTGATAAAGCTGTGGATGCGCCTATATGTGAACCAGTTAGTGAGGCAGGAAAAGCCTTGTTCAATTAAATCGGTTTGTGATTTCATCTGTTCATTTTGTATGATCCAGTATATTGGGAAGTCTTTAATGTGAGAAGGGTGACAGTGTCTCTCCATGTTTGGGCCTAGGTCAAATTCACCGTTTTCAACTAAGGACGTAAGCGGGGAAGGTCTAGAGGTGAGGTTTGGGAAATATATCATTATTTTGCTCCACATCGTGTATGTTTCTGATATAATAGGATTAGTATGTGGGAATTTAAATTTAAGTGATGGAAATGCCCAGCAATATCTACTAAGGTTCGGCGTGCAAGTTATTCCATGTTCTATGTCAACCCATCGTTTAAATTTTCTATGTATATTCCAATCAACTATTCTTTGTAAGAATATTGCGTACCTGTAATATGTCAAGTTAGGAATACCCAGTCCTCCCTGTGTTTTGGGTAGGGACATAAGTTGTTTGTTAATTCTAGGGTGTTTCTTGTGCCAAGTGAAATCACTAAGCGCTCGTTGAAGTGAATTTAGGTATTTTTCTGGCAGAGGAATTGGTAGTGTTTGGAGAATGTACAAGATTCTAGGAAATATATTAATTTTTATCAGGTTAATACGCCCTAGCCAAGATAGGCGTTTGGATCTCCAACTCGATAGGTCTCTTATAATCTCCTTTTTAATTTTCCCGTAGTTGAGTTCATATATTGTCTCTATAGACGTGGCTAGAGCAATTCCTAAATATTTGAGGGAACGCGTATTCCATTTGAACGGGGTAAGTGTCTCAGCTATCTTCTTTTCTTGAGAGTCAAGTGTTATGTTAAGAATCTCTGACTTGGGGATGTTGATTAGGAAGTTTGATTGGGTGTGAAAGTTGTCAAATTCTTGTATTAACAAGGGTAGGGATGTTTCTGGGTTAGTTAATGTAAATAGAATGTCATCTGCGAACAGAGAGATAACATATTTTTGCTCGCCTATGGAGATTCCCTCAATCCCAGGGTGGGATCTAATTCTAATCGCTAAAGTCTCTATTACACAGGCGAATAACAAAGGGGACAATGGACACCCCTGTCTCGTCCCATTAGATATTTTGAATGAATCGGACAGGGTGCCATTTATTAGTATTTTCGCACTTGGGTGGTTGTAAAGAGAGAATATCTTTTGCATTATGCCTTCCCCAAATCCGAATGCTTGTAGGGTCAGCTGAAGGAAGTCCCATGCTATCCGGTCGAAGGCCTTTTCGGCATCGACTGAAAGCAAGATTAGGGGAAGTTTTCGATTTTGTGCAAAAGTAATTGTATTTAGGGCCCTTACCGTGTTATCTTTTGCCTCTCTCCCCACCACAAACCCCACTTGATCGGGATGTATAAGTTCTGGTAACAAGCCATTAATTCTGTTTGCCAATAGTTTAGAGTATATCTTGGTATCAGAGTTTAGGAGAGAAATTGGCCGGTAGCTCGTGGTTAAGTCCGGGGGTTTATTCGGTTTCAGTAAGGTGGTAATATGGGCTTCTAGTGCTGAGTCCGGGAAGGGGTGGGCGAGATCTATTGAATTAAAGTAGTGCAGGAGGTGTAACGCTAACTGTTCTGCGAATACAGAGTAGTATTTATATGTGAAGCCGTCGGGGCCTGGTGATTTGTTGTTAGGGAGGTTTTTAATCACAAATTGTAGTTCTTCTAGTGAAAAGGGTTGATCTAATGTTTCTTTTTGTTCTTGGGTCAATTTGGGGAGACTCAGAGTGGCCAGGTATTCCGAGATCATTTTATGGCGGGAGGTGATGTCTGAGATTGGACTGGGGAGTGGTTTAGGCAGATTATATAATTTTTGGTAGTAGTCTCTAAATGTCTCTGCTATAGCCTGTGTTGATCTATGAGACCTATCTTTGTCGTCTTTTATGTGAAGGATGTAGTTGGAGGTGTACTTTTTTTTAATGTATCTGGCCATGGAGCGTCCTGGTTTGTTTTGGTCAATGTAGGAGTGTTGTCTAGACAGGAAGGCGTATCTGCTCTGTTCTTTATTAAGGATAGAGGCTAGTTTAAAACGTTTAGCTTGAAGAGTTTGTAGTGTGGTGTCGTCTTTAGTGTTTTTTTTGTGGATTTCTTCAAGTTGTGCTATTTATTTGATGAGAGTAGTAGTTGCTTCCCTTTTTTGTTTATTAAGGCGAGCTTTGTGAGCTATGAGTTCGCCTCTTATGGTGCATTTATGTGCTTCCCAGTTGTTCTGTGGGGAGGTGTCTGTATGTTTGTTGTGGGAAAAGAATTCCTCTATACGAGCTTGAAGTTTTGTGGAAATAGAAGGGTCAGATAACAGGCTATCGTCTAATTTCCAGATATATTGTTTTAGAGGTTTGGAGGGCCAGCTAAAAGCGCATTGCACTCCCGCATGATCAGACCATGTTATTGGGGAGATCTCTGCTGATCTTGCCAAGCTCATACTGGTAATGTCAGTAAATATATAATCAATTCTCTTATATGTCTTATGGGGGAAGGAATAGAACGTATAGTCTACAGAGTCTGGATTTAGGGTTCTCCACACATCTAGACAGCAAAGTTGTTTTAGAATATTATTGGACTTCTTTATGCTTGATTTAGTGTTAGAGGAAGTATGTGAAGAGCTATCTAAGAGTGGGTCGAGGGTCAGATTGAAGTCTCCTCTTATCAACAGCATGCCCTTTTGATAATCTGTTATGGTATTTGATACTTTTTTGAGGAATGAGTGTTGTTTTGTGTGTGGAGCGTATAGTGAGACTATTGTAATAGGAAGGCCATAGAGTAATCCAGTAACTAGGATGTATCTTCCCTCCTTGTCCCTATGTACAGATATCTCTTGGAATGGTATCCCTGCTTTTATTAGGATGCCCACTCCTTGGATTTCTTTCTGGGGGTGAGAGGCAAAGTAACTTTTACCAAATTTGAAGTGAAATGTTTTGGGTTCTTTCCCCTTTAAAAAATGGGTCTCTTGGAGCAGTATTATGTCCCCCCTCTTGCGTTTAAAATCTGTGAGAGCTGTTGTCCTTTTCCTGGGGGAATTGAGTCCCTTTGCGTTGATAGAAATGAAGTTTATAGACCTAGTGTCGATTACCTTACGTGTTTGTAGGGCCATGGATTGAGTGTGTTGTAGTAGTAGGAGGTAATCTGAGATACGTAGTGAGAAGTGGTTGTGGGAAAAGACCTTGATAAATGTGATGTGTGGGTGCCCAGTCCAGAACAGTCTTAAAACAGAATAATTCAAACCAAAACAATAAATAGCATGTGACAGTATGACACATTACTAAGTAGAGTAACATTAACACTTGAAAGTGAACAGAAAAATTGAACATTAAAAGCAATAGAAACAATGATAATAACATCTTCCCTTTAAGAAAGATGAAAGGAGGAATGGCTACTCCTCCCCATCAGCCGGGTCTTAGGAGAGACCGTGGGCCTTGGTCACTTATATATGCTACTTTGAGGGGTTGCTTAGTTTTTTAAAGTGATAAGTGTCCTACCTGAGACAAGGAAAAGGAGGTAGGGTAAAACTAGTAAGATATGTTACATTTAATTTCTTAAGTACTATTACCACCTATTGTGAGTTCTCCCTTGGGTAGGAGCATTGTGAAACTTTGCATTAACGTTTTCTGATTAATGGGAAAAGGTTATACACTCCCCAACATAACAATGTATAATATCACATTATAAACATCTGCAGAGAAGCAAATTAAACAAGGAACATTTAAAGTCTATTCACATGTTATTAATCTTCTTTCTGTGAGGGATATCATAAACCATAATAGAAGACAGTACTTATCTGGTGAAGAGCTGGTGATGCATATGGGCCATATGCAGGGTCTCAGACA